>NC_139996.1:9369035-9371535 GCF_964263955.1 Coregonus lavaretus
CGAAGAGACAGAATCATTAGATCATTTGTTTTGGTACTGTCCATTTGTAGCTTGTTTTTGGACACAGGTCCAGGAATGGCTAAAGGATTGCAATATTTACCTGGAGCTAACCCTGCAGATAGCATTACTGGGTGATCTGAAAAGTCATCGATCAATAATATAATAATACTTTTAGCAAAAATGTTTATTTTCAATTTACAATCTGTAGAAACAATGAGAATAGAAAGGTTCAGAACTATTGTAAAACATCACAGTACAGTTGAAAAATATATGGCAAATAGAAATCCAATATGGATGGTGTTAAGAGATAGATGGGTGGTGTTGAATGGAGTTGAAGGATGGGACTAATAACAACTAACAACAACTAATAACAACAAGATAACTAATAATGTAAGCATACTGTGTCCATAATAAGTATATAGGTTATAGGTTGGGAGCTTTTGTGAAAGAGCACAGTTAGAAAGATATGGCATATAGAAGCAAACCGGATGGACATCATGAAAATTATCGGAGCGGTTGAGGGTAGAGGAAGTTCAGGACAAAATAGAATTATTGTAAAATTGACTGTGTCCATAAAATGTATATAGTATGTATAAGCTGGAAGTAGAGGCCTAAGCATTGTTGTTCACCAGTTTACTCCAATTAGGGAAGGGGTGGTGGGGTTGGAAAGTAATAAAGGGAAATATATATTTTTTAAGGATATGTATATGTATGTATGTATGTATGTGTATATATATATTTGCGAGAAAAAAAAAACATATGGGGGATTGGAAGTGATGCAGACAATTACATTGATGGAAGTTACAATCTATCTGCAATATTAAAGCTGATCTACCCCTAAAAAAAAGAAGAAAAAATAAAAGAAACACCCTGGAATGAGTAGCCGTGTCCAAACTTTTGACTGGCACTATATATTACCCATGGTCTAGAAAAGGGACGACATGAGCATAGGACTTTGATACCAGCACCATGACCTGATCTATACTCTTCTCTCACTTAAGTACCATTAAAACCGTTTTGTCGGCGCTAGAACCTAATCTGGACCATCACAGTACGGTTTGGGTGGGATAGTGTAAAAAGAGGTATACCGGTCATGTGTAACAGTAGAATAAGTTCATAACAATCATTATCGGGATAAATGATACATTATCTCAACGCCTGTCTGTCATGCACCTCCTGATATCATCTGTCTAAAGGCAGCAGTGTTTAGTACATATGGTCTTTATATGAACTATCTTATATCTACTACTATATTATCTATCACCTCCACTGAATACACTTTTGACTCGGCCATCTCCATGTAAATAAAGGTGCCTATTTTAGATACAGTGGGCTGCCTGCACTCAAAACACACACACACGCACGCGCACACACACACACACACACACACAGAGAAAGAGCGCATCCTGAGATGATTACGTAACTCGATGACAGCAGCACATTCTTAAATCATCATCATCTTGTGCTGACCCATTCAGCTGCAACAACACATTGATTCATACACACAATCTCCCACACACACGCACGCACACACGAGGGTCACCCCACTCACGGTTGACATATGGAGAACATGGCTCAGTACCCCCCCCCCCCCCCCCCATCCTGTTGTGTGAAAGCAGCGGCTGGTAGTAACAACACTGCCTGCATCTCATACAGTGGATAAAAAAAAGTTTCTGCATGAGAAAGTGAAGTTGTCATCCGCTAACTGATTTCTTATGTTCTAAACTCAGTGGGGATGCCTGGTTTTGTGCTCAATACAAACATGAACTGAGTTCCATTAAATAGGCATGAACAAGGTTCTTATATTGCTCAACAATAATTTGTGGGTTAACCTTGCTTAGCCAACAGCCAATAGTTCTCAAGGTGGTGACGTAGAAGGATTAATGCATTGAATTTCAATCTATTTCCTAAATTGACTGGGATTGCAACAATATTGGCCCCACTGTAGAATATACATACAGTGGGGAGAACAAGTATTTGATACACTGCCGATTTTGCAGGTTTTCCTACTTACAAAGCATGTAGAGGTCTGTAATTTTTATCATAGGTACACTTCAACTGTGAGAGACGGAATCTAAAACAAAAATCCAGAAAATCACATTGTATGATTTTTAAGTAATTAATTTGCATTTTATTGCATGACATAAGTATTTGATCACCTACCAACCAGTAAGAATTCCGGCTCTCACAGACCTGTTAGTTTTTCTTTAAGAAGCCCTCCTGTTCTCCACTCATTACCTGTATTAACTGCACCTGTTTGAACTCGTTACCTGTATAAAAGACACCTGTCCACACACTCAATCAAACAGACTCCAACCTCTCCACAATGGCCAAGACCAGAGCGCTGCGTAAGGACATCAGGGATAACATTGTAGACCTGCACAAGGCTGGGATGGGCTACAGGACAATAGGCAAGCAGCTTGGTGAGAAGGCAACAACTGTTGGCGCAATTATTAGAAAATGGAAGAAGTTCAAGATGACGGTCAATCACCCTCGGTCT
>NC_139996.1:9376535-9741535 GCF_964263955.1 Coregonus lavaretus
CTCAGTGCTTTCAGTGCTAGCCTGGGGGCTTGGAGGGGAGCTAGGGCTACTCTGCTGGAGAAGACACAGGATGATGTGTGGACGGCTGGAGAGAGGAGGTCTTGATAAAGTCACGGCCACCATAGAACTACAGTGGTAGCCTAGCCAGAGACTAGGTCTTAGCATCACCTGGCATCATGTCTGTGAAATGGTTTGGGACTGGAAGGAGTTCTAGAGACTATCTGTATTTGTCCCATGAGAGCATTACTGAACAGACAGAGTGGTTACACAGGAGAGGAAAAAGTAAACTCACATGTTTAGACAGGTTGTCACTTTTCGAGTCGAGGTCGTACCTGGAGAGAAACAGGAAATGACACATAATATATTTATTTTTTCTTTAAGTAAGTAAAGAATGTACAGTGAGGGAAAAAAGTATTTGATCCCCTGCTGATTTTGTACGTTTTCCCACTGACAAAGAAATTATCAGGCTATAATTTTAATGGTAGGTTTATTTGAACAGTGAGAGACAGAATAACAACAAAAAAATCCAGAAAAACGCATGTCAAAAATGTTATAAATTGATTTGCATTTTAATGAGGGAAATAAGTATTTGACCCCTCTGCAAAACATGACTTAGTACTTGGTGGCAAAACCCTTGTTGGCAATCACAGAGGTCAGACGTTTCTTGTAGTTGGCCACCAGGTTTGCACACATCTCAGGAGGGATTTGTTCCACTCCTCTTTGCAGATCTTCTCCAAGTCATTAAGGTTTCGAGCCTGACGTTTGGCAACTCGAACCTTCAGCTCCCTCCACAGATTTTCTATGGGATTAAGGTCTGTAGACTGGCTAGGCCACTCCAGGACCTTAATGTGCTTCTTCTTGAGCCACTCCTTTTTTTATTTTTTTTATTTTATTTCACCTTTATTTAACCAGGTAAGCCAGTTGAGAACAGGTTCTCATTTACAACTGCGACCTGGCCAAGATAAAGCAAAGTAGTGCAATAAAAAAACAACACAGAGTTACATATGGGGTAAAAAACATAAAGTCAGAAATACAACAGAAAATATATATACAGTGTGTGCAAATGAAGCAAGTTATGGAGGTAAGGCAATAAATAGGCTATAGTGCAGAATAATTACAATAGTATTAACACTGGAATGCTAGATGTGCAAGAGATTATGTGCAAATAGAGATACTGGGGTGCAAAAGAGCAAAATAAATAACAATATAGGGATGAGGTAGTTGGGTGGGCTAATTTCAGATGGGCTGTGTACAGGTGCAGTGATCGGTAAGGTGCTCTGACAACTGATGCTTAAAGTTATTGAGGGAGATAAGAGTCTCCAGCTTCAGAGATTTTTGCAATTCGTTCCAGTCATTGGCAGCAGAGAACTGGAAGGAATGGCGGCCAAAGGAGGTGTTGGCTTTGGGAATGACCAGTGAGATATACCTGCTGGAGCGCAGACTACGGGTGGGTGCTGCTATGGTGACCAATGAGCTAAGATAAGTTACCTTGTTGCCTTGGCCGTGTGTTTTGGGTCATTGTCATGCTGGAATACCCATCCACGACCCATTTTCAATGCCCTGGCTGAGGGAAGGAGGTTCTCACTCAAGATTTGATGGTACATGGCCCCGTCCATCGTCCCTTTGATGCGGTGAAGTTGTCCTGTCCCCTTAACAGAAAAACACCCCCAAAGCATAATGTTTCCACCTCCATGTTTGACGGTGGGGATGGTGTTCTTGGGGTCATAGGCAGCATTCCTCCTCCTCCAAACACGGCGAGTTGAGTTGATACCAAAGAGCTCGATTTTGATTTCATCTGACCACAACACTTTCACCCAGTTCTCCTCTGAATCATTCAGATGTTCATTGGCAAACTTCAGACGGCCCTGTATATGTGCTTTCTTGAGCAGGGGGACCTGCGGGTGCTGCAGGATTTCAGTCCTTCACGGCGTAGTGTGTTACCAATTGTTTTCTTGGTGACTATGGTCCCAGCTGCCTTGAGATATTGACAAGATCCTCCCGTGTAGTTCTGGGCTGAATCCTCACCGTTCTCATGATCATTGCAACTCCACGAGGTGAGATCTTGCATGGAGTCCCAGGCCGAGGGAGATTGACAGTTCTTTTGTTTCTTCCATTTGCGAACAATCGCACCAACTGTTCTCACCTTCTCACCAAACTGCTTGGCGATGGTCTTGTAGCCCATTCCAGCCTTGTGTAGGTCTACAATCTTGTCCCTGACATCCTTGGAAAGCTCTTTGGTCTTGGCCATGGTGGAGAGTTTGGAATCTGATTGATTGATTGCTTCTGTGGACAGGTGTCTTTTATACAGGTAACAAACTGAGATTAGGAGCACTCCCTTTAAGAGTGTGCTCCTAATCTCAGCTCGTTACCTGTATAAAAGACACCTGGGAGCCAGAAATCTTTCTGATTGAGAGGGGGTCAAATACTTATTTCCCTCATTAAAATGCAAATCAATTTATAAATTTTTTGACATGCGTTTTTCTGGATTTTGTTGTTGTTATTCTGTCTCTCACTGTTCAAATAAACCTACCATTAAAATTATAGACTGATCATTTCTTTGTCAGTGGGCAAATGTACAAAAGCAACAGGGGATCAAATACTTTTTTCCCTCACTGTATATATGTTTTATTATAATTACCTTTGGTGAACTAACACTCGCACTTGACTTTTTCCCCCCTTACTAGCTCTGACTTTGCTGATAGCTACTTTATTGAGGAAAAATGTACTTACTACACTCTTAGAAAAAAAGGGTGCTAAGTAGAACTATGTAGGGTTCTTCGGTTTGTACCTTTCATAGAGAGTTTTAGGTAGAACCCTTTTTGGTGCTAGGTAGAACCTTATGCAGAGGGTTCTACCTATAACCCTTTATGTAGGGTTCTTCATAGAACCCCCTGTAAATGGTTCTTTCTAGAAGTCTCTATGAAGGGTTATGCTTAAAACCCTCTATGAAGGGTTACAACAAGAACCCTTTTATCCTCTAAAGGTCCTTCCTCTATGAACGGTTCCACCAGCCTTATTAGCCTTTCAAATTAAATTATTTATGACAATACATTACACAGTGGTGTTAGGAAACTCCTGGTTTACAGGCCACATCAGGCCTGCAAGTCACATTATGCTGGCTTGCAAAGTGATGTTTAATTCTTATTGGGATCTAGACAGAGTTAGGATATCCAACACATTTTTATCACCCGCAACCTGCATTCAGAATGACTGCCAGGGAAGGGAGGATTGAATACTGAGACTACCTCAATCATCTAAACTGGAACAACCATCTCAGTAATGGATGCAATAAGTCCAACTACTAAAAGATTGGATTAGTTTAGAAAAATGTATGCTATTTTTCTTTGTGTAGCATAAAACTAATCAATCAATGTACATGCAAAAACACACATATGAAAACAAACAATTCTCAAAATCACCCTGCAATAGAGCATGCTGGGAAATATGATATTTAGTTCTGTGTAGAACCCTTCTTGCCTTCCAAAGATTCATTTTTGCCTTCCAAAGAATCATCAAAGAACCCTTTCTTCCAAAAACGGTTATTAGGCTGTTAAAGGTTCTAGGTAGAACCCTTTGCCTTACAAATAACCTTTTTATTCCAAAAATGGTTCTTCAGATCAAAACAGTTATTGGTAGAACTCAATCCCTCCGCAAATAACCCTTTTGGAACCCTTTTTTCTAAGAGTGTATGATAGATATGTGGTTGTCCCACCTAGCTATCTTAAGATGAATGCACTAAATCTAAGTCACTCTGGATAAGAGTGTCTGCTAAATGACTAAAATGTAAAAGTAACCACTGATTGTGGAAAATTATCGTACCATTTTATAAAAAGGCTTGGCCGTCAGTGGCAATGGTTATAAACAATCAGACATTGCAAGAATGTAGGTTCTCCATAAAACTATAAAAACAACCTGTTTTTCAACCTGTGACATCTATCCACCTGCTTATCAAAAAGAAAGCCATTTTATTCTAGTACAGTATATCCCTTCCTTAATCCATTTTATTCTAGTACAGCATATCCCTTCCTTAATCCATGTTATTCTAGTACAGTATATCCCTTCCTTAATCCATTTTATTCTAGTACATCATATCCCTTCCTTAATCCATGTTATTCTAGTAAAGTATATCCCTTCCTTAATCCCTTTCATTCTAGTACAGTATATCCCTTCCTTAATCCATGTTATTCTAGTACAGTATATCCCTTCCTTAATCCATGTTATTCTAGTACAGTATATCCCTTCCTTAATCCCTTTTATTCTAGTACAGTATATCCCTTCCTTAATCCATGTTATTCTAGTACAGTATATCCCTTCCTTAATCCATGTTATTCTAGTACAGTATATCCATTCCTTAATCCATTTTATTCTAGTACAGTATATCCCTTCCTTAATCCATGTTATTCTAGTACAGTATATCCCTTACTTAATCCATGTTATTCTAGTACAGTATATCCCTTCCTTAATCCATGTTATTCTAGTACAGTATATCCATTCCTTAATCCATTTTATTCTAGTACAGTATATCCCTTCCTTAATCCCTTTTATTCTAGTACAATATATCCCTTCCTTAATCCATGTTATTCTAGTACAGTATATCCCTTCCTTAATCCATGTTATTCTAGTACAGTATATCCCTTCCTTAATCCATTTTATTCTAGTACAATATATCCCTTCCTTAATCCCTTTTATTCTAGTACAGTATATCCCTTTGTTAATCCCTTTTATTCTAGTACAGTATATCCCATAGTCCATATTATTCAAATACAGTACATCCCTTCCTTAACACATTTATACTAGTACAGTATATCCCTTCCTTAATCCATGTTATTCTAGTACAGTATATCCATTCCTTCATCCATGTTATTCTAGTACAGTATATCCATTCCTTAATCCATGTTATTCTAGTACAGTATATCCATTCCTTAATCCATTGCTCAGGTGTTTTCACTATGCGTGTGTGTATGCGTGCCTGCTTCTGTGCATGAGTGCACGTGAGTGTGCGCATGTGTGCACGCGTGTGCGTGTGTACGTGCGCCTATGCACGTGTGTGCATGTGTGATGGTGTGTCTGTTTGTCTCTACAGACAAGGTGCCATGTCACAGCTGAGAGCGATGATACAATACCATGTTGGTACAAATGTAATTCCATAAGACTAGGGAACATTGTTACGCAACCGGGCCCGCCGATGGCAGAATGCACAGGTGTGCCTAATGTACTATTCGTCTTTGCCTCGGTCACTCACAAATCTTCATAAATGATTCATATAATGACAAGGGAAAAAGTACACATATATATTTGTCAGAGAGGATGCCCTCGGGCTGCTTCTGTGTGTAGGGGGAAGCTGTGTGTGTGTGTGTGCATGTGTGAGTGTGTACGTGTGTGTCAGGAGTCGGGACTGAGCGTGTGTTATTGTGAGAGACCACTCTTTGCTGAGAGCCATTAGAGGGCCATCAGTGTAGATTGTAATACAGCCTGATGCTCGCCCACTCACAACAGAGCCTGTGGGGAGTCCGCTATGCTACCAACACACACTCCATCATCCTCACTAACTCCCCCTTCCTAACCCAAACACACACACACACACACACACACCCTCGCGCTCTGTCTCTCAAACTTAACACACAGTTACTCATGCTCTCTTCATCTAAACACTAAGGCACTCAGCTGTATTGTGGCAAGGAAACAAAACATGAAGGAGACTAAATTTCCCCGAGGGAACCAGTCCCAGTGTTGGAAACAAGCAGCTTTATGATGTCACCCAGAATCACATGATTCTTTTCCAAGCTATATCACACACTATGTTACATACATTTTTTTCTTTAAAGGACCATATGATGTGCTCTGAGAAAAGACTACAATTTAACTGACATTCATTTATGAATTCCGAAAATTATGAACATCATGAGTATTTCAATAACATTTTTACATTTTGCCCCACGACCGTATTACATTCCAAAACATCCCATTAACAAGGGGAATTCATACAGAAATGTTATGAAAACGTGTTTTTTTATTTAAAAGGTGAACACTTACATCTCCCTTCTCACTTTATAAATATTTTATTCATAACTCAACTTGTGCTTACAGACTCACACACAGCACCACTCTCTCTCACCCACGCATGCTCATGTACACACACTAACTCACCTCACTAACTCACCCTCTCTAACCCAAACACACACACACACACACACACACACACACACACACACACACACACACACACACACACACACACACACACACACACACACACACACACACACACACACACACACACAGGTGTATGCTAAGAACGTTCTTAACTCACAGGTCAAAGCGGAGATTCTGCCTCTCTTCAAAGAAGTAGTCCAGGATGAATTTCCGGACAAAGTCTGGATTCAGTGTGTTGTCTATCACCTCTGTCCGACTAAACTAGAATGAAAGAGAGGAGGAGGAACAGACACTGGTTTGTATTGATTTTAAATGAATGAGGCAATTCTCAAAGACTTGGACCCTCTCCCCCCTCACCTCAACTCACCTCTCTCCATTCCCTGTTGGCGATTCCTTGAGTGTACAGCACACAAACTGTCAAGAGGAGAGGAAGAAAACAAAAGGAAAAGCCTGTGTAAAACAGCCGTTAAAACACAGAGGAAACAGCCGTTAAAACACAGAGGAAACAGCCGTTAAAACACAGAGGAAACAGCTGTTAAAACACAGAGGAAACAGCCGTTAAAACACAGAGGAAACAGCAGTTAAAACACAGAGGAAACAGCAGTTAAAACACAGAGGAAACAGCAGTTAAAACACAGAGGAAACAGCCGTTAAAACACAGAGGAAACAGCCGTTAAAACACAGAGGAAACAGCTGTTAAAACAGCAGTTAAAACACAGAGGAAACAGCTGTTAAAACAGCAGTTAAAACACAGAAGAAACAGCCGTTAAAACAGCAGTTAAAACACAGAGGAAACAGCTGTTAAAACAGCAGTTAAAACACAGAGGAAACATGGCATTAGAAAACCCGGAAGATAACATTCTATCTCCTAGGCTATGACATCATGAGAGGAAAGCTATGTTCCTAATTAATGTAAATGTCAGTGTAACTCTGCCTCCCAGGCAGCAAGGAAGATATTTCGAAAAGAAAGGACTAAAATAAAAAGGCAGTGAGTTGAAAGTGCTAAAACGCTAAGGCAGCGTTTCTGAATCCTGGTCCTAGTGACCCAAGGGGTGCACATTTTAGTTCTTGCCCTAGCACTAACAAAGTAACAGACTCATAATCAAGCCTTTGATTAGAATCAGTTATGTAAGCACTAGGGCAAAAACTGAAATGTGCACACCTTTGGGAAAAACTGTGCTAAGGGGAATCCACTCTGACCTGCTTTTATACTGACATCCAACCAACCAGCGGCGGCCCACCCATTAGGGTGTTAGGGGCGGCGTCCCACTTGTGATTGGTCATATAAATTGTCATTGGTTAAAAAAATATATATACAAATATTTGTGTTAAAAAAACAATATATATTACACAATTCATGGATTATGGTTTAAATGCTCATAAAAGTGTGGTTCCTGTTTCAAAAATATATTGTTCAAAACAAGCTGTCAAAAGATATAGGGATACACTAGCTAGAACCTAAACATAAAACCGAGTGTATCACAAAGCATGATCAAATTAATTAGCCAGCTACAGTAATTTTTAGAAACATTGAGAAATAGTTTTGTCGATTTTTTGTCAATTAATCAGCTAGCTCCCATGGCAATTTCTAGTCTTTCTAAATTAATATCTGACTTACTCGGAAATAAGAAGTTATTTCAGAATGAAAGTTAACTGGCTAGTGGATCATGCTTATGTTAACTAGCTATCCCCAATTAGATAATGTGTTTTCACTTATTGTATCTGAATGCTTGTTACGTTTGCCCTGGTTTCCACTAGTTATCACAGCCACAAAGTAAAACTTGGCAAAATATCGTAAAAATTCATGAAAACAAAAATGAGCTTTTTGGTCTTAATTTAAGGTTAGGGTTAGGCATAAGGTTAGCAGTGTGGTTAAGGTTAGGGTTAAGGTTAGGGTTAGGCATAAGGTTAGCAGTGTGGTTAAGGTTAGGGTTAAGGTTAAGGTTAGGTTTAAAATCACATTTTAAGAAGAGAAATTGTAGAAATAGGTAGGCTTCATGACTTTGTAGCTGTGGTAAGTAGTGACAACTGTTCTTCCTGGTGCACCTGTTCGTTCATTAGCTGGCTGTTCGTTCTAAATAATATAATCAGCAGTGGTCACATGCAAAGAAACTACTGGTAGTTCGAAAACTTGGCATAATATTTCTGTCACGCTGCTTTGTTGACAACTCCAACCACCTCGCGCCCCGAGTATTCAGCCAATCAGCGGCCGCTGCTGCAACCAACAATCTACTTGAACTTCAGATGGAACGTTTTGGAGGGGAGGACCTGTGTGGATTGTCAGTTTGTTGTTACTGTCACTGACTGAGCCTTCAGAAGAGTACGACATTGACCAAAATAAACAGCTATCAACGCATTTTGTTTAAAAACACACACACACAGATTTAGTATCGCAAAACCATCTGTTTTAATACAGTCTGGCGCATACTACTGTAATCTGAGCCAATTCCTTCCACTGGGAGGGGTGTTAAAACGTTCAACTCAAAATACACCTCATCAGAATCAGAGGGGTCAGAGCCCCCATTCCATCCCATTCCACCTGACTGACTGTGATCACTACCGCTGAGAGTGCTTCAATGGCCTCTGTCCATAGAATCAACATGAGTGATTCTACTATGGCTCTGATTGCCCTCACTAGCTCTGTATGTCTGTTAGTGAAAAGAGCTCTGGAGACATGCCCATTCTCTAGTAGCTACCTCAGTGGCCAGGGCACTTGTTTAGGCCAACAGTGTTCCAGCTGGCTGTTGTGGTTATGATTAGATTTGTGCATGTAGTGTAATGTAGTGTAATGTAGTGTAATGTAATGTCATGTAATGTAATTTAACGTCACGTAATGCAGTTGAGCTCAGCTGTCTGAATGCACACAGAAAGCCTTTCAGCTGCTACTGAAAGCTGGGACTGCATATGGTCTTCATGCATTAGATTGGAACATGTGTTGTCACGTGCAACTACGCACTCACTCAGACACACACACACTTGTTGTGTTGTCAAGTCTTATAGGCTAGCCTACCCTAAAGTGTATGTAGTGTGTGTGTGTGTGTGTGTGTGTGAGGCTCCCTGAGGCCAGTGTGTGTATGTGTGTGTGTGTGTGTGTGTGTCTGTGTGTGTGTGTGTCTGTGTGTCTGTGTGTAGGGTTTGGGAGTAGCGGATTACAAACAACTGTAACCCTTTACGTTACCAGCACAAATATTTTAATCAGATTACAGATACTTCTGAAAAACTAAATGATCCCGAAAAAAATCTTCGACACCTTTCTGTTTTCTCAATGACGTTCAAATCAGCATTGAAAAACTGCGCAAGTTGAAGTTTGTTACGCCTGAGCGAGTCTGACCACAAGTCAGAGACCACTATGATGACACACCAAATGCGTTTGATGGATCGCAGGCAAAGTGCAGGAATAGGCCTTTGTAGGCTACAGCCAAGCTACACTACATGGCCAAAAGTATGGGGACACCCGTTCGTCGAACATCTCATTCCAAAATCATGACTCTTTGCAGGCCAGTCAAGTTCTTACACACCAATCTCAACAAACCATTTCTGTATGAACCTCGCTTTGTGCACAGGGGCATTGTCATGCTGAAACAGGAAAGGGCCTTCCCCAAACTGTTGCCACAAAGTTGGAAGCACAGAATCATTTAGAATGTCATTGTATGCTATAGCGTTAAGATTTTCCTTCACTGGAACTAAGGGGCCTAGCCCGAACCATGAAAAACAGCCCAAGACCATTATTCCTCCTCCACCAAACTTTACAATTGACACTATGCATTGGGGCAGGTAGCGTTCTCCTGGCATCCACCAAACCCAGATTTGTCAGTTTGACTGCCAGATGGTGAAGCATGATTCATCACTCCAGAGAACGCCTTTCCACTGCTCCAGAGTCCAATGGCGGCAAGCTTTACATCACTCCAACCAACGCTTGGCATTGTGCATGGTGATCTTAGGCTTGTGTGCGGCTGCTTGGCCATGGAAACCCATTTCATGAAGCTCCCGACAAACACTAATTTGAAGGGGTGTCCACATACTTTGTAGTGTATGTCTTCCAATGGTGTGACTGTTGTCTGCATCCAAAGATTATCCAACTTGAATAAACACTTGGAGGTGAGGATGACAGCAGAGGTGTAGCCCAGCGGATATCACATATTAGTGATATCTACATAACGCATTGATGTGAATCACACTGCTGCTCTCGTATTTATTCATTTATTTGTGCCTTACCTATTGTGGTAGTTTAAGCTGCCAATTGTCATCGTCAATCATTGTTTTTGCGTCCAGTGGACAGCCACTGACAAAATGCGCTCTTGCAACAGCTGCATAGTGCGGATCCCAGTCTATAGAATAAAAGTTTGAGGGAGTTCCTCCCTTCTAACCTGCTCCGTGGTATTGTGCTCCATACTGTCAACAACTAGTTTCATTTAAGAAGACCCTGAGTGGGGCTTTTATTGCTCAGTCTAATTCGTGCTGATAAAAAAAAAGATGTCCATAGACCTAACGGACATCACATGCTCAAACTTGCGGACTTTTGATAGACTTAAACAGCTGCAAATTATGGAGGTACCAAAGTGTCACCAACAAAAACTTAAACAATAGTCCTATAGCAAATGCAGCTTATGGCATACATTTTTCAAATCCAAAATAGCACTTTTCGGTAGTGCTCAAAGCACGCCATTCAATGAGAGCAGCATTTATTTTTCAATTGGAAGCAATGAGTCCAATCAGTCCTCCATGACAACAAAACCATAAACAGAGTAGGCTAATACAGTCAGCTCCAAAAGTATTGGGAGAGTGACACATTTTTTGTTGTTTTGGCTCTGTACTCCAGCCCTTTGGATTTGAAATGATACAATGACTACGAGGTTAAAGTGCAGACTGTCAGCTTTCATTTGAGGGTATTTTCATTCATATCTGGGGAACCGTTTAGAAATTACAACACTTGAGCGAGGCAGTTAACCTCAAGGCAGTTAACCTCCAACAACAACAATTGCTCCCCGGGGGCCAATGACCTGGATGTCGATTACGGCAGCCCCCGCACGTCTCTGATTCAGAGGGGTTGGGTTAAATAAGGAAGACACATTTCAGTTGAAAGCCTCCTGTAGCTCAGTTGGTAGAGCATGGCGCTTGGAACGCCAGGGTTGTGGGTTCGATTCCCATGGGGGGCCAGTATGAAAAATGTATGCACTCACTAACTGTAAGTCGCTCTGGATAAGAGCATCTGCTAAATGACTAAAATGTAAATGCATTCAGTTGTACAACTGACTAGGTATCCCCCTTTCCTTTCCCACTTTTTGTAAATAGTCCCCCCATTGGGGACCAAGAATATTGGGACAAATATACTTATATGTTCATTAAAGTAGTAAAAAGTGTAGTATTTGGTCCCAAATTCATAGCACGCAATGACTACATCAAGCTTGTGACTCTACACATTTGTTAGATGCATTTGCTGTTTGCTTTGGTTGTGTTTCAGATTATTTTGTGCCCAATATAAATGAATGGTAAATAATGTAATGTGTCATTTTGGAGATACTTTTATTGTAAATAAGAACAGAATATGTTTCTAAAAACTTCTACATTAAAGTGGATGCTACCATGATTATGGGTAATCCTGAATGAATTGTGAATAATGATGAGTGAGAAAGTTACAGAGGCATAAATATCATACCCCCCCCCCCCCCCCCCAAAAGAATGCTAACCTCCCCTGATATTGTAATGGTGAGAGGTTAGCATGTCTTGGGGGTATGATATTTGTCGGTCTGTAACTTTCTCACTCAAGCCTACATAACCAACCCATAAAGTAAAATGCAACATCCATTTATGGCCAGCTATGTAAACTCTAACATTGATTTATCCTGCAATAGATGTCGTTCAATTGGTAATACAGTGGGGGAAAAAAGTATTTAGTCAGCCACCAATTGTGCAAGTTCTCCCACTTAAAAATATGAGAGAGGCCTGTAATTTTCATTATAGGTACACGTCAACTATGACAGACAATATGAGGAAAGAAAATCCAGAAAATCACATTGTAGGATTTTTTATGAATTTATTTGCAAATTATGGTGGAAAATAAGTATTTGGTCAATAACAAAAGTTTCTCAATACTTTGTTATATACCCTTTGTTGGCAATGACACAGGTCAAACGTTTTCTGTAAGTCTTCACAAGGTTTTCACACACTGTTGCTGGTATTTTGGCCCATTCCTCCATGCAGATCTCCTCTAGAGCAGTGATGTTTTGGGGCTGTCGCTGGGCAACACAGACTTTCAACTCCCTCCAAAGATTTTCTATGGGGTTGAGATCTGGAGACTGGCTAGGCCACTCCAGGACCTTGAAATGCTTCTTACGAAGCCACTCCTTCGTTGCCCGAGCGGTGTGTTTGGGATCATTGTCATGCTGAAAGACCCAGCCACGTTTCATCTTCAATGCCCTTGCTGATGGAAGGAGGTTTTCACCCAAAATCTCACGATACATGGCCCCATTCATTCTTTCCTTTACACGGATCAGTCGTCCTGGTCCCTTTGCAGAAAAACAGCCCCAAAGCATGATGTTTCCACCCCCATGCTTCACAGTAGGTATGGTGTTCTTTGGATGCAACTCAGCATTCTTTGTCCTCCAAACACGACGAGTTGAGTTTTTACCAAAAAGTTATATTTTGGTTTCATCTGACCATATGACATTCTCCCAATCCTCTTCTGGATCATCCAAATGCACTCTAGCAAACTTCAGACGGGCCTGGACATGTACTGGCTTAAGCAGGGGGACACGTCTGGCACTGCAGGATTTGAGTCCCTGGCGGCGTAGTGTGTTACTGATGGTAGGCTTTGTTACTTTGGTCCCAGCTCTCTGCAGGTCATTCACTAGGTCCCCCCGTGTGGCTCTGGGATTTTTGCTCACCGTTCTTGTGATCATTTTGACCCCACGGGGTGAGATCTTGCGTGGAGCCCCAGATCGAGGGAGATTATCAGTGGTCTTGTATGTCTTCCATTTCCTAATAATTGCTCCCACAGTTGATTTCTTCAAACCAAGCTGCTTACCTATTGCAGATTCAGTCTTCCCAGCCTGGTGCAGGTCTACAATTTTGTTTCTGGTGTCCTTTGACAGCTCTTTGGTCTTGCCCATAGTGGAGTTTGGAGTGTGACTGTTTGAGGTTGTGGACAGGTGTCTTTTATACTGATAACAAGTTCAAACAGGTGCCATTAATACAGGTAACGAGTGGAGGACAGAGGAGCCTCTTAAAGAAGAAGTTACAGGTCTGTGAGAGCCAGAAATCTTGCTTGTTTGTAGGTGACCAAATACTTATTTTCCACCATAATTTGCAAATAAATTCATTAAAAATCCTACAATGTGATTTTCTGGAGAAAAAAAATCTCAATTTGTCTGTCATAGTTGACGTGTACCTATGATGAAAATTACAGGCCTCTCTCATCTTTTTAAGTGGGAGAACTTGCACAATTGGTGGCTGACTAAATACTTTTTTCCCCCACTGTATTCATTTGTGTCTTCTTTTTATGCCTCTTAAGGGGGAAGTAATCTAAAAGTAACTGAAAGTAATTAGATTACGTTACTGAGTTTGGATAATCCAAAAGTTAGGTGACTGATTACCATTTTGGACAGGTAACTAGTAACTGTAACAGATTACATTTAGAAAGTAACCTACCCAACCAGGTGTGTGTGTGTGTGTGTGTGTGTGTGTGTGTGTGTGTGTGTGTGTGTGTGTGTGTGTGTTTGTGTGTGATTCTGTGTGTGCGTCTTGGGCCCCCTGGTCTGCAGTGCCGAGGAGGTGTAATGCTGTGTGACTGGGGTCAGTACTGTCAGCACATCAGAGCCATGGACGCAGCACTAGTACCTCCTTGGATAAACATGCTACAGCCTGCAGCCACAAGCAGGCCCCTCGGATCAGAGTCCTCCCTCCCTGCTAGTGCTGAGTCTGACCACATCTTCTACAGAGGACCAAATGTCCTCATTTTAAGGATGTACTTGTCTACACACTACAGTACACAGACATCCCCTTATCTCTATGACAGATATGGCTGGTTAGGGTTGCAAAAATCCAGAAACATGACTAAAATGTTATGATTTAAAAGAAAATCTTGGTGTGATTTGGAGGATTTCTGGAATCAGCAGGGAATGAGCAGCAGAGGAATCCTCTAACCTATGGCTGGTGTACATGAGGACAGACTGTTTCTGCTCTGTCAAGTAGAGCCAGAGTTGAGATTACAGTGACAAATACGACCTCTGACATATGCAAATGCCTACTGATTCACAGGGGGAAGAGAGAGAGAGGGCCAGAGAGAGAGAGTATGTGTGTGTGTGTGTGTGTGTGTGTGTGTGTGTGCGTGTGTAAATCAGTGTATAAAAGACAATCTTACTTGGGTCTGATTTGGAGAATGTGTCTCTGTCCAGGAGATTTCTGTAAAACAAGAAAGCAAAGAAACAGCCATTATTAATTGTGAAACTGCATTAAGGGAAACAGCGCCACTGTTCACCCCAGCATCTTTGTTATTGTTTTGTTGTTGAAATGGAAGAGAAACGGAGGAGAGGAGCCTCCGGCAGGCGTGGTAAAAATACATTCAGTACATATTCTGCTGATTTATTGCGCGTGTAATGATGTCAGAGGGGGAAAAAACAGTGTTGGTTGTTTGCAGTAACTTCTTTGTTGTTGCAATATCCCAAACGGATGTGGCAGTTTCACCAATGAAGGATTCCAGCTTTAAATTAATTATTTTAAAGATGTTATTAGGTAGTTATGTAGTCATTATTATGTACCCTAACTACCATTTGACCAAGTGATTTCTATAGTCGACTGAAAAATAAATCATCCAGTACAGCCTATAGCCATTTCTCCAATCATTTTTCAAACAGAGAAAAAAAAATGAAAATGAAAAAAATTTTTTACACTCCCTTGGTAGAGTCAAGACTAAAGATGTCATAAAATGTCCTCCTACAAGAAGAGTCATGATGCACTGAAGAGACAACTCCTATTTTGTACCAGATGCTCTGAGCCGGTGGGGTACCCCACCGTTAACAAGCAGGGGGCGAGATTAAATATGCACACCACTACAACAATGTGGTCCTCTGTAGCTCAATTGGTAGAGCATGGCGCTTGTAACGCCAGGGTAGTGGGTTCGATCCCCGGGACCACCCATACGTAAAAATGTATGCACACATGACTGTAAGTCGCTTTGGATAAAAGCGTCTGCTAAATGGCAGATTATTATTATTATTATTATTAACACCACACCACCACAACAACACCACACGACCACACCATCACAACATCACCACAACATCACACCACCACACCACCACACACCCCTTGCATCAGAGACTCAGATGTTGTGTGTTGCCCCGACACACAACATCAGATGGACAGTGGGAGAGGAGTCCCAGCATGCCTCGTTAGCAGTGTATGTGTGTGTGTGTGTGTGCATGTGTGTGATACATTAGCAACAGCAGAAGGGTGGGTCTGTTACTCTGTTTCTAACAGCACTGTATGCCACACTGTGCTGCACTGGGTGGTGATTCCAGGTAAAACACAGAAAAGAGTCTAAGAAAACCCAAAACCGCTCACAGCTTGAATTCCTGCCAGATCATACATTAAACTCCATCAACCTTTCATGCTCTGTTTTGTTGAAGCTCTGAGCTGTGAAACACTGACTTATTTAAGAGGCTAGAAGAAAAATAGTTATCCATCAGGCAGGCATCTACAGACCACTAGACGAGACAGAAAGGGCGAGAAAGAGGGAGAGAGAGAGAAAGGGCGAGAAAGAGGGTGAGAGAGAGGGTTTGGTTTTCGCTATCATGCTAGCCAGGGGGACACCGCACAGCGTTCGTTGTGTGACAAGGCAGCCAAGTGCAGGAAGTGTCATTGGGCGTTGATCGTTAGTGATGTATCTAGATCAGCCACCCATGTTGTGCTGATCCTAGCCTGCCCCAGATGGTATCCCACTATGTCTGTCTGGCTGCATTCCTCTGTCAGAGCAGAGCTACACTAGCCCCTTAGTTGGCTGAAACCATTTAGAAGTGATAATAAGAGATGGAATTGGGCTGTTCACATCAAATGTGTGTAACGACTGGAGAGTGGAGACGACTCGGTCTGGGATGGGAGAGGTGTGTGATGGGAGGGGTGTGTGATGGGAGAGATGTGTGTGGAGTCATGAGAGGTGTGTGTGTGTGTGTGAGTGTGTGTGTGAGCTCCTCTGTTCCAGCTGCTTCACGTGTGCCCAAGGCCAGCTGCCTCTCTCTGACTGCTCATTCAGGGGAAATCTTTTAAAAAGCCCTTCCTTCCCACCACCCACCACCCACCACGGGCAGTCCAGGAATTTCAGGTGGGCCGAACAGAGTGCCTCCTCACTGTTCATCAAACATTTACGAGCACAGTCCCAGCACAACATCAGAATTACATTTTAAATTCCACCAGTTACATCATGCAGCGGTCACCTAACATCACAAGGCCTCTTCTATACTATAAGCCTCGAACCAGGATCTCTAGTGGCACAGCTAGCACTGCGATGCAGTGCCTTAGACCACTGCGCCACTCAGGAGTAACTTCCACCTGAGATGACACTGGAGATCAGACTAGCATGAACATACAGTATCCCAAAAAAGGGGTGCATTAAATATTCTTACCTTTGGAGGTTGAGAAGAAAATGAAAAGGGAAAGCAAGCACAAGAGCTTTCTAGAACACTAGAACTAGAACACTAGAACACTATGAGGGCTCTCTTTGACAGAGTTGTTGGTGCTTGCTGTCAGTCTCCCAAAGAAGCCTTCTCATTACTCAAAATGATTATTTATACAATGACCTGTCACCAGCAAAGGCTATTGATGAATGAAATGCCAATGTCTGAACATTAGACCTTTAGACTAGAGAATCAGACGGAGAAAGATGAAAGGAAGAGGGGAAACCCCAGACTCAGAGAAGCTGCTTCTGCTGCCTACACAGGTGAAGGACACACAGTACATTAACATTCATGAGAATAATTGAATCACTGGACAAGAGTTTTCATTCAACATTACCAAAACTGCTGCATTGATGGCTGCTTCAAAATGAATCTCCTTTCATTCTTACAAATATCTCTCCTCACGAGATAATGTCTCTATCCACATCTCCATTAAATGTTTTGTCTCTCCATTATATAAATATAAATGAATGGGTAACGTCAGACAGAACACCGCTAAGCTGTCTATTATTCAGCCTGAAAAGATAAAGTCAGGCTATATGGACAATTGCCAAAGTGGAAGGCAGCATTCTGATCAATGGTGTTGGTCTAAAATAGACTTCGGAAGCAGATCAATGGACCTTTGAGAGAGAGAAATGGAAAAGACAGACAGACATCTCTGAAGACAGACAGACATCTCTAAAGACAGACATACATCTCTGAGGACAGATAGACATCTCTGAAGACAGACATACATCTCTGAAGACAGACATACATCTCTGAAGACAGATAAACATCTCTGAAGACAGACAGACATCTCTGAAGACAGACATACATCTCTGAAATATCACCAATCCTCATAGATGAGGAAAGTGTTTTTGAAAATGAAAATTAAAGCTATTAATAAATAATCAAAGAACTTGTTCCACATTCGAACTTCTGCATGATTCTCATAGGAATCACCACAAACAACAATTACAGTGCTTTCAGAAAGTATTCATACCCCTTGGCTTTTCCACATTTTGTTGTTCCAGCCTGAATTCAAAATTTAATAAATTATTTTTTTTCTCACCCATCTACACACAATACCCCATAATAACAAAGTGAAAACATGCTGTTAGATTTGTTTTGCAAATGTATTGAAAATGAAATGCAGAAATATCTCATTTACATTACACCCCTGAGTCAATACTTTGTAGAAGCACCTTTGGCAGTGATTACAGCTGTGAGTCTTTCTGGGTAAGTGTCTAAGAGCTTTCCACACCTGGATTGTGCAACATTTAACCATTATTCTTAAACACATTCTTCAAGCTCTGTTAAATAGGTTGTTGATCATTGCTTGACAACCATTTTCAGGTCTTGCCATAGTATACTGAACAAAAATATAAACGCAACATGTAAAGTGAGCTGAAATAAAAGATCCCAGAAATGTTCCATAGGCACAAAAAGCTTATTTCTCTCAAATTATGTGCACAAATTTGTTTACATCCCTGTTAGTGAGCATTTCTCCTTTGCCAAGATAATCCACCTGACAGGTGTGGCATATCAAGAAGCTGATTAAACAGCATGATCATTACACAGGTGAACCTTGTGCTGGGGACAATAAAAGGCCACTCTAAAATGTGCAGTTTTGTCACACAACACAATGCCACAGATGTCTCAAGTTTTGAGGGAGCGTGCAATTGACATGCTGACTGCAGGAATGTACACAAGAGCTGTTGCCAGAGAATTTAATGTTCATTTCTCTACCATAAGCCTCCTCCAACCGCAGGCCACATGTAACCACACCAGCCCAGGACCTCCACATCCGGCTTCTTCACCTGCAGGATCGTCTGAGACCAGCCACCCGGACAGCTGATGAAACTGAGGAGTATTTGTCTGTAATAAAGCCCTTTTGTGGAGAACAACGCATTCTGATTGGCTGGGCCTGGCTCCCCAATGGGTGGGCCTGGCTCCCAAGTGGGTGGGCCACTCATGGCTGCGCCCCTGCCCAGTCATGTGAAATCCATAGATTAGGGCCTAATGAATTTATTTCAATTGACTGATTTCCTTATATGAACTGTAACTCAGTAAAATCATTGAAATTGTTGAATGTTACGTTTGTTCAGTATAGATTTAAGTTAAAACTGTAACTCGGCAACTCAGGAACATTCACTGTCTTCTTGGTAAGCAACATCAGCGTAGATTTGGGCTTGTGTTTTAGGTTATTGAATTAATTTTCCAGTGTCTGGTGGAAAGCAGACTGAACCAGGTTTTCCTCTAGGATTTTTCCTGTGCTTAGCTCCATTCTGTTTCTTTTTTTAACCTGAAAAAATCCCCAGTTCTTAATAACGATTAAAATCATGCCCATAACATAATGCAGCCACCACTGTGCCTGAAAATGCAGAGTGGTACTCAGTAATGTGTTGTATTGGATTTGCCCCAAAGATAACACTTTGTTTTCAGGACAAAAAGTGAATTGCTTTGCCAAATGTTTAGAAGTATTAGTGCCTTGTTGCAAACAGGATGCATGTTTTGGAATATTTTTATTCTGTACAGGCTTCCTTCTTTTCACGCTGTCAATTAGGTTAGTATTGTGGAGTCATTACATTGTTGTTGTTCTCCTATCACAGCCATTAAACTCTGTAACTGTTTTAAAGTCACCATTGGCCTCATGGTGAAATCCGTGAGTAGTTTCCTTCCTCTCCGGCAACTGAGTTAGGAAGGATGCCTGTATCTTTGTAGTGACTGGGTGTATTGATACACCATCCAAAGTGTAATTAATAACTTCACCATGCTCAAAGGGATATTCAATGTCTGCTTTTTTTAAATGTTTACCCATCTACCAATAGATGCCCCTCTTTGCGAGGCATTGGAAAACCTCCCTGGTCTTTGTGGTTGAATCTCTGTTTGAAATTCACTGCTCGACTGAGGGACCTTACAGATAATTGTATGTGTGGGGTACAGAGATGAGGTAGTCATTCAAAAATCATGTTAAACACTATTATTGCACACAGAGTGAGCCCATGCAACTTATAATGTGACTTGTTAAGCACATTTTTACTACTGAACTTGTTGCGTTTCAGCCTGAATTTAAAATGGATTAAATTGAGATTGTTTGTCACTGGCCTACGCACAATACCACATAATGTTTTTCTGGGTCTTTCTGGGTCTTGTACCATTTAGGCCTCTGGAGCCTCTATGCTCTGGGTCTTGTACCATTTAACCTTTTGTGGCCTTTACATTACATCCTGCCGTGTTGTTAATGGTTTGCTACAGCTCTATTAGCTCACAGGCAGGTTGGTAATTACAACAAGACTAGGGGACCTGGACACCGCTCAATGAGTTTTCTGGAAGTTATTTTGTAAAACTTGCGCAGTGCAATTTGGGGAGCAAGTTGAAGAAGACAGACAGAAACAGAGAGAGAAATAACCGCCAACCAATATGTAAAAGTGATGGAGGTGCCCGCTGCCCTCTCTCTCAAGTAACTAGTTATAGTCACAGAGCTGGTGGGGCCTTAATGAGACCAAATGGCACTTTTGAAAAGCTCATTAAGGTAGTCACTAAGCGTGACCCCCTGGGAGCAGGGGTTTTGGCCCTGTGCCACTCACACAACTTTACAGTCCTGCCACTTCACCATTACCTTGGAAACCACCGTCACCTACAGATGAGGGATCTTAATTTGATCATTTCCTCAGCAACAGGAAATGTGAATTGTTGTATGAATTATAATTAAAGGTCCAATGCAGCCATTTTTATCTCAATATCAAATCATTTCTGGGTAACAATTAAGTACCGTACTGTGATTGTTTTCAATTAAAATGGTCAAAAAGAAACAAAAATAGCTTCTTAGCTAATTTTGCTAGGACTGTCTGGGAGTGGTCTGAGTGGGGAGGGGAAAACTGAAAACTAGCTGTTATTGGCAGAGAGGTTTGAACTCTCTATCTTATTGGTCTATTAACTAATTTACCGCCTGGTGATGTCACCAGGCAGGCCAAAACTCCATCCAACCAAAACAGGCAGAAATTTCAGGCGGTCTTTTCAAACAGCTCTTACACTAAAAGGGCATTATCATCATTTTCAATATTATTCCAACCTCATAGTGTGGAAATATATTTAAAACACAGGAAAATCACATATTTGACTGCACTGGGCCTTTAATGGACATTTTTGTAGGGGTTGATAACATTTATGTTATGGCAAATCAAAGTCTGACATTTTTAAGTGGAAATTACAAACTTTGCAAGCCTTTTTAAACCTCAAATACACTACAAGTTTGCATTTCTGCAACAACAGGGTGATCAAATTAATATCCTACACCTGTATATGATCCAGCTCTTGTACCATTTAGGCCTCTGGAGCCTCTATGCTCTGGGTCTTGTACCATTTAACCTTTTGTGACCTTTACATTACATCATGCCGTGTTGTTAATGGTTTGCTACAGCTCTGTTAACTCACAGGCAGGTTGGTAATTACAACCAGACTCGGGGACCTGTGCACCTCCATGACAAATCAGGTCCGTAAGAATTGAAATAGCAATGTGGGCCCTCCCACAATTGTCAAAGATATTGACGTTGATATTGACATCTCACCCCCAAGAGACATCCGGCACTCCCAAGAGTCAATGTATGATTCCAATAATGCTCACATGTAATGAGTGAACCCACACACTGAACAATCTAAAGTTCAAGCAGGTTGGGATCCCAGCTCAATACAAACACATCACAACACATCAATTCTTCAATAGGATACCCTTTCATACCCTTTCTGCCTCTTATCTGCCCAAAGGTCTCTGTTACGGATACAGGTATCCTGTATATGTTTTTGTGTTTTTCCTCTCCTTCTGCCCTAATCACAGGTGTCCTTTGTGTTCCTGATTGGTGGTCGTTGGGGTGTCCCACGTGTCCGACATCCGTTCGTCTGCTGATTGCTGAGGTGGACCAATCGGTGGACATTCCTCTGCATTGCACCACCTGTTTCTGGTTTTTCACTCACATCACACATCCTATTGTTTTAAAAGCCAGTCAGTTGTGTTTGCTGACAGAGACTCTTTTCGTTTGTTAGTATGGATACTGTGGTGTCCTGTTTTTTGTGTACTCACTCATTTGCTGTTTACTCTATATGATAACTATGTTGTGTGTTCCTGGGAAAAGGGGGATTTAGCAAGTTGCCTTGGGCATACATTACCCGTAGGAAAGACCTGAGCGGACCACCCACTGTATTTTTGTATGGTTAGCAGTAGCTTAGCGGTTCTTGAGGCAGGCAAGATCAGTTTAGGGGTTTTTGACACTTGTTTAATTCCTTGGGTCCTGCTCAGCCCTTTTTCCCAAACCTTTACCGTGTGTTCATAATAAACATTTTGTGTTTGACGGTAGCGGTGTATTTTTGTTCTCACTGTTTCCGTGTCACTATTCTAATTTGCATGAGTTATGTTACGGGTCTCTTTTCCATCCACCCTAGACTTTTAAAGCCACGGGGTTCGTAACAGTCTCCCATAATAAGACTGTCTTCCTCCTGCAGCTCAGACCATCCAGATGACAGCTTCCCCATCTAGGCTAACACTTTCTCTAACGGACACTTTCAAAACAGAAATATCTCTTACAGAGGCATCATGCACCTCCTTTTTTGAAAGGACACTGACTGCCAATATCTTTGAATGAATTATGCATAAAGGAAACTAGGCTATATCTTTGTATTTTTTAATTGTATTTTCAGTGTACAAGTGGATACATCTGAGGGGGCATGTGCCACTTCTTATGAAGCCTTTCATAAGAAAGAATCAAAGCGCTTTTGATCCTTAAGGTCCTGAAGTCCCAAGCCTCTTGAGCACATATCTAGACACACGACACAGAATATATTACTGGGAGATGGTGATCAAGAGTGATAGTCCCTCATCAATCAACTATAAGTTTGCGTCCCAAATGGCATCCTATGGGCCCTGGTAAAAAGTAGTGCACTACATAGGGAATAGGGTGCCATGTGGAACGGAGCCAAAATGATGATTTTCACTGCCAGGGCTGGGTGCTGCGGCAGCAGATTGGAGATATGTTTCACATTTTAATTTTTATTAGGATCTCCATTAGCGACAGCTAGCATTACTGGGGTCCAACATAACATGACATTAACATGTAGTGTGCATGTGAAAGTGTGCATCTATCAGTTACACATACCTCAGTACATTGACATCATACAGTAATTGGGTCTGAACTAATCAATGTATCCGTTCTCTGTTCTGCTTTACTACACTGCATGCCATGCTGATGATTCTGGGTTTATTGACTGAAAGGTCCCCTTGAAGGACTTAACCCATTACCGGGGAAACCATAGAATAAGGATGAATAGAATTATTCATTCTAATTCTATGTCAAAACTTCAACGGGGTGGTCATAGGAGTCCTGAGCTAACTATCATCAAGATCCAGCCTTCAAGCCTATAATCCATCTTATATGACTGTTAGCAATGTCATACAGTATGCACCTCAACATATATAGAAAAGAGACAGTATTACAATTTACAACCCCTCTCAATTAAGTCACCACAAAGGGCACAGCAACTGCATTCCCTTTCAAAATACATCCAAAACAACCTCATAACTACGTAGGCTATTTATCCATTCTACACACCACCACAAGAATAAACATAGGCAGAATAAAAGGTCAGTTTGGCTTAAAGAAACAAGCTGTAATAGCGATCTGATATTCAGCGCCATTGAAGCGGAAAGCGACAGAATGTGAATCAGAATTCTGAAGTTCAGCACCACATGAGTGGACAGCAACCGTCTCATGTGCACGGTGCAGCCACTCCCACTCAGAGAATCCCCGTGTGTGTGTGTTAAATGATGTCCACAGTGTGTCTTGTGACAGACCGTGTGACCGACCAGCCGCGGGAGCATCACCTCACTCTGGTAGAAGGAACTCCGCGAGGACCCCAGGCTGACCGAGGCGCGTGGCTCTTACGCAACACGGAGCCCGAGCCAGCCAGATGCGGCTCCAGTTGTACTTGTATCTGACTGGAAATCACATCTCTCCGGGGAGATGCAGTTAAAGCATCCATCAATTATCTCAGCAGCAGCATCCATTTTCTGGACGGAGGTTTGTTTAGTTAATTGGAGCCCAAAGGGAAGCGCGAGAGCTGTCACGTTAGGAAACACTAAAACCACGCACCACTGTCGTTCCACGGTCATAAACTTGATTTAAACATCCCTCAAATGTTACCTTGATTGATAAGCCTATAAAGCAATCATGATAATGGTCAAATTGATAGATTTATTGACATTTGTATTATATGGTTATGATTAACATAGGTTTGTTTTTCTGGCCACATAAAATAAAAGGAATTGTTAGTGCTAGAATGCTTCATAGAAATGTGTTGAAAACTTGACTAATTTCAGACACTAAACTATTTCTGTTTTGCAGTACGCCAATCATCATAAGCACCGTTCTCCATAATCTTAAACCGCAAGCATTCCGATTCCACTTGACAGCAACGTGAAGGAAAGCCGAAAGAGCACCTCTAGCCTACTCACCTACACGACACCGTGAGCTCAACTTTGGTGGCGGGAATGGCAGCGGTGAACGGGTCAAAGTCTCCAATACACGCCATATTCATAAAGCTACTCATCGTCGAAATCTCCCGTTAAACAGTCCTTTTTCGGTCGCATAAAAGAAGGAAGCAACCGTTAAAAACGGTGCGCTGCTTAGGGTCGCGGTTGCATGAGGCTGCGAGAGGAGTATTGCCCACAACAACCCAGCGTCATGTGTGACCGTTGAAAGATTCATCTGTTCCAGGATGAGAACGAGGTAGTAGCCTACTATAGGGGTGATAGTGCGGAGGGGGGGGGGGGGGAAGCTCGCGAGGAGGGGGGGAAAGCTCGCGAGGAGGGCAGCCTAAACACGTGCAGAAATCAAATTAGAAAAATAAACAACTAAATAAGATAACACATTATAGTTGGCCTATAGACTACAGTGCTAATGTTTTTAGGCAACCATTGCAAATGCTTTATTGCATAAATTAACATAAGGATTTGTAGCCCGATAATGCTTTGAATATATCTATTGAATGATAATACATTGCAAATAAATAATTAAATCTTCGGGGAACACATTTCTGTGACACTACAAGGGTATCATGGGCCACCTGGTTTTCACTGACACTGTCTGGCAGCAAGGAAATGTTGGACCTTTCCAAATTAAACATAATTTGCTGTCAAGACATTGAGTGTCCACCTGGTTTCATTTCCAAATAGTATAGCAGGTTGATTAAATCATATTGCACGCCAGCACACACAGTTATCCGCTCGCTTGGGTATTGACAGCGATGAAAGTGATGCAGACAGGCGCACCAAAGTCATGTGAGAAGAGACCACCTGAGCAAATCGCTCAATTAACAAGTGACTGATTTCTCTACCAGACGCAGCAGCCTAGTGAGCTGAAATAGGAACACCTGCGTCAAATTAGACTATAGTTTAGGCTTAAATTAGCGTTTTAATCAGTGTGCTGATTGATTGCCAAATCCTCTCATCTTCAGGCGCAGTTACTGAAGCCTTGGGTACATGGTCTTGATCTATTATATACTGAGACAAAATTACTTGATTAAATCTGCCATTTACTTTAAAACATGTTCAATGGGTATATTACTTTAAAGCCACAATCTGGAGTTTGTGTTTTAGGCCAAGGTCACTCCCGCCACAAGGGATGGGGCTGCACCTGGTCGCTATCCACTGTTCTGCGGTGTTGAATTTGGAACTCCGCTATCGCCTCTGCCCATGGTTCTGAAGGAAATTCTGCACTTGTTAAGTCAACATGCTCTGTAAATACTGTAGGGTAAGAAAACTATCGTTTGCACAAAAAATATAGTCACTATACAGATCATTCAATTGAAAACATTATACACTTTGTCTTGTAACTATTGGTTCTAACATGTATTATTTTTAAGTTTTACAAGTCTCCTAAGTCTTTAACTTATTTTTTTGTTTTACCAGAAGTTCAACTGACAACACACATGTAGGCTACCCATGTGTTCTATTCTAAAAGACCATCGGATAAAAATGAAACAATATTCTGAGATAAAATCATCATGAGCAAAACCACAGCTGTTAAATAATTTACAGTACAATTTCATGTCTTTTCTATTGCAAAGGGCATACTACAAACTGAGAGACACGGAACTGGCAATTCAGAGACCTTTGCTTCACTCTGTAGTTCTAAAATATTCACCTACACCCTGAAATTGAATTTCATATTACAAATACCATCAGTTAAACATGTCTTAAACATTTAGAGCCGGTTTTTCATTGAAAGTCCAGGACTAGCCTTATCTGTCTCTGGGAAACTAGCACTTACAGTACAGCAATCATTGATCTAGTCCAGTACAGATTTTATTTTATTATGACAATAGTAATTTTGAAAATAGTCAGAGATTTAGTTCTGGTTGCCCGGATGAGTTACAAGTAAATAACAGTTTTCACTTGGATGTTTGTGCTCCAAAATGGTATTGTAAGCAATGAGGTCATTACAATGTACAGCCAGCCATTCATGTGCCTTGCTTGTTGATTAATTACAAGTTCCACTACTGCCATCTAGAGGATACATCTGGTTAGTATTTGTAAAAGAAAATCATATTTTGAAACCCTGCTCCCTTTCAATGTAGGTGAATGCTATGAGGTGAAAACCTTACTTTCACCTATCCAATCAGGTTAATAGATCAGTGAGTACTACAGCTCCTTCATCAGTGCTCTCCCCTCACTCCTCCTCAAATCCCCACCCTCCCTCAAAAGAAACAGATCTAGATGTCCACACAGGGTGGTTTTTTGACAGATGACATTTATTTCACCAGGCATCTGACATTAGAACTGCTACAGTACAGAGTCAGCCATTTTGGGGAGTGCCATCTACAGTACAGAGTCAGCCATTTTGGGGAG
The DNA here is from genome assembly GCF_964263955.1 of Coregonus lavaretus. Classification (NCBI taxonomy): domain Eukaryota; kingdom Metazoa; phylum Chordata; class Actinopteri; order Salmoniformes; family Salmonidae; genus Coregonus; species Coregonus lavaretus. Next base: position 9,403,236 of record NC_139996.1, read on the forward strand.
TGCCATCTACAGTACAACTCCAGAGGGGAACCCAGGACTGGTTTCAATACATACCATTTTCAATAGAACAAGTGAATCAGACCAGGGCTACATCTGAAATGGCACCCTATTCCCTATATAGTGCACTAGCATTTGCCCAGTGTCCATCGGGCTCTGGGCAGAAGTAACGCACTATAAAGGCAATAGGATGCCATTTCAGATGCAGACCAAGAAACATAACAGGATGACAGGGTCAGGGAGAGAGGCTCTGTTCAAAAGCATTAAGAGTGCTGTTAGAACACCGTCTCCGTATTATGGTCCTCAGTTTCCCTTGTGGAGCGAGTTTTGGTGATCAACAAAGCTAACAATCAGTTGATTTCATCAAACAATACTGTTTCCATATACATAATGTGTTGCTGGCTGCTGCTACTACTTTAACATTCTATAGTCCCAGCAGACAGTGGATCCGATTGAACATTTGACAGCTTACACAAAGGTTGGGGTCAATTCCATTTAAATTCTAGTCAATTTAGGAAGTATACTAAAATTCCATCTCTAATTTGGGTTACTTTCTGAATTGACTGGAATTTAAATGTGATTGACCACAGCCCTGGCTCACACCAATCACAAATGTGGCAGGTGTAATGTACAATATAACTGCCACACAGGATACAACCACCATACACAGGGGACTTCCAGGACCAGGATTGGGAGAGGCTTACAGTACAGGCACAGGTAAACGGCTCCTCTCCTCCTCACACTTTACACTATTATATACAGTACTTAACTACGGTTACCAGGTGGACCTCACCTGGGGTCCGGAACAGAAGACCTCTATGGGTCAAAGGTGAGCAAACAACTTAGCAGCACAGGCGTTAGGTTAGTTCATAACGTATTAGAGGGAGGGTGTGGTAACAGCATTAAGAGAACCGTACATTCCTACATAGATATAAACTATGAGTAGTGGATAAGTGAGTGAAAAGAGTCAGTGTATCCTCAAAGAGACATTGTATTTGCACACAGAGTAAGGACTACAAGTAAAGACTAAGATAGCAGAGAGAAGGTGATTGACTGAAGGCGTTTTCCAAGTGGTTACAAGAGTATTGTTAGTGTATCCAGTTCACAGGTAAAGTACAAGACAAGTTTCACAATTTGGTCAGCGACAGTAAATGGGAGCTGAATTCGAAGCAAAATAACATTTAAACCAAGCAATTTAAGGGGGTGCGGTGATTTGTCAGTCGACATAAAGCCACATTGATTTCAGGTAAGGAGGGACAGTGGTTCTGCTTACAGTGCAGAAGAAAGGCTTCTGTTCCTTTGCTGTGGCACTGGAGAACCTGGTCTGGGTCTTGTAGGCCAGCTACAGAGCCCAGTGGCCAGCTACAGAGCCCAGTGGCCCACCCGATCCTCTTTACCTCCTCTCCGCACCACTCTCCTTCATTAACTCCCCCAGCCCAGAAAGACACTCAAGATCTACCTCTATATGTGTGTGTGTGCGCACCTGCATGTGGGTTTGCGTGTGTAAATATGACCCTTGTGGGCTTCCTAAATACTTAATATGAGCTGAGAGGGAAAGATGTCTACCAAGCAAACTGTGTTTATTCTGCACAAGTCAGTGCTAATGCCAGGCAGGTTAGACTAGATATATTTCCCTAAGGAGACATCTCTCTCACTCTGGAGAAAAACTACAGCTACTTTTGCTGAGATAAGATTCCATTCCTGCGGGCTTGCACAGCTGTCATGGTTACAGTATGTGGAGGCTGGGGGGTGGTTTCCATGGTTTCCAAGGTTAAAGGTCAGAGGTAAAAGTGCTAGTCAGCAACGTCCCAGGTTAAGGGTCACGGCGGGAGGTCACGGCCATGTTCAGTTACTGGCCACCTCGTCAGCGGTGTCCGCCGTTGTGTCTAAGGTACAGTCGAGTCCGCCCCGGGCACGCCAGATCTTCACCGTTCGATCACTATCAAATTATAGAGCAGAAACAGTGTCACTGCAATGGCTGTATCCAGGGGTTTGTGTGTATGCATGCGTGTGTGTGCTTGTGTTCTGTGACTCACTCAGATGCTGTGAAGAGGTGGCTGCTGTTGGTGGAGATGCCGTTGATGGGGCTCTCGTGGCCCTTGAGTTCCCCCAGGGCCCCCAGTGTGTCTGTGTGCCAAAGCTTGAGCACCCCTCCTCTACAGCCACTCAGCAGGGCTGGAGAGCCAGGCACCACACCCAGGGCACACACCCAGTCACGGTGGGCGTTGGGCACTAGCTGTTAGACACATAGACAACTTAGTACATACAGACTCCGTTTTCCATTCAACTAGTTTTCAGGTAACAGTATTTATCAAATAACTTTCCAGTTAAAATACCTGCCGCCCACTTCAAGCACCACCTCCCCAAAAGCATGATTCGCCAAAATAGTCAGTGACACTTCTCCCTTCCCCCTGTTATGCAGGTTAGCATTTATTGTTAAAAATATTGCCCTGGAGGTCACTAGCTGGCACAGCCACAAAATCTGATTTTAAACCTAACCCTAACCACACTGCCAACCCTAACCACACTGCCAACCCTAACCACACTGCCAACCCTAACCACACTGCCAACCCTAACCACACTGCCAACCCTAACCTTAAATGAAGACCAAAAAGCTAATTTTAGTCTTCATACATTTTTACGACATAGCCAATTTTGACTTTGCAGCTGGCCCATCTAGCAGAAATATATCAGTTCTGGCTCCAGGGCAAGATTCATGAAAATAAACATCATCCTGTCTCTGTTACCTGCAGTAGGTCTTTGCGGGCTAGGTCCCACTTCTTAATGCCGTTGTCCCTGGAGCCACTGAAGAGGACGTCCCCCTGCACCACCAGAGACTCGATACCGTCATAGTGGGGAGGCTCAAAGTTGTGTGTGGGGCCGATAGCACCCAGGGCCCCCTCTGTCACGTCAAACATCTGAAACAGACAGCCCATCAACAACACTATTCAAGTCACAGCAGAGAATCAGCTAAGCTAATTCGTATTGCATAGAAAACAAATACAAGATCCATATGCAAACATGAAACAACATGCAGAAAAAGGTCTCTGACTGAAACATCAACACAATGCAGAGATGTAATATCATGTGTGTGGCAGCTTATTTTCTACAATGAATATAAGCAGAACACACACACACCATAACACACTCTCACACACCATAACACACTCTCACACACCATAACCTACTCACACACCATAACACACTCTCACACACCACAACACACCCTCACACACCATAACCCACAACATAACCCACTCTCATACACCATAACCCACTCACACACACCATAACCCACTCACACACACCATAACCCACTCACACACACCATAACCCACTCTCACACACCATAACCCACTCTCACACACCATAACCCACTCACACACACCATAACCCACTCTCACACACCATAACCCACTCTCATACACCATAACACACTCTCACACACCATAACACACTCTCTCACACACCCTCACACATACCCTCACCATAACCTACTCTCACACACCATAACACTCACAATAACCCACTCTCACACACACCATAACACTCACAATAACCCACTCTCTCACACACCATAACCCACTCTCACACACACCATAACCCACTCTCACACACACCATAACCCACTCTCACACACACCATAACCCACTCTCACCTTGATATAATGGTCCTTGGAGCCGCTGATGACCAGATCCTGACCGTTCCCGCTCTGGTCTACAGTTAGACACATAACTGGACCCAGGTGACCAGTCAGCTTCCCTGTGGATACAAATCTGACAGAGAGAGAGAGAGAGAGAGAGAGAATAGTGGGCCTTTAATATGATAGCAAATCTTCTGAGATGCACTGCGTTACTGCAAGAAAGACAACCTGGAATGACAACAGTCACTGAGAGAACAGGTGCAAGCTCTACAACAGATCAGCAAGGGAATATACATTCAATACAAGCAGTAACCTCTAGATCTATCATATATCTGCACATTATAGTAGTGAGAAAGAGAGAATTGTTCTGAAAACAGAGGCTTTTTTCTGGACTTAGCACTGACAAAATGACTGCCATGCTGTGCCATAGTGTACCTTCCTAGGTCCCAGACTCTGACAGAGTTGCCGGCGGCGGCGTACAGGACAGAGCCGCTGGGGTTGAGGGCGATCTGGTTGATCTGGTTCTCTCCTGCCGGGATGGTGACAGTCCGGTTGGTGCTGGACGCACAGGCGTCGCCAGGAGTCACCTGACCAGAAGACCTGAGGAATATGATGATTCTGTTAAACACTTCATTCTATCCTGAAAATGATCTACAAATCCAGGTAAATCTTCAACTGATTAAGCCCAGATTGTCTGTATTTATTAATAATAGGTGTAACACTTGCACTGGTGTTATGATTGAGTCAAGTTTATCATATACTGGTGATACAGATGTCATTGTGTAGCCTACCCCCCCCCCCCCCAAAATGGTTATGGTGTTGACACTCTTATGGCGTTGACGTTATGGTGTTGACACTGTTTCTGTGTTGACACTCACGTGAGGGTGCGGATGCACTTGGCTGAATCTCGGATGTCCCAGACCTTGATGTAGGAGGTGGAGACGGTGAAGACCAGGCTGGAGCTGTAGCGGACTGACACCACATTGTTTTGGTGACCCGCCAGGGACATGATTTCCTGACCCGTCACCAGGTTCCACACCTTACACGTACGGTCTGGAAGGAGGGGAGAGGGGAGGGGAGACAATACTGTGTGTCAGCCTCATAACAACAACAAGACATGAGACATTATTCATGAGACATTATTGATCTGTGATCAATTATAGTGATCCGCTGATGAAGGTGAGTGAGGAAGAGAAGTGGACAGAGTCTGACCTTTGGAGCCGGTGAAGAGGAGGTCATCAGTAGAGTCAACACACAACACAGCTTTAGTGTGACCCTCTGCCACATGGACACATTGTAGTGTTGCTGACCGACTGCCCTTTGAGGAGGGCACTGGGTTGATCACCCCTCTAGAGGAAGAAACCACGCACACACAGGTATTGAGATGTCCATAGCAGGATCAGAGAACATGGTAACTGATATCGCCTACTTACGTTTTTGAAAATCATATACTGTAGTAGGATACAGAACTATCTAAACATAGCAGTCTAAATGCCACCTCCCCCACACACAGTACTGCTATATAAAGAGCACTACCCAAAAGCCCATCACTGCAGCCACAGATGCATACACATTACATGCAGCCGTTTGGCCAGTTAGCAACATGCTGCAAATCAAAGTAAAAAATGAAGCACCCAAAGTGACAGTGTCCGTCCACAAGAATGGTCAGGCTAAGTCCCAGAGAAAAGCCTGCCTGTGTACCATTTTACATTTATGGAACCACTCTCCTCCCAGCCCACAACACATCAACACACTGGCTAAGACAGGGGGAACACAAGTAAATATTGGTGGCGTAACTGGCAGAGATTTTCAATAGAGCTGAAAGTAACATTTTGTTATAAACACAATCCTTCTACAATGACAGTACTTTCACTTGAAACTTTAATTCTTGTTCTTGAATAAAAGTTGTTGGGTGACAAAAACAATTCCTTGTGCAGGTAGGGACACACCAGATAAAGCACACCGTGTGAGTGAGTAAGCAAGTGACAGTAGCGTGGATGAAGTCTCCACCCACGAATGTCAACAGAAGGAAAATAGATACTTGGAAAGGAAATCTGAGGAAAACGCTCAAGAAATTCTACCAACACTTCTCCTGTGCTACACGTGGAGAGAACACGCTTGATCATTGTATCTCTCCCTTCCGGGACGGCTACAAGGTCCTCCCCCGCCTCCCCTTCGGCAAATCAGAACACGCCTCCATCCTGCTCCTCCAGAAACTTAAACAGGAAGCACCCATGGTAAGGACTGTTCAACGCTGGTCTGACCAATCGGAATCTATGCTATAGCTCAGCCTTCAACACCATAGTGCCCTCCAAGATCATCACTAAGCTAAGGGCCCTGGGTTTGAACCCCTCCCTGTGCAACTGGGTCCTGAACTTCCTGACGAGCCGACCCCAGGTGGTGAAGGTAGGCAACAACACCTCCACTTCGCAGATCCTCAACACGGTGACCCCACAGGGGTGCGTGCTCAGCCCCCTCCTGCACAACCTGTTCATCCAACTCAATCATTAAGTTTGTTGAGGACACAACAGTGGTAGGCCTGATTACCAACAACGACGACACAGCCTACAGGGAGGAGGTGAGAGCCCTGGTGGTGCCAGGAAAATAACCTCTCCTTCAACAAAACGAAGGAACTGATCATGGACTACAGGAGACAGCAGAGTGAACACGCCTCCATCCACATCCTGCAACATTATTTTGTTGAAATGTAAGTTGATCTCTGAGAAATCGATTACTCACTTTATATGTACATACTGTATTCTGGACATAGCTCATCCTATAGAACTACTGCCGTACACACAGTATTCTGGACATAGCTCATCCTATATAACTACTGCCGTACACACAGTATTCTGGACATAGCTCATCCTATATAACTACTGCTGTACACACAGTATTCTGGACATAGCTCATCCCATATAACTACTGCTGTACATACTGTATTCTGGACATAGCTCATCCTATATAACTACTGCTGTACATACAGTATTCTGGACATAGCTCATCCTATATAACTACTGCTGTACACACAGTATTCTGGACATAGCTCATCCCATATAACTACTGCTGTACATACTGTATTCTGGACATAGCTCATCCTATAGAACTACTGCTGTACATACTGTATTCTGGACATAGCTCATCCTATAGAACTACTGCTGTACATACTGTATTCTGGACATAGCTCATCCTATATAACTACTGCCGTACACACAGTATTCTGGACATAGCTCATCCTATATAACTACTGCTGTACATACTGTATTCTGGACATAGCTCATCCCATAGAACTACTGCTGTACATACCTTTTCCTACTTGTATGTTGTCTATACACACACACACACACCACATATTTATATTCGGGACTCTGATATTCCTCGTTCTGATATTTCTTAATGTCTTGGGGTGGAGGGATTATTTGTGCATTAGTATTGTACTGTTAAACACTTACAGCACTGCTGGAGCTAAACACATTAGCATTTTGCTGCACCTGCTTTAACATCTGATGATCTGTGTGTGCGACAAATAAACTTGGATTTGATAGAGATTTTTACTTGTCCCGTGTGCGTGTGGGAAAGGGAAGGTGATCTAGAACAGGCCAGGGGAATTCTGTGGACAATGATGTTTTTCTAAATCTTGCTAGAGGGGTGACAAAGTGTCTTGAGTGGTTTAGATGTAGCTCCTAATGTGCAGTTGAGAGAGAGAGAGAGCTCACCAATCCCAATATTATAGCCTACCTAATGTATGCAGCATACCTGTAAACAATACATGTGATTGGTAATTTGACTGCCAGGGCCTCCTTGCTCATAAAGTTAGTTGTATAGACTATAACTAACTTTTTGAACTAAAAGTAATGCTTATTACTTATAAAATGTGTATAACTTAACTATAATGTATGCTTATTACTTATAACCTATGTCTTCCTCTTACTTATCCTGCGGTCTGTCTACTCTCTCCAGACACCCTGTCAGACGTACAAATACGTTGCCTTGGCTACGAGGGCGGTTGGAGGGGGAGGATGGGGAAGACGGGGTGCTGGCGTCGGAATTCCTCGTATCACAGCTGGTACAGTGGACAGGGAGGCTGAGGCTCAGTTTACATACATAAGCAGAGGACAAGTCAGTTGCCTTTGAACTGAGTGTGTACAGTGTACTGTACAAGATCTCTCACACACACACACACACACACACACACACCCAGTGGAAATGCGCATTCATGCACGCACGCACATACACACACCTCAGATAGTATAGGCTAAAATAGATAAACATCTTTCATTGTTGGAAACTATCCCTTTATGTCTTCTCTGAAACCCTCCCTATCCACCTGCACTCATTTCTGAGACTCAGCACAAGTCTTTTCACGTTTGGTCGAAGAACATTGAGTTGTGCATGCTCATCACCTGTTGTCATGAGAACTGATCGGGAAAGACCGTTTGTTCACTCAGGGTTTGAATCAAAATGGAAACAGCTTTCAGCATGGTTCCCCTCACCCTGACCTTTAGCTTTTTAGATTACATCCACTTCAAAGTGTTTGAGAGGAATAGTTGGTTAGCGCTGCAATGACAATATATAGGATTTATATATCGTATTTGCCAAATATGCATTAGAGAGTTTGAAGAGGTTGAGAGGGTCAAGTTGAACACTGAATTAAAATGGAATACTAAAGAATCGCTTTGAGAAACAGAAGTAAATAATTTAGTCTCATTCAAGAGGGATATAGGAACGTATTTAGCTATATTTCCCAAGAATAAGCTCAATACTTGATATTCAGTGCAGAACTTGGCAGGGTAAGTTTATAATCACACCAGGCAGATAATTGTTGATTAAGATAACACCACATGCTTCCTGAGATAGGATATTCAGGAAAGGGAAAGGTGGATATCATGGGCTGTTGGAAAAAGATGTGCTTTTGGCCTCCGGCCACCAGAGCGTCGCTAGTCTCTTACTGTTTGATCTCCTTGACCTTAGCCGCCGCTTGTGCCCTGTCATAGGTCTTCCTGCGAGAGAGCGGCGAGGGCTCTGGAACTCTCTTTTCCGCCCCCGAGGAGGAGGCAGCTCTGCAGCCGGAACTAGCATTTAGTTTGATTGTTATTAGCAACGACAAAAAACATAAGGAACAAAAAGGACAACAAGGATGTAAACAAAATCAGAAATAAAACAATATGGAGGCGGTGAGCATGTGGTACACACATAGCACACTGTTACCTGACATTCATCCTCCTTCACGAAGCTTGTGGTTCATAAAGGACACTATGGTGTAGCATTAGGGCTATATATACTGTATCACACTCAAATCAGTCCCCCAGCTCCACATCTTACTAATTCAAGTCAAGCTAGAATTGGTTCTCAGCTAAGATTCCAGCTCAAGCCATAGAAAGCTACAGTGCACTACTGGCTAGCATTATTAACTATTTGCTTTACATGTTAAAAGATGCAGCTGCTATTATTGTGGAAAGTTAACATAGGCCTATTGCATTTGGAGCATAGCATCTAGCGAGAGAACATGAGACCTGCATGGTCATCCTGTACAAGCCTCATAATCATGTGCGTGGTTGTGGGTCTGTCTCTGTGTTTGCATGCATTTGTCTGTCTGTAGTGTTAGTGTTATTTCTAAAGGGATATGTTTTGGTTTCTACTGGCCTAGGAAGGAGACTTACAATCCAATAGGGCAGGTTTAAAGAACATGTCAGGCAAGGTCAGGCAAAATTAAAACAGATTAAGCAGCAGTTATATTAACATGCAGGAAGCAGATGGTTAACAGTTAGCAGTTAGCATGCGCTGGCCCAGACTTACATGCTGCCCATCTTAGAGGACAAGCCAGGAGAATGAGCCATATAGTCTCTGTCCCTGACTGATGAGCCAATGGGGGTCTCAGGATCTCTGCCCTCTTCTGGTGTTTCAGCCAATTGGAGACAGGGGGAGGAAAAATCTCCGCTGGGCGTGTCATGGGCGGCGTCACTATTGGCGTAGAGCAACTCCATCTGAGTGGTGGTTCTTCTACGAGCCTGTGAGGGGAGAAACACATTTACATTCAAGAAAACACAAATGTCCCCACGAGGTCAATAAAACAAGACCACACACACGTCCCCACGAGGTCAATAAAACAAGACCACACACACGTCCCCACGAGGTCAATAAAACAAGACCACACACACACGTCCCCACGAGGTCAATAAAACAAGACCACACACACGTCCCCACGAGGTCAATAAAACAAGACCACACACACACGTCCCCACGAGGTCAATAAAACAAGACCACACACACACGTCCCCACGAGGTCAATAAAACAAGACTATACACTAACACACTAACAGGCTGATAATGGTACCTTGCTCCTGGTTTTGGTCTCTCCACAGAGTTTCATTAGATCTGATGCCAGGGAGCTGGAACGAGGAAGTGGAATACATTAGTTACCATAAAACTATAAGTCAAATGTTTACCATTTTGTTTTGTAATTTGAGTGATACTGACTGTCCCTCTGTTGCAGGACTCTGGGCAGATTCGTCACTGCTGCTGTCCTCCCCGTTCTCTGTGAAATTAGAGTACCCAAAATGTCAGTTGAACTGTATGTCAGAGCCAAACAACATCCATAGAAAATGATTATTCTTTGTGTGTTATGACTAAATTCCAACAAACTTTTAAAGTTCTGTCTAGTAGTCCAAATACCTGCCCATTGTCCAACCAAACATGGAACAAGGGTAAAACCGTTTATTGAACCAAAGGTTATCCTAGTACTGTGTTGGCTACAAACAGATGTCAACAATATGTGGTTTATATTATTGAACAAGGTAGATGTGGTGATAATGGACAAGGAGAAGAAGCAGATGAATATGATGTCAGCGCAGCGCCATGCCGTTTTATACAAGTTGCCTGAAAAGACCTGAAAAGACCTGGTCCTTGTCCAGTCACTGAGATGGAAGGGTTGACAGGGCTCAGGGTTTTGAAAGGGTGAGAGGGTAAAGAGAGGTCAGATGTGAGGGGCTATGAAGGGAGGGGAAAACCGAGATGAGAGGTCAACAAGGTAGGAATCATTAGTCTGACTGTCGCTCCCGGGGCAGTGTGGTTTGCCTACAGGGTCCAACTGAGACAAACTTCCTGGTTCTACCTGGGAAGGGCAGGGTCCTCTGAAGATACAGGTACAGTAGTTATATTAACAGGTGCTACACTATAAGGCATGGTGGCTATAACACACAGTAAGCTGAGACTGGGAGAGGGGTTCTTTCACATTGGGAGGAAGAGAAGGGTCAGCTGACAGATGGAGGGAGGCCTGAAGACACATTGGGAGGAAGAGAAGGGTCAGCTGACAGATGGAGGGAGGCCTGAAGACATTACACCTCATGCACCTGCTCATGTTATGTTGCTGAGTTAGTTTCCAGGAGGGGGACCCATGCATTCATATAAACATATATATATATATAGAGAGAGAGAGTCTGGTGTCTGTTACTTACCCACTGGCATGTTACCTAGCTCTGTATACATTAAGGCACCATGGGCGGGGGCAGAAAAAAGGCAACACACAAATGAAAAACACATTCATTCATTCCCCCATAATCACAAACCAAATCAAGTCCAAAAGAAAAGACGGTTCAAAAGTCAGGACATCCTCCTCAACAGATGCTGGTGAAAATAGAAAAACATTAAATGGAACCATAATAAATGGTCAGCTCAATAACAAAATGTCAACCCCGTAACAAAATATAAGCTCTATAACCATGAAACAAAAACTGATGGGTTTCCAAACTTGATAAATAATGTAACACAAAAACGACAGCGCCAGAGAGGCTTTCTTAGTCCAACTGACATTTGTGTGATTGCAAAAAAAAATTGGGGTGACTTTTGAAAGCAGCATCTATTCAGGAGGAGGCAACGAGCGAGAGCAACTTAACAGGCCCAAATCATCATGCAGTAGACCATAACCACCCATCCCTGGTTCTGGAGGCCATCCCAACAAAGCAGTGGGCTGACAAGGTGAACACGAACACGCAGGTAAACTTCAATGACTTTGCTTAGTTATTTTTGCTTAGTTATTTATTCAATCCTACATGATTATGGGGTGAGCCAGACCTGATAGCATTGTGGGCTTGACCTCACGGACCTCCAGTGGCAAGGGGTGAGTAGGTCAGGGTCAAGGCCTTGGACTGAACTACAGATGTAGGATCTTAATTTGAGCCAGTTCGCTACAGCAGGAAAATAATCCTCAAATGATAAATGTTTCATTAGGGCAAATCAAGTCTGACATTTTAAAGTGGAAATTACAAACTTTAGAAGCATTTTAAAATCTTGAATACACTACAAGCTTGCATTTCCTGCTGATCCTACATCTGTATACATTTTTCAGTGTGTGGCTGGCGGGCTGGAAGGTTGGGGTTAGGACTGTTACCTTGCAGAGCATTCCCCAGCAGGGCGTCCAGTTCGGGGTTAAACTCAGCCTTCTCCTTCAGCATGTGGAACAGCAGCTGGTTCTGAGTGGCACTGGTGATCTCAGTCTGCTTCAGCCTGCCCTCCATCACCTTCACCTGGGACTCCTTCTGAGCTGCCTGCAGACCCTGGGATGGGGTGGAGGTCAAAAGGTCAATGGTCAGCTATAAGACGGGTCACTAAGAGTCAACAATCCGAGCTATGCTTGTGTGGAATACTTCACAGAACACACACAAAAGATGAATACACAATGAGGAGGGTGCTTGTGCATACACACACAGAACTAAACACATTTACAATCGTAGAAACTGACTTTAATTGGGTACATATGGAACCTGGGTTTAAACTAAGTCAATTCCAGGTGAAACCAATGGTGTGAGAGACGGGGTAGGAACTAGGGAGGGACAGGTAAACGGCAGTAAGTTATTTACTCTGTTGATAGCCATAGACATGAAGTGGTCCAGCAGGAAGCGGGCTTCTGTTAGGGTACAGGAGCTGATGACTGCGGAAACATCCACCGTGTCAACCTCCTCCTGTAAATGCAGATATTATGGTCACACAGTCTGGAAAAACTGCCTAATATCAGCCCAATTACCTTCCTGCTTTTAGGGTTACTCAAAATCATGGAATAGCTCTTTGGTTTGCGAGATCTGTGCTGCTTGGGAGCCCTGATTGGCCATGGGTGGATCTCAAAACTCTTCTGTGGCTTCTTCCTCGTCCCCACTCCTCAATTTTTAGAGACACTTACTGCTAATGATTACGGTCTGTCTGTCTGTGTCCGTGTGCCTGTCTGTGTGCCTGTCTGCGTGTGTGTCTGTCTGTGTCACCTTGGCTTCCTCCATCTGCATAATGTTGGCCTGGCAGTCAGCGATGCTGTCGTTGATGTAGTCTATGTTGGCCATCACGGCGTCCACTTCCTCGTTGAGGTGAAGCACCGCCTTCTCGGCCTCAGGCCCCTCCCCCGCCAGCCTGTCCCTCTTCCTGGTCAGCTTCTCCCTCCGCTTGGTCAGCTCCTCACGTTGCTGTGGAGGAGGGAGGAAAGATGGAGGGGGGAGAGTGGAGTAGGAGGGAGGGTGTACGGGGGAGGAGAGGAGAGAGGAAGCAGGGAAAGGAGGGGTTTGCCAACGTTTTCAATATTAATGTTAATGCTAACACCGCTAATTTAGCGTAACATAGTATCATACCATTTGTAAACAATATTCACCAAATAAAAAGGTGAACAGCATTTAATGTTTACCAGTATTGAATGTTTACCAGTAGTTAATGTTTACCATTATTGAATGTTTACCAGAAGTGAATGTTTACCATTATTGAATGTTTACCTTGAGCAGGCGGTTCATTTCAGACTCCATGTTGGAGATGGTCATCCTCTGCATGATGACATCAGAGATACGACGCTCCAGAGACTGCCACTTCACCCTGGCCACTCTGGTGGAATATATGCCCGTCGACCGTCTGTAGTAGGACCTGAGAGAGAGAGAGAGAAGAGAGAGAGAAGAGAGGAGAGAGGAGAGAGGAGAGAGGAGGAGGAGGAGGAGGAGAGGAGGAGGAGAGAGAGGAGGGAGAGAGGGAGAGAGAGAGAGAGAGAGAGACACACACACACACACTTTTGAGGCACGTACACTGTAGGTGTAGGTGCATGCAAGTCTCATGTTCTCTCGCTAGAAGCTGTTTTTTTCAACTGTAAAAGCCATACTGATTGCTCTACATACACCATGCAGTGTAATACAGAAACTCAAGCACATACACACACAAAACGGCACTGCAGTGACCTGTTGTCTAGTCCCTACCTGGTTCCGTTAGGGGCGGTGGAGCCAGAGGAGTGCAGGCGTCCTGAGGGGGGTCGGTGGGAGGAGTCCTGGAGGGGCTCTGGGAGACTTACCTTCCTGCTGGTCACCTTACCAGACATAGGCCTGGCCTGTCTCCTCAGAGCAGACACCTGGTACAGAGACACACACACACACGTAAGTAGACAGTCATCCGCCACCAGAATCACCACCGCCTGATGCTGAAGTTTGCTCATCTCAATAGAATAGTAGGAGCTTTATATTTTATTTACAAAACTGCCATGTTTCTTGTTATCAGTGATTTTGAACTGTCTTGAACTCTTATGAACAAAATCTGTCATTGACAGTCTACTCTCGCTTGTACCTCTGCTCTCTGACCCTGGCCAATGGTTCCTACTACCTCCGTTCCCAAGCGAATATCCTATTCCAGGTACCAAAGGTCACAACAGAATTTGGGGGGAAAAAAGCTTTTAGTTTCTGGTCCTAGGATAAACTTCAAAGTTCCTTGAACTTAGATAATTAGATCCAACTAGATCATTTCAAGTTGAGAGGATGTGTGTCACTGCTTCTAGTGTTGTGTAACTGTATAATATATATCACTGCTGTATACTACATCCTTTTACTACTACGTGAAGGCCCCAAGATGGCCGTTCATGTTGCTCACCTCCTCAGTCTTCCTGCGCAGAATGAGCTCCTGTTGTCTCTTCTGGGCCTCTAGTAGCTTCAGCTGGTGCTGTGGAACACACATTAACATGGCATTCAGTAACGCCAGTAGCATTAAGTTGCTAAAAATTTGCTTCAAGCTGGAATCCTTAAATTGTGAAACTGCCACAACTTTATACTCAATGGATAACGAGCTATAGGAAAAACAGTTTGGGTCAGCATGATGAAAAGGCTAGTACATCTCCAAGCCTGTTAAACTAAGCTACGGATCCTACGGTTCACCTCCTGTTTGCGCTGGTCCTTCTTGAGGGTAGCGATCTCTCTGTTCCTCCTGGACTCTGTCATCCTGTTCCTCTCCTGCTGCTCCTTCATCTGCTTCATCAGACGAACCTGCACAATACAGCGCATTCACATTTACATCAACATCAGTCTTGAATGACTTGACATTCCTAGCGGAGCAATGGAACTCAGCAGTGAACCCTGTTCTGGGCAGTTTGCTCGACTTCATTCTGGCCGATTCCTCCCAACAATATCAGTACAGCATACATTTTGTACCAACAAACATCAACACTTCACAATGGCACTGTCATGTGAGTGCTTAACAGTGGTTAACAGTGTCGTTGCGTTTGTGGGTCAGGTTCAAGAACGTCTTCTTTCTACCTTTGTCTTCTTCATCTCCGTGACATCCATTTGAAGCTTCTTCAGCTGTGTCTCGTACTTGGATTGGTTCTTGAGAAGGCGTGCGTGTTCCTTCTGGGCTGACTGTAACTTCTGTAGTTCCCTGTTCATGACGCTCAGCTTCTTCTCGTACTCCTGCTTGATCTTCTTAGCCTTATCGTCGCTGCACGTCTCCACTGAGCCTGAGGGGGGAGGGGGAGGGGGGCAAAGAGAAAAAAGGGTCATTTTTAGACCCAACGAACGCTCCAGCCCTGCTGTAACCCTTCACACCTGATTCTATTAGTCAGTTGCTCACCAGGGGCCTCATTTATCAAAGGTGCTTGCAAATATACTCAAAATCTTGCGTGCACCAGTTTTCCTGCAAATGTTGGTAGTTATACATTTTGAACTTGGCAGAAAAGTGTGCGTATCTCTACGCAAATCTCAAACCATCCGTGTGCACAACTTCTAGAAGGTTGATCCAACTGTATTGCAAGCAAAAATGCTTACTGTTCGTTTGAGGGAAATGGGAGGTATATGATGCACGGGAATTATAATAATGGTAGGCTACTGAAAACATTAAAACGTAGACCTAATGATAAAACAGATGCATTTGCCGTTGGCAAGGCGATTGCATAGCAGCATGTCGTCTAATGTGTTTATTTTACTTTTATTATATAGGCCTAAATCATAATCATATCGCAGGACGTCTCTCCTTTTCTGACAGAACTGATTTAAATTATTCACGCTACACAACAAATATTAGGCTACCATTTATCAAATCTCTCATTCAATAGCCAAGCATGCTGGAAAGTAAACAAACGGGAAGCCTTGACAGTATGAGACAGTATGGCTACATTTGCTGTGCGATAGGATTAGATGCGTGACATCATAGCCCATTTCATTTCAGAGCCTATACCAAGGCAGGAGATGGAAACACAATCATGCATTGATAAACAATATCATGAAAAACAATGTGTCTTTTGCATAGAAGAGTGGGCTGTAACATTTACTTTTAAATTGTTCAAAAGGACAATCAATCTTGCAGAATGCGCGACCAGTGTTTGTCACTCGCTAGGCGCCATGGATCTTTTGTTTGGAGAAGTCACTGCAACATTCTGCCCACACCTCTACAGAAATGTGATCAAATTTGACATTGCGCTTTCTTTTATAAACTGTCATGGCCCAGTTCCCTTTCTTTTATAAACTGTCATGGCCCAGTTCCAACATGTCCAAATCATACATCATAAATCATCTCCAAATAAAAGGTAAATGGAGGGCGTTTTCCAGGCGGGACTGTTCACTACCGCACAAATATAATATGGCTCTGTTTATCAATGAAAACATGCATATATGTTTCTTACTAAATTCTGGCGTACGTGGAGATTCTAGGATTTGCGTGCGCCACAAATTATTGTGATTTATCCAACTTTCGCATGCAAATCCTAGAATCTCCACGTATGCCAGAATGTTTAAAGAAATGCACGCACGGTTGATAAATGAGGCCCCAGGACCTCAAGTGATAAGCTGAATCAGGTGTGTTAGAGTAGGGATAAATACAATCCAGCTCTCCAGTGGAGGGTTGGCCACCCCTGCTTTAAAATCAACAGATGGAATCATCCGTTCAATAGCCTTCGTGTTACTGGTTCTAAAGAACCATAGCAAAATAAAACTAAAACATCTTCACAGTGTCAACTGTAGCCAGTGACGGCCTTAACCATCTCCCATAGCTCTGCAGCAGTCACACGTTCCAGTTGGTACCGTGACGACACGTACCCATGTTGTGCAGCACCCGGTCTCTCTCCAGCTGCGTGTCTCTGATCTTACTCTGCAGCATCATCAGTTTCTGTTCGTACTGCTGCTTGAGCGTGTGCAGACGGCGCTGGCTGTTCTCCAGTTCATCTATCAGCTTCTGCTTGATGGCGATCTCACACGTGATGTTGGCCAGGTCCGCCTGGAAGTTCTCTGGTGGGTGAAGTATATTCACATGGGTTTCACATTGACAGACATATTCAGTAGATCTCACACAGTGATGTTGGCCAGGTCTGCCTGATAGTTCGCTGGCTGAAGTATATTAAACATGGTGAAATATACTTTAGCTGTGTTACACTCACTTTAAAATAAAACATATTGCCTTTATTCAACCAGGTAAGTTAATGAAACACATTCTCTACCAAAAACAATGTCTCATTTTGCAAGCATGTTAGTTACTTGATGCTACAGGGAGTCTCTAAAATAGATAACACTCCAAATGTTTTTGTCTTACCACAAATCAATGAGTGCATTTACATGCACACTAATAAATCAATGTTAAACTGATTATGGCAGTAGACGGAGTATGGCATTAGTCATGTAAACGCCTTACTTTGCTTATCTTAATCGGCGTAAGTAAAAAAATCAAAGTAAGCATCCGCTGATTAACGCACCTGGTTTTCTGAGCAATCTTTCTAATGATTAATTCCTGTAAACAGCTTAAATCGGCATTCAAGCAGTGTATTTGATCTGCTCATGTGACAGCACCGGTAACGCAAGCCTCCCTCTTATGCGCAAGTGAAGTGAGTTCAGAAAAACTTAAAAGTATGCATCTTAGAAATAGTTCACATACAAACTTTATATGTCCGAACTCAGAATCAAATAGGCTTCGCAAAAATAACGTGGTAGAACGTTTATTATGATTTTCTGCATTTACAGTGCATGACTTTTCGTTACAACCTTATTCTAAAATTGATTAAATTGTATTTCTCCCCCTCATCAAGCTACACACAATACCTCATAATGACAAAGCAAAAAAAACAGATCCTCTCAAAAACAGATCCTCTCAAGCTCTGTCAGGTTGGATGGGGAGCGTATTTTCAGGTCTCTCCAGAGATGTTCGATTGATTCCGGGCTCTGGCCGGGCCACTCAAGGACATTCAGAGACTTGTCCTAAAGCCACTCCTGCGTTGTCTTGGCTGTGTGCTTAGAGTTGTTGTCCTGTTGGAAGGTGAACCTTCGCCCCAGTCTGAGGTCCTGAGCGCTCTGGAGCAGGTTTTCATCAAGGATCTCTCTGTACTTTGCACCGTTCATCTTTCCCTTGATCCTGACTAGTCTCCCAGTCCCTGCTGCTGAAAAATTTCACCACAGCATGATGCTGCCACCACCATGCTTCACTGTAGGGATGGTGCCAGGTTTCCTCCAGACGTGACGCTTGGCATTCAGGCCAAAGAGTTCAATCTTGGTTTCATCAGACCAGAGAATCTTGTTTCTCATGGTCAGAGTCCTTTAGACACCTTTTGACAAACTCCAAGAGGTCTGTCATGTTCCTTTTACTGAGGAGTGGCTTCCGTCTGGCCAATCTACCATAGAGGCCTGATTGGTGGAGTGCTGCAGAGATGGTTGTCCTTCTGAAATGTTCTCCCATCTGCACAGAGGAACTCTGGAGCTCTGTCAGAGTGACCATTGGGTTCTTGGTCACCTCCCTGACAAAGGCCCTTCTCCCCCAATTGCTCAGTTTGGCTGGGTGGCCAGCTCTAGGAAGAGTCTTCTTCCATTTAAGAATGATGGAGGCCACTGTGTTCTTGGGGCCCTTCAATGCTGCAGAAATGTTTTGGTACCCTTCCCCAGATCTGTGCCTCGACACAATCCTGTCTCGGAACTCTACGGAAAATTCCTTCGACCTCATGGCTTGGTTTTTGCTCTGTCATGCACTGTCAACTGTGGGACCTTATTTAGACAGGTGTGTGCCTTTCCAAATCATGTCCAATCAATTGAATTTACCACAGGTGAACTCCAATCAAGTTGTAGAAACATCTCAAGGATGATTGGCCCAGCATCGTAAAGTTTGGCCGGGGTAGATCGTCATTGTAAATAAGAATTTGTTATTAACTGACTTGACTAGTTAAATAAAGGTTAAATAATAAATAAATAAAATGTAAACAGGATGCACCTGAGCTCAATTTCGAGTCTCATAGCAAAGGGTCTGAATATTTATGTAAATAAGGTATTTCCGTTGTTATTTTTAACAACAAAATCTAAAAACCTGTTTTCGCTTTGTAATTATGGGGTATTGTGTGTAGAATGATGAGGAAAATGTTTTATTTAATCCATTTTAGAATAAGGCTGTAACGTAACAAAATGTGGAAAAAGTAAAGGGGTCTGAATACTTTCCGAATGCACTGTATTTAAGTCCCATCAGGTAGCCTGATTTCAGATGTGTCCATGGAAACAGGGTTATTAGGGAAATAGTTATTGCAAAGCATGTAAACGTTTTAAAACGAACTATTATATTAATCTGACTATCCACAATAATCGTATTATTGTATGCATGTAACCGTACTCACTGACTCAAACATGGAGAGCCATGCCCCTTCTATACGGCCATTTTACCTTTCTCATCTGACTCAGAGTCTGAATCATCAGAGCTCTCCTCCACATCCATCTCCTCCTCTTCCTCCTCCTCCTCCTCTTCCTCCCCTTCCTCATGGTCACTCCCCTCCTGAGGTCACAAACAAAAACAGAATAGAAAATGATCCAGTGTCAGAAAAAAGCACTTCTCTTTTAATCCTGAGATACCATTGGACTAATAGGTTGTCAAATATACCATCTCAGGCTCGTCATTGGACTGCTCAGTCAGCTCTTTTTCCGTCCCCTGGTCTTGGTCGTTGTCGGGGACTTCTTCCTTGACGACACTAGTCGGGGACAACAGAGAGGCAGGGCGAGACAACATTGAACAAAGCAGACCAAAGGTTCAATAGTATTTATTTTCTAGAGGGGAAAAAAGACAACCAAAAGCAAACTAGCATGACAGAATATGCAGTGCAGCACAAAAAAAGTCAGTACAGTAATTATCTGTAAATGAACCTGTTTTTTAAAATATCTTCCAAAATAAAGGGTGTTAAAACCCCCCAGAGATAAGGCCATTGGTGGTGCATGAAAACAGAACCAATAGCTTTGTTTCCATCATATCAGCCAGTCGGGGTGAACAAACTGAAAGAAACAAGTGAGCACAGAAAGAACTGAGCTCAGGTTTTCCTTCTGGTGTGGCAACTGCCTGCTAAACAAAACAAAATGGCGGTTTAGAAGAAGCGAGGAATGGAAATGTGGTAAAGGGAAGGGGGAACCTGTGACAAACCTGCCATCCTCCTCCTCCTCCTCTACCAGCTCCTCCCTCTCTCTCTCTTCCAGCAGCTGCTGGAGCCTTCAGGGAAAGGTAAGGGTCAAAGGTCACAGGGGAGAGGACAGGGGAGAGATGACAAGGAAGGAACGAAGGAAGGAATGAAATCAGGGAGTACAGAGAAATGGAAGGAAGAGAAGTCATAGAGAGAAACATGGGGATCACAAACTGTTACTCACCACGGCAACACATTGAGGATATACGGTGTACAAGAATTGCCAGTGTGCTGGAGTTAGTTTTTTCCAAAACAAGAAAACATGAATAATTTGCTTCTATAACCACCATCCCCCTCTCTCTTTACCTCTTCTTCTTCTTCCTCTCCTTCTTCTTGAGTTTCTCCAGATCTTTCTTGGCCATCTCGATGATGTCGGAGGCCTCCTTCTCGGGGGCCAGTAGGGCAGGGGAGAAGGTTCCGGGGTAGAAGGACTGGCGTGAGGAGGCACGCGACAGGTTCTTACGCAGGTTCTCATTCATAGACTCACTTTCCAGGAGTTTGGCCCTAGGGGGAGGAGGGGGGTAACAGTAAAAATGTTCAGTTTGCAAATGTAACAAATTCAAATGACAAATAAAAAGTATTAATCTTAATATAGGGGAGACATTTATTTACCTGAGGTCCTCTATCTCTTTGATATAGCTCTGGATCATGTTCCCAATCTCTTCACTGCCCTCACCTGAATAACCAAAACATGAAAACTTTAGGAAACACACTTAACACACACACTTATGAACTGTTTAAGACGTGAGGGGATTGGCACAGACATATCGACACATACGAAAACACGCACATCACACCCCACTCACCTGCCCTGGCGAGGACCTGGTTGGCCTGGTCACTGAGGTACCGTGTGAGTCTGGCCCTCTGGGCGTCGATGGTCTCCTGCATGGCTTTGACCCTGATCCTCAGGTTACTGTTCTCTGTCTGCAGCATGGTGTTCTCATGGACCATGTCGTTGATGCTCTCCATACCGTCCTCTCCCACCATACGCTTACCCTACCAGAGGAAAATGGGTTTAGATAGTGAGTTATAATTCACCAAGGGGAAATGATTATCGGACGGTCATACCTAATTTCCATATACTCATATACCCGTTTTCTTTTTTTATCCAGTTATTTTCATCTTATTGACTTTCTCACTCTGCTCTATCCATACCCCCCCTCCCCATCTCTCTATTTCTCTCTCCCAGCCTCTCTCCCGCCGTGTCACAATATTTGACCCTTTCTTCAACTCTTAACTATGCCCTTCCCAACCTGCTGTCCCCTCCCTCCCTCCCTCCCGACCTCCCTTTCTCTTACCGTCCTATACTCCATCAGTTCCATCTGTAGCCTGGCGATTTCTGTCCTGAGAGCAGAGATCTGCTGGGAGGCCTTGTCCTGGTTCACCATCACCTTGTTCTTAATGTTCCTGGCTCTGTTCGCGTACTTCAACGCGTTCAGGGTCTCCATGAAGTCCCGGTCAGACGGACTGATGCAGGCTATCATCATCGTTTGGCTGAGGGTAATGGGAGAGTTCAAATTAACATGGGTTCCAGACTTTATGCATTCAACAACATAACAGCTTTGCCTTGGCAAGCCAACGACATGTGGGCAGAACAAGAAACAAACCCACACCTCAAAGCTGACTTATGTACAATTTGTATCGATTGACAAAATGCATTTAGTTTGACATGCACATCATACCAGATTACTATGACAACAACCCTTATAGAGAGAGGGAGAAAGGTCTGACCAATGGCAAACAGACCTGTTTCCACCCAGAGAGTCCTGTAGGAGCCGGGTGAGTTTGGAGTCTCTGTAGGGCACATGTGTGGATCGCTTGCTCCTGTCTCCCAAAGCACTGATTACATTCCCCAGAGCAAGCTGCAGTTTGGAGGAAATGACCAAGAAACACAACTCAGAAAAACAGATATTGAAGGGTATTTTCAGAAAGATTCTCATTCGAGGAGTCTATAGTCCCCTGTAGCTCAGTTGGCAGAGCATGGCGCTTGCAACGCCAGGGTTGTGGGTTCGTTTCCCACGGGGGGCCAGTATGAAAAATGTATGCACTCACTAACTGTAAGTCGCTCTGGATAAGAACGTCTGCTAAATGACTAAAATGTAAATGTAAAATGTGTTCATGCTGGGCTGTCACGACTTCACACAGTATTTGCAAGGTACTGATTTTAACCACTAGGTGGCACTTTAAGGTTAAGAAATAAGGAAGGTTCAGAACTTTTGTAAAACATCACAGTACAGTTGAAAAATATATGGCAAATAGAAATCCAATATGGATGGTGTTAAGAGATAGATGGGAGGTTTTGAATGGAGCTGAAGGATGGGACTAATAACAACAACTAATAACAACAAGATAACTAATGTAAAGCATACTGTGTCCATAATAAGTATATAGGTTATAGGTTGAGAGCTTTTGTGAAAGAGCACAGTTAGAAAAATATGGCATATAGAAGCAAACCAGATGGACATCATGAAAATGATCGGAGGAAGTTCAGGAGTAAAAACAAACAAACTATAATTATTGTAGAATTTGACTGTGTCCATAAAATGTATATAGTATGTATGGGCTGGAAGTAGAGGCCTAAGTGTTGTTGTTCACTAGTTTACTCCAATTGGGGAAGGGGTGGTGGGGTTGGAAAGTAATGAAGGGAAATATAATTTAAAAAAGGATATGTGTGCGTGTGTGTATGGATGTATGTATATATGTAAGTCGCTCTGGATAAGAGCGTCTGCTAAATGACTAAAATGTAAATGTATATATGTATGTATGTGTGTATATACAGTGGGGAGAACAAGTATTTGATACACTGTCGATTTTGCAGGTTTTCCTACTTACAAAGCATGTAGAGGTCTGTAATTTTTATCATAGGTACGCTACAACTGTGAGAGACGGAATCTAAAACAAAAATCCAGAAAATCACATTGTATGATTTTTAAGTAATTAATTTGCATTTTATTGCATGACATAAGTATTTGATCACCTACCAACCAGTAAGAATTCCGGCTCTCACAGACCTGTTAGTTTTTATTTAAGAAGCCCTCCTGTTCTCCACTCATTACCTGTATTAACTGCACCTGTTTGAACTCGTTACCTGTATAAAAGACACCTGTCCACACACTCAATCAAACAGACTCCAACCTCTCCACAATGGCCAAGACCAGAGAGCTGTGTAAGGACATAAGGGATACAATTGTAGACCTGCACAAGGCTGGGATGGGCTACAGGACAATAGGCAAGCAACTTGGTGAGAAGGCAACAACTGTTGGCGCAATTATTAGAAAATGGAAGAAGTTCAAGATGACGGTCAATCACCCTCGGTCTGGGGCTCCATGCAAGATATCACCTCGTGGGGCATCAATGATCATGAGGAAGGTGAGGGATCAGCCCAGAACTACACGGCAGGACCTGGTCAATGACCTGAAGAGAGCTGGGACCACAGTCTCAAAGAAAACCATTAGTAACACACTACGCCGTCATGGATTAAAATCCTGCAGTGCACGCAAGGTCCCCCTGCTCAAGCCAGCGCATGTCCAGGCCCGTCTGAAGTTTGCCAATGACCATCTGGATGATCCAGAGGAGGAATGGGAGAAGGTCATGTGGTCTGATGAGACAAAAATAGAGCTTTTTTGTCTAAACTCCACTCGCCGTGTTTGGAGGAAGAAGAAGGATGAGTACAACCCCAAGAACACCATCCCAACCGTGAAGCATGGAGGTGGAAACATCATTCTTTGGGGATGCTTTTCTGCAAAGGGGACAGGACGACTGCACCGTATTCAGGGGAGGATGGATGGGGCCATGTATCGCGAGATCTTGGCCAACAACCTCCTTCCCTCAGTAAGAGCATTGCAGATGGGTCGTGGCTGGGTCTTCCAGCATGACAACGACCCGAAACACACAGCCAGGGCAACTAAGGAGTGGCTCCGTAAGAAGCATCTCAAGGTCCTGGAGTGGCCTAGCCAGTCTCCAGACCTGAACCCAATAGAACATCTTTGGAGGGAGCTGAAATCCGTATTGCCCAGCGACAGCCCCGAAACCTGAAGGATCTGGAGAAGGTCTGTATGGAGGAGTGGGCCAAAATCCCTGCTGCAGTGTGTGCAAACCTGGTCAAGACCTACAGGAAACGTATGATCTCTGTAATTGCAAACAAAGGTTTCTGTACCAAATATTAAGTTCTGCTTTTCTGATGTATCAAATACTTATGTCATGCAATAAAATGCAAATTAATTACTTAAAAATCATACAATGTGATTTTCTGGATTTTTGTTTTAGATTCCGTCTCTCACAGTTGAAGTGTACCTATGATAAAAATTACAGACCTCTACATGCTTTGTAAGTAGGAAAACCTGCAAAATCGGCAGTGTATCAAATACTTGTTCTCCCCACTGTATATATATATATATTTTTTTTTTTTAATTGCGAGAGAAAAAAACACAGACACAGCCAAACTCTCACCAGTCCACAGTTGATGGAGATTCCCTCCTTAGCTCGGTCTCCTGTAGCACCGGTTCTCTTCAGCCTTTCAGAACCGGCCAGGTCCACAAAGTGAAACTTGGCCGTCAATGTCTCATACTCTTCCATCTCTGAGTTGCCGTTAGCAATCCTGTTGTCCCACTCGTTGTTGTCTTTCTGTGAGGTAGAAATAATGGACGGCAGGTAGCCTAGTGGTTAAGTAACCAAAAGTTTGCTAGTTCGAATCCCAGAGACGACTAGGTGAAAAATATGTCAATGTGCCCTTGAGCAAGGCACTTAATCCTAATTGCTTATGTAAGTCACTCTGGATAAAAATGTCCATGTAAATAACACCAAGATGGATGCCTTTGTTTCAGTGTCAAAAGCACTGTCCATGCCATTAATGTACCATAAACATAGAATGTCAGTACCATAAACATAGTATGTCAGTACCATAAACATAGTATGTCAGTACCATAAACATAGTATGTCAGTACCATAAACATAGAATGTCAGTACCATAAACATAGAATGTCAGTACCACAAGTCAAAAGCACTGTCCATGCCATTAATGTAACATAACTTAGAATGTCAGTACCATAAACATAGAATGTCAGTACCATAAACATACTACGTCAGTACCATTATAAAAGCACTTTCTATATATGTTATTAACATTAACCTAGCATAACATGATAGCGATTGAGTGGCTATATAATTTCTGTAACATGTCAAGGTTAGGAGTAACTCCAGTCACTGTCATAACATTTCATAACAGTGTCATAACACATGACAGGAGTCACCTCACAGTAACAAAAGGGTAGATACGGAATAAGAAAGGAGTTGGAAAGAGAGCAGAAAGGGCCCTCAGGCTAATGAACAAGCTGCTCTTGTACGTACCTTGTCAGATGCACAGACTCTGACTTGGCACAGGTGGATGGTGAAGATGGCATGAGAGCGGGAGCTCTGGACGTTCATCTGGGTGCTGGCGGTGGTACGACACAGAGCACCCAGCTTCAGACACTGCATCATCTGGGTGAGGAGACAGAGTAGATTGGACATGTGTGCCGTCACCGCGTAAAGATCATTTTACAGTCCTACATTGTATATACACAGCCATACACATTTCTTCTGGACCCCCAGACTACACATCCCAACACATACAGTGTATCACACGCACGTACCTCTGCCTCGGAGGCTACCGTCCGTGTGGTCACCCCCACTGTGTAAATTCCGCCATTAGCGTCCTCGTGGATTTTTATGTGGGATTTCTGCGTCCGAGCCTCCAGGTCCCGTGTAGAGTCAAACAGATCCAGCACTTCCTCATTGTAAAGCTTAACCAGGACATACAGAAACACACAATATTACAGTCTTATTTGTTACCGTGCTGAACTGAGCACTGTGAAATTCCATGGAAATATCATTGGTTCTAATAGTACGTTTGTATCCTATGCCAGTTCTGATTTCACAACTACGCAAGATCACATCTAACTATGTTATAGAGAGAGAGAGGATCATATCCAATGATGTTATAGAGAGAGGATCATATCCAATTATGTTATAGAGAGAGAGAGACAGAGCGAGAGACAGCATGAGAGAGCGAGAGAGAGAGAAACATGAGTTTGTCTGACTCAGACTGAAAAACGTTAAACAGTAGAGGACTCTCAGATTCTAAAAGACACAGGAGACAACAGTAGCACTGTGAGACAGACTCCATATCAAGATACATTATCTACCACACACCTACACCAGATATCTTTGATATAATGTTGTAACGGGCTTTGCCCCACTTCCTTTCTCTCTGGTGTGACCTCTAAGAATGACCTTTCTTCAACAGTAACTTAGCTTAGTGGCCATGGTCCAGAACAGTATACAGTTCATTCGGAAAGTATTCAGACCCCTTCTTCCACATTTTGTTACGTTACAGTCTAATTCTAAAATTGATTAAATAAAAATGTTCCTCATCAATCTACACACAATACCCCATAATGACAAAGCGAAAACAGGTTTTTAGAAATGTTTGCACATTTATTAAACACAAAATAAACAGATATAACTCATTTACTTAAGTATTCAGACCCTTTGCTATGAGACTCGAAATTGAGCTCAGGTGCATCCTGTTTCCATTGACCATCCTTGAGATGTTTCTACAACTTCATTGGAGTCCACCTGTGGTAAATTCAATTGATTGGTCATGATTTGGAAAGGCACACACCTGTCTATATAAGGTCCCACAGTTGACAGTGCATGACAGAGCAAAAACCAAGCCATGAGGTCGAAGGAATTGTCCGTAGAGCTCCGCCACAGGATCTGGGGAAGGGTACCAAAATATTTCTGCAGCATTGAAGGTCTCCAAGAACACAGTGGCCTCCGTCATTCTTAAATGGAAGAAGTTTGGATCCACCAAGACTCTTCTTAGAGCTGGCCGCCCGGCCAAACTGAGCAATCGGGGGAGAAGGGCCTTGGTCAGGGAGGTGACCAAAAACCCGATGGTCACTTTGACAGAGCCCCAAAGTTCCTCTGTGGAGATGGGAGAACCTACCAGAAGGACAACCATCTCTGCAGCACTCCACCAATCATGCCTTTATGGTAGAGTGGCCAGACGGAGGCCACTCCTCAGTAAAAGGCACATGACAGCCCACTTGGAGTTTGCCAAAAGGCACCTAAAGGACTCTCAGACCATGAGAAACAAGATTATCTGGTCTGATGAAACCAAGATTGAACTCTTTGGCCTGAATGCCAAGCGTCACGTCTGGGGAAACCTGGCACCTTCCCTACGGTGAAGCATGGTGGTGGCAGCATCATGCTGTGCAGATGTTTTCCAGCGGCAGGGACTGGGAGACTAGTCAGGATCGAGGGAAAGATGAACGGAGAAAACCTGCTCCAGAGCGCTCATGACCTCAGACTGGGGCGAAGGTCCACCGAAAACGACCCTAAGCATACAGCCAAGGATCTGCAGAGAAGAATGAGAGAAACTACCTAAATACAGGTGTTCCAAGCTTGTAGCGTCATACCCAAGAAGACAAGGCTGTAATCGCTGCCAAAGGTGCTTCAACAAAGTACTGAGTAAAGAGTCTGAATACTTATGTACTTATTACAATTTTCTATTTTTAATAAATGTGCTATAATTTTTTTTAAATACGCTTTTTGCTTTGTTATTATGGGGTATTTTGTGTAGATTGATGAGGGGAAAAAACTATTTAATCCATTTTAGAATAAGGCCATAACGTAACAAAATGTGTTAAAAGTCAAGGGGTCTGAATACTTTCCGAATGCACTGTATATTCTAAATAAAAGGCTCTGCCAGGGCCTAGTTTGATAGAAGGGTGTTGAACAAGTAACAACGGGTAAATAACTAATTTATTATGGCTGATTTGTTGAATGTCCTGTTGCCAGTCAACAGACTGTTGTTGACATATTACTGATAGACTACCCAAATGAAGTGTTTCCCATTTATATAGTGATTCCCATCTCTGGTTGTTATAAGAGGCTAAGTGGGAACCTAAGACGCAAACAAAACCTCCCCCATCTGTTTTTCCATGGATTACAGTAGAGTATACGTTTTAAAGCCACTAATTCCTAATACTGTAATGCCAAAATATGTAGACATTTTAAATGGCTGCCAATAGCATGCTAGCAGATACCCATAGACTTCCAGTCATTGCACTAACCCTAGTTAGCAATTGTGCTAGCGCTAGTTAGCAAATTCCTTTAGACTGCACGCAGAGACATAACAATGGTATCCACAAGCTCATCTGACTCTGGGGAAGTAGATAAAGGGCCTCATTGCAAAAATCCCGAAGTACACCTTTAAACGTGTGCATTTAAACAGTGAAAGGAATTTGTTTGTGCTGATAATCCATCCGTTTTTTTTCTCTGTGGCAACTCAAACCATATATTTTTTTTTATTTTTACTTTATTTAACCAGGTAAGCCAGTTGAGAACAAGTTCTCATTTACAACTGCCACCTGGCCAAGATAAAGCAAAGCAGTGCGATAAAAACAACACAGAGTTACATATGGAATAAACAAAAACGTACAGTCAATAACACAATAGAAAATAGAAAATCTATATACAGTGTGTGCAAATGTAGTAAGTTATGGAGGTAAGGCAATAATAGGCCATAGTGCAAAATAATTACAATTTAGTATTAACACTGGAGTGATAGATGTGCAGAAGATGATGTGCAAATAGAGATACTGGGGTGCAAATGAGCAAAATAAATAACAATGTAAATAACAATATGGGGATGAGGTAGTTGGGTGGGCTAATTACAGTTGGGCTGTGTACAGGTGCAGTGATCGGTAAGCTGCTCTGACAACTGATGCTTAAAGTTAATGAGGGAGATAAGTGTCTCCAACTTCAGAGATTTTTGTAGTTCGTTCCAGTCATTTGCAGCAGAGAACTGGAAGGAATGGTGGCCAAAGGAGGTGTTGGCTTTGGGGATGACCAGTGAGATATACAGTGGGGAGAACAAGTATTTGATACACTGCCGATTTTGCAGGTTTTCCTACTTACAAAGCATGTAGAGGTCTGTAATTTTTATCATAGGTATACTTCAACTGTGAGAGACGGAATCTAAAACAAAAATCCAGAAAATCACATTGTATGATTTTTAAGTAATTAATTTGCATTTTATTGTATGACATAAGTATTTGATACATCAGAAAAGCAGAACTTAATATTTGGTACAGAAACCTTTGTTTGCAATTACAGAGATCATACGTTTCCTGTAGGTCTTGACCAGGTTTGCACACACTGCAGCAGGGATTTTGGCTCACTCCTCCATACAGACCTTCTCCAGATCCTTCAGGTTTCGGGGCTGTCGCTGGGCAATACGGACTTTCAGCTCTCTCCAAAGATGTTCTATTGGGTTCAGGTCTGGAGACTGGCTAGGCCACTCCAGGACCTTGAGATGCTTCTTATGGAGCCACTCCTTAGTTGCCCTGGCTGTATGTTTCCGGTCGTTGTCATGCTGGAAGACCTAGCCACGACCAATCTTCAATGCTCTTACTGAGGGAAGGAGGTTGTTGGCCAAGATCTAGCGATACATGGCCCCATCCATCCTCCCCTCAATACGGTGCAGTCATCCTGTCCCCTTTGCAGAAAAGCATCCCCAAAGAATGATGTTTCCACCTCCATGCTTCACGGTTGGGATGGTGTTCTTGGGGTTGTACTCATCCTTCTTCTTCCTCCAAATACGGCGAGTGGAGTTTAGACCAAAAAGCTCTATTTTTGTCTCATCAGACCACATGACCTTCTCCCATTCCTCCTCTGGATCATTCAGATGGTCATTGGCAAACTTCAGACGGGCCTGGACATGCGCTGGCTTGAGCAGGGGGACCTTGCATGCGCTGCAGGATTTTAATCCATGACGGCGTAGTGTGTTACTAATGGTTTTCTTTGAGACTGTGGTCCCAGCTCTCTTCAGGTCATTGACCAGGTCCTGCCGTGTAGTTCTGGGCTGATCCCTCACCTTCCTCATGATCATTGATGCCCCACGAGGTGAGATCTTGCATGGAGCCCCAGACCGAGGGTGATAGACCATCATCTTGAACTTCTTCCATTTTCTAATAATTGCGCCAACAGTTGTTGCCTTCTCACCAAGCTGCTTGCCGATTGTCCTGTAGCCCATCCCAGCCTTGTGCAGGTCTACGATTTTATCCCTGATGTCCTTACACAGCTCTCTGGTCTTGGCCATTGTGGAGAGGTTGGAGTCTGTTTGATTGAGTGTGTGGACAGGTGTCTTTTATACAGGTAACGAGTTCAAACAGGTGCAGTTAATACAGGTAATGAGTGGAGAACAGGAGGGCTTCTTAAAGAAAAACTAACAGGTCTGTGAGAGCCGGAATTCTTACTGGTTGGTAGGTGATCAAATACTTATGTCATGCAATAAAATGCAAATTAATTACTTAAAAATTATACAATGTGATTTTCTGGATTTTTGTTTTAGATTCCGTCTCTCACAGTTGAAGTGTACCTATGATAAAAATTACAGACCTCTACATGCTTTGTAAGTAGGAAAACCTGCAAAATCGGCAGTGTATCAAATACTTGTTCTCCCCACTGTACCTGCTGGAGCGCCTACTACGGGTGGGTGTTGCTATGGTGACCAATGAGCTAAGATAAGGCAGGGATTTGCCTAGAAGTGATTTATAGATGACCTGGAGCCAGTGGGTTTGGCGACGAATAAGTAGTGAGGGCCAGCCAACGAGAGCGTACAGGTCACAATGGTGGGTAGTATATGGGGCTTTGGTGACAAAACGGATGGCACTGTGATAGACTACATCCAATTTGCTGAGTTGAGTGTTGGAAGCTATTTTGTAAATGACATCGCCAAAGTCAAGGATCGGTAGGATAGTCCGTTTTAGGAGGGCATGTTTAGCAGCATGAGTGAAGGAGGCTTTGTTGCGAAACAGGAAGCCGATTCAATTTTGGATTGGAGATGCTTAATGTGAGTCTGGAAGGAGAGTTTACGGTCTAACCACACACCTAGGTATTTGTAGTTGTCCACATATTCTAAGTCAGACCCGCCGAGAGTAGTGATTCTAGTCAGGCGGGCGGGTGCAAGCAGCGTTCGATTGAAGAGCATGCATTTAGTTTTACTAGCGTTTAAGAGCAGTTGGAGGCCACGGAAGGAGTGTTGTATGGCATTGAAGCTCGTTTGGAGGTTTGTTTACACAGTGTCCAATGAAGGGCCAGATGTATACAAAATGGTGTCGTCTGCGTAGAGGTGGATCTGAGAGTCACCAGCAGCAAGAGTGACATCATTGATATACACAGAGAATAGAGTCAGCCTGAGAATTGAACCCTGTGGCACCCCCATAGAGACTGCCATAGGTCCAGACAACAGGCCCTCCGATTTGACACATTGAACTCTATCTGAAAAGTAGTTGGTGAACCAGGCGAGGCAGTCAGTTGAGAAACCAAGGCTATTTAGTCTGCCAATAAGAATGCGGTGATTGACAGAGTCAAAAGCCTTGGCCAGGTCGATGAAGACGGCTGCACAGTACTGTCTTTTATCAATTGCGGTTATTATATCGTTTAGGACCTTGAGCGTGGCTGAGGTGCAACCATGACCAGCTCGGAAACCAGATTGCATAGCGGAGAAGGTATGGAGGGATTAGTATTGTTAGATTGGACATTCCCATTCACTGTTCTGAGGAGTCTGGAGTGGCGGCCATATTGGATATGTGTTTTCATTTCTTACATTATTGGGTAGATTCAGAAAAATCCTGTTGATTTTCCAGCCATATGCTTTCTACTAACTCTATTTCTATGACAGATATATTACTCTGTCATAAAAAGAGTAGATGCAGTCTATCCCCATGAGTCCTCTGTCAGTATGACAAGCAAACAACTGTGCAGTCTTCCCATGTTAACCCTTGCTAACCCCAAACCGTGACCCTAACAACCCTGCTTCCGCCCTCTGACAGCTGTCCACAGTCAACAGTCTGAGTAACTGTCATGTAGGAGAGACTAGAGATGGAGCTAGTTAAATTGTGAAGTGTCAACACATAGGCTACGTAAACCTGACATGGCTGTTCATGTATTATTTTAGCTAATCCTCTGTGTCTGAGAGTGGGGTTATGTCCCTGTCCCTATCTCTTAAAAAATCTCACTCTATAACATATTTCCAAGTAGAATGTTACATATACTAATATTATCTGCCTCTGTGTCTCCTCTGTGTCTCCTCTGTGTCTCTCTGTGTCTCCTCTGTGTCTCCTCTGTGTCTCCTCTGTGTCTCCTCTGTGTCTCCTCTGTGTCTCCTCTGTGTCTCCTCTGTGTCTCCTCTGTGACGGCGTAGTCCATACCTCCAGGAACTGAGCGTTGATCTTGAACTCAGGCACAGGTCGTCCCTGCTCTTTAGCGGCCCGCTGGCGCTCCTCGATGCCCCTGAAGAGGTGGCTGACCGCCCGGGGTATGATGCCCAGCTCCTCCTCCCCGATGTTAACATCAAACCCTGTCCCCATGGTGTAGGTCTTACCTGACCCGGTCTATAGGAGGACAGGAAAAACAAGGAGAAGGAAACAGGAGGATAATAAGATGGGGGGAGGAGAGGAGATAAGGAGGGGAGGATGAGAGAGGAGCAGGAATGGAAAGAGGGGAAAGGGGGAGAGGGTGAGGAAGGAAGGAAAACAGAAGTATGATGAAAGGAGATAACGATATTAATTCATTGAAGTTTCATTTCAATCTGCTGTGCTTGTAACCAAGTGAGAAGAACCCCATGATTCTGCCGACTTGGTCAGACTGTTGGGATTGTGTTAAAGATGAATTAGTCCAGCACAGACTAGACAGACACATACCCTACCAATTGTCCTCTACAGTCTGAGTAAAAACACAGGGAAAAAATAAGACGAGCCAAGCTGAGCTGGGCCGAACCAGGCTACCGAGAGCCAGGGCCAACCACTGTAGCTACTGTACAGTAGGGAAGAGAGACAGACCAGAAGTAGGTCACCAGTCACTGCAGCAGTGGTGGTGGGGAACAGATGGGGGAGAGAGGAGTTCGCATAAAACATTTATGAATATCTTAAGAGTTTTGTAGGCCTACTTAACTGCATCACTTAAGCCCCACCACCATTGAAATCCCCCTCCCATCAAACAGACTTTAGTTCTAGAAAGCCCCCGTGAGAGAGAGGCTCAGCCGCCAAGGCAACCGGGGAGAATGGGAGAGAAGGCCAAACTTGCAACACATTTCCATGTTGTAGTGCAGACTGACAGGGGCAAAGAGAAAAAACTGCTTGAGAAAGTCGTACTAGGAATGTAGTAAGAACTGCTGAATAGGAAAGGAGATGGAGAGGGATAGAGGGGGGTGCTTTAGAGGTGTTACTATAGATTGGGAGAGCTTTGTGAGGGCTTGCAATGACAGAAACCAATAAGCTCAGAAACCTTTTATAAAAACTATACAAACACTCCAAGAGCTAAATAGTATTGAATAAAAAAAAGTTAAAAAAATATTGGAGGGGTCAATTCGTTTTCAGGACCTCGCACAGGATTATCATACCAGTTCAGTATTTGACTCGTGATCAAACATAAGTTTTACATTACACAAATAACAGCCTTACAATGTCAGGCACAGTGCAAACAACTGCTTTAACCTACTGCATAGCTAGGGCCCAGAGTTTTCCTTGGTAATTTGACCTGACCAAGAAAAACCCTGGTCTATACACAAGTGTTGTGTCCTTAAACCCAAATATCAACACTTTATTCTAAAATATCACCCCAAAGGCCCAAACCACCATGAAGTCAGAACAATCAACAGGGATCAGTTGAGGTGTCGGTTGAGACAGGGTTGTGTAGAGACTTGCCTGGCCATAGGCAAAAATGGTGGCGTTGTATCCTTCGAAGCAGCCCTCGATCAGCTTCTCAGTGCAGTTAGCATAGATGCTGTCCTGACAAGAGTCCATGTCGAACACGTAGTCGTACGTAAAGGCCTTGTCTTTACCCAGCATCACCTGGGGTTCCCCCGGGGTCACAAACGTACAGATGTGACATCCCTCGATCTTCTCCCGGGCCAGCTGAGGGCGAATCCTGGTGGAGATAGAGAGGGAGATAGAGAGAAACAATGTCACTCAATCAACAAGAGACAAACATACTGTAATTGGCCTAACCTACAGTGCATTCGGAAAGTATTTAGACCCCTTTACTTTTTCCACATATTGTTACGTTACAGCCTTATTCTAAAATTGATTAAATATTAATCAATCTACACACAATACCCCATTATGACAAAGTTTTTAAAAACACAAGTATTCAGACCCTTTGCTATGAGACTTGAAATTGAGCTCAGGTGCATCCTGTTTCCAATGATCATCCTTGAGATGTTTCTACAACTTGATTGGAGTCCACCTGTGGAAAATTAAATTGATTGGACATGATTTGGAAAGGCACACACCTGTCTATATAAGGTCCCACAGTTGACAGTACATGTCCGAGTTTGCCAAAAGGCACCTAAACACTCTCAGACTATGAGAAACAAGATTCTCTGGTCTGATGAAACCAAGATTGAACTCTTTGGCCTGAATGCCAAGCGTCACGTCTGGAGGAAACCTGGCACCATCCCTATGGTGAAGCATGGTGGTGGCAGCATCATGCTGTGGGGATGTTTTTCAGCAGCGGGAACTGGGAGACTAGTCAGGATTGAGGGAAAGATTAACGGAACAAAGTACAGAGAGCTCCTTGATGAAAACCTGCTCCAGAGCGCTCAGGACCTCAGACTGGGGCGAAGGTTCACCTTCCAACAGGACAACGACCCTAAGCACACAGCCAAGACAACGCAGGAGTGGGTTCGGGACAAGTCTCTGAATGTCTTTGAGTGGCCCAGCCAGAGCCCGGACTTCAACTCGTTCGAACATCTCTGGAGAGACCTGAAAATAACTGTGCAGCGACGCTCCACATCCAACCTGACAGAGCTTGAGAGGATCTGCAGAGAAGAATGGGAGAAACTCTCCAAATACAGGTGTGCCAAGCTTGTAGCGTCATACCCAAGAAGACTTGAGGCTGTAATCGCTGCCAAATTTGCTTCAACAAAGTACTGAGTAAAGGGTCTGAATACTTACAGTAACAGTCACTCATTTACATAAGTATTCACACCCCTGACTCAATACTTTGTAGAAGCGCTTTTGGCGGCGATTACAGTTTGAGTCGTCTTGGGTATGTCTGGATCAGCTTTGCACATCTGGATTTGGGGATTGTCTCCCATTCTTCCTTGCAGATTTTCTCAAACTCTGTTAAGTTAGATGGGGTGCGGCGGTGAACATAATCTTCAAGTCTTCCCATAGATTTTCAAATGGGATTCAAGTCTGGGCTTCGGCTTGGCCACTCATGGACTTTCACATTCTTGTTCTGAAGCCATTTCAGTGTTGTTTTGGCTGTATGCTTGGGGTCATTGTCCTGTTGGAACGTAAATCTTTGCCCCAGTCTAAGGTCATTTGCACTCTGAAGCAGGTTCTCATCAAGGATTTGCCTGTATTTGGCTCCATTCATTGTTCCCTCTATCCTTACCAGTCTCCCAGTCCCTGCTGCTGAAAACTATCCCCATAGCATGATGCTGCCACCACCATGCTTCACGGTAGGGATGGTGTTAGACGGGTGATAAGCTGTGCCTGGTTTTCTCCAGACATAGCACTTTGCATTCAGGCCAAAGAGTTCAATTTTTGTCTCATCAGACAACATAATCTTTTGCCTTACGCGCTCAATCTTTCACGTGCCTTTTTGCACACTCCAGGTGTGCAGTCATGTGCCTTTTTCTCTGGAGTGGCTTCCATCTGGCCACTCTCCCATAAAGCCCAGATTGGTGAAGTGCTGTAGAGACTGTTGTCCTTCTGGCAGGTTCTCCCATCTCAGCCAAGGAACTCTGTAGTTCTGTCAGTGGTCACTGGGTTCTTGGTCACCTCCCTGACCAAGGTCCTTCTTGCCCGGTTGCTCAGTTTGGTCGGATGGCCAGCTCTTGGCAGAGTCTGGGTAGTTCCATATTTTTTCAATTTCTCTTGGAAACTTTCAACACCCTAGAAATTGTTTTATACCCTTCCCCAGATATATACCTCATCACAATTCTCGGAGATCTACAGACAGTTCCTTGGTCTTCATGGTATAGTTTCTGCTCTGACATACACTGTCTACTAATGGACCTTATTTAGACAGGTGTGTTTCTTTCTAAATCATGTCCAAACAATCGACTTCAGGTGGCCACAGGTGGACTCCAATCAAGTTGTAATGACCTCTCAAGGATGATTATGGGAATTGGATGCACCTGAGCTTAATTTGGAGTGTCATAGCAAAGGGATGTGAATACTTAAGTAAATGAGATATCTGTATTACATTTTCAATAAATTTGCAAAAATTTCTAAAAATATGTTTTCACTTTGTCATTATGGGGTATTGTGTGTAAATGAATTTAATCAATTTTTAATTCAGGCTGTAACACAACAAAATGTGGAATGAGTCAAATAGGTATGAATACTTACTGATGGCACTATGTATTTGTGTGTGTATGTCCATGTGTGTGTGAGACTGAGTGTGTGTGTGTGTGAGACTGAGTGTGTGTGTGTGTGTGTGTGTGTGTGTGTGGAGTACGAGTGTGAGCTAGAGATGCACTAAGCTTCAATGCTGAAAAAACTTTAATGCCCTCCTGATAGCTGGCCAACTGAAATCTGGCCCTGGATTATTAAGCCTGATGTGGAAGCAAGAGAGAAAGAGAGACTGTGCTAGAGGGCAAGAGAAACGATGTGATTGGCAGAAAAAGAGAGCTAAAGATATAGAAGCTAAATACATACAGCTCCGTGTTTACATGTGCCATACCACTCCACTCCCAACCAGGTCTAAAACAGTGTATACAATATATTGTAACAGCTTCTAATATATTGTATCTTCATGCCAGCCATTTTCCACAAACAGGAGACGTTTATTCTTAGTGTACACAACTCCACTGGTAAAATAACTCTGCTGTTACGGTCAGACTAACGGTTAAGAAAAGCACCTGGCAGTGGGCCTGCCTGCCTGCCTGTCCTGTGTGAATATAAGGACTGTATTGTCCCCTGCGGGCACAGAGAACAATGTTGTGGTCGGTGCACAGTGCACTCATTGTGTCTGCGTGACACTGGATCCCACCGCTACCACCAACGACCAAACCTGCTACAGGATTACACAGCCTGCTGGACGGAGGGAGGGATGGAGAGACGGAGGGATGGGAGAAGAGATAAGTCCTGCCTGTAGGTCAGGGTTGCCCAACCCTGTTCCTGGAGAGCTGCCCTCCTGTAGGTTTTCGCTCCAACCTCAAGGTGTTAATAACCTGATTCATCTTATCAACCTGCTAATTATTAGAATCAGATGTGCTAGATTAGGGTTGGAGCAAAAACCTACAGGACGGTAGCTCTCCAGAAACAGGGTTGGGCAGTCCTGCTGAAGGTTATGGGATGTCCGCTAGATAACAGTAACGCAGTGTTTTGACATGGTACAAGGCGGGGGTGGGGTATAATGGATTGCGAGACCAATGCCAAACACTCCTATTTTATAAGCCCACATGAAGTAGACTGTGGGGTAAACAAGGTCAGCAGAACATCAACCAGTGGGTCAGAGAAATGAAATGGTTCTGATTCTAGGAGCTGATTCAACTCTGAAATAAAACATGAACAGAGTAAGCTCTATTTTAAAGAAGCATTAGCATTCCGTAGAATCATCCATATCTGACAACATGGCAGAGAAGAGCGGGGGCAACAGGTAGGGCTGGGAATTATCAGGGTCCTCACAATACCATATTATCACGTTCCTTAGGTGCCCCCCACCACCATTTTTTGACAACACACAGGAAACTGTTGAGCGTGAAAAACCCAGCAGCGTTGCAGTTCTTGACACAAACCTGTGCGCCTGGCACCTACTACCATACCCCGTTCAAATGCACTTACAGTGCATTCCGAAAGTATTCAGACCCCTTTACTTTTTCCACATTTTGTTACATTACAGCCTTATTCTAAAATAGATTAAATTGTTTTTTTCCCCTTATCAATCTACACACAATACCCCATAATGACAAAGCAAAAACAGGTTTAGATTTTTTTGCAAATGTATTAAAAATTTAAAACTGAAATATCACATTTACATTAGTATTCAGACCCTTTACTCAATACTTTGTTGAAGCACCTTTGGCAGCAATTACTGCCTCAAATCTTCTTGGGTATGACGCTACAAGCTTGGCACACCTGTATTTGAGGAGTTTCTCCCATTCCTCTCTGCACATCCTCAAGCTCTGTCAGGTTGGATGGGGAGCGTTGCTGCACAGCTATTTTCAGATCTCTCCAGATATGTTTGATCGGGTTCAAGTCAGGGCTCTGGCTGGGCCACTCAAGGACATTCAGAGACGTGTCCCGAAGCCACTCCTGCGTTGTCTTGGCTGTGTGCTTGGGGTCGTTGTCCTGTTGGAAGGTGAACCTTCGCCCCAGTCTGAGGTCCTGAGTGCTCTGGAGCAGGTTTACATCAAGGAGCTCTCTGTACTTAGCTCCGTTCATCTTTGCCTCGATCCTGACTAGTCTCCCAGTCCCTGCCGCTGAAAAACATCCCCACAGCATGATGCTGCCACCACCATGCTTCACCGTAGGGATGGTGCCAGGTTTCCTCCAGACGTGACGCTTGGCATTGAGGCCAAAGAGTTCAATCTTGGTTTCATCAGACCAGAGAATCTTGTTTCTCATGGTCTGACAGTCTTTAGGTGCCTTTTGACAAACTCCAAGTGGGCTGTCATGTGCCTTTTACTGAGGAGTGGCTTCCGTCTGGCCACTCCACCATAAAGGCCTGATTGGTGGAGTGCTGCAGAGATAGTTGTCCTTCTGGAAGATTCTCCCATCTCCACAGAGGAACTCTAGAGCTCTGTCAGAGTGACAGTCGGGTTCTTGGTCACCTCCCTGACCAAGGCCCTTCTACCCAGATTGCTCTGTTTGGCCGGGCGGCCAGCTCTAGGAAGAGTCTTGGTGGTTCCAAACTTCTTCCATTTAAGAATGATGGAGGCCATTGTGTTCTTGGGGACCTTCAATGTTGCAGACATTTTTTGGTACCCTTCCCCAGATCTGTGCCTCGACACAATCCTGTCTCGGAGCTCTACGGACAATTCCATTGACCTCATGGCTTGGTTCTTGCTCTGACACGCACTGTCAACTGTGGGACCTTATATAGACAGGTGTGTGCCTTTCCAAATCATGTCCAATCAATTGGATTTACCACAGGTGGACTCCAATGAAGTTGTAGAAACATCTCAAGGATGATCAATGAAAACAGGATGCACCTGAGTTCAATTTTCAGTGTCATAGCAAAGGGTCTGAATATTTACGTAAATAAGGTATTTCTGATTTTTTATTTTAATACATTTGCAAAAAATTGTTTTCGCTTTGTCATTACGGGGTATTGTGTGTAGATTGCGGAGGGAAAACAAGTATTTAATCCATTTTAGAATAAGGCTGTAAAGTAACAAAATTTGTTAAAAGTCAATGGGTCTGAATACATACCAAAGGCATTATAAATCTTTTGTCTTGCCCATTCACTCTCTGAATGGGACACATACAGAATCCATGTCTCAAGGCTTAAAAATCCTTCTTTAACCTGTCTCCTCCCCTTCATCTACACTAAATGAAGTGGATTTAACAAGTTACATCAATAAGGGATCATAGCTTTCACCTGGATTCACCTGGTCAGTCTGTCATGGAAAGAGTAGATGTTCTTAATGTTTTGTACACTCAGTGTATGTCTGCTGCAGAGAGACAAGAGAGCATGAGAAAATGAGTTTTGATCAGTCATGGAAATAAAAGTGCTGAAAACAGGTTGGCTCACCATTTAAAAAGATGGAGAACAAGCTATTAGATGAAAAATACTGGAGTTTTAGCACAGGTACAGCCAGCTAGCGCTGGCTAACAGTACCTACAGTAGAATATAAATACTTATTTACAAATCGATGCTTGGAGTCAAATATCTATATAATATCGTCCAAAAATAATATTACGATATGTAACTGTATATAAAACATTTCCCCCACCAATAGCAACACTAGCAACAGTAACACTAGCAACAGTAACATAGGCCTAGCCTTAAATTCTCTCAAAATCTGTTTCTGTGACATGATGTAATACAAAAATAAACAAACAATTTAAAATAAAAAGCTTTTATGTTTAATCCTCTTTTGTTTTGGTAGTGGAAGAGAGAAAAAGGAACCAACACGTTAACCCTTTATCCTCTAATTCGTTCCTCCTTGTCATTTAAGGCTGTCATAATGTATTAAGCACACAGGTGTCAAGCACCGAATGAAATCCATTTGCTGACATGCCAGTCTCAGAACAACCCCTTTCTGCCAATTGAAGATTTCCTGCACACTCTAGAGAGCTAATCCTATTCCATTACCACAAGGGATGCCTTTGTTTCAGGCAGTTTAACATACCAATTTGCCATGTAATCCTACTGTTTCAAAACCTCGTTCTCCACCCCTCTCTCCCCAGGGCACATGGTCTCTCCCAAATCTGCTGTGATCCCCCTATCCCCTCCCATGTACAATGAGCCGTCTCAGTTTGGGTTGAGGCGGCAAGATAGAGAAAAGTTGATTTTTTTAACACCTCTAGGCTAATGTCTTTTGTATTTTTTTAATGAATTCTTCAGGGTTTCAACATAGAATTAAATACTGATATACTTGAATAATGTACATGTATAAAAAGGTATACAAAATTTATTTTAAAACCAGTGAATTAAAGTGAACGAGCTGCCCTCTATTAAAGGTTATAAAGGTTTTGTATAATTTCAGCCATTAGTTTTGAAAGTAGTGCTCACGAGCCAAAACGGGTCCAGAAAATTGTGCACAATTGTGTACAACGTCATTGTTCTGGAGCCTTCGTAGCATGTGCCTAAAATTATAAAATAAACTCTGGCGGGGTGACCTCACAATACGATACTATCACGATACTTAGGTGCCGATTCGATATGTATTATGAT
Organism: Coregonus lavaretus; assembly: GCF_964263955.1. Lineage (NCBI taxonomy): Eukaryota > Metazoa > Chordata > Actinopteri > Salmoniformes > Salmonidae > Coregonus > Coregonus lavaretus. The sequence goes on from NC_139996.1 coordinate 9,444,461, forward strand.
TATCACGATTCTATATGTATTGCGATTCGATACTGCAATTTTATTGCGATTTGATGTTCCAAACATATTGCTCACTATATGTCTACTGCAGAGACAAGAGAGAACATTATAACAATTAGTTTTGATCAGTCATGGTAATAAAAGTTCTGAAAACATGTTGGCTCACTATTTAAAAAGAAGATGGAGAACAAGCTATAGGATAAATAATACAGGAGTTTTGGCGCAGGTACAGCCGACTAGCGTTTGCTAACGGTACCTAGCAAAAATAATCTGAGTCAAAGTATATATAAAATATCGCCCCAAAATAATATTGCGATATGTAACTAGCTTATTTTTCTCCATCACTACCTGTCAGTGAGAGACTATATTCACGCTAGATTTTTTGTTACATTCTTTCTTTAAAAAACAGTGGGGAAATTCTCTGCGGACCCCCTCAAGGCAACTGCTTTTTATCAGAGCGATTAAGCTCATCACACAAAACGCTCAGAAACCAGCTATTTAACATTCAGCTTTGCAGCCAAAGTGAGGTCATTTTCTCAACCCAAAACGTTTACAAGTCTGGTTGAAGTACTGAACACGCCCCAACCTGTTGTCTGTTCCACCCACCACCACCACCACCGCTCCAGCTCCACAACACTCTCTCCATAAATCATTAAAGGCTGTGCGCATCGAGGGAGAAGATAGAGGGAGGAGAGGTGGGGGTGAGAAGCTTCTTTAACCACATTTTCTGCAGAGCGAGCTGGAAGCTGTTCAAAGGGGGGAAAGAAGGCAGAAGAAACCTTCAAACTCATGCGAAACTCAGCACCGACGTTGCATAAGGGCAGTCCAGTAAAAAAAATGTGGCCGTTAGGGAAGAGAGAAATGCAATATGGTGTGCAAGGAGGCCAATCAAGAGGCACAGCGGGCCTAGGCTAGAGTGTTCATCACATGTGTTTGTAACTACAGACTCAAAGGGTACAGAAGCAATCTGGTTAGCTCCATGAGCTGTCAGCTTTCTCTTCCAACACCCAGATTACGGTTACTACGACAGACACCTTCAGATACACCTCTACACTTAGACAGAAAACTGTCGGATGGGGCTCTGAGGAGCTCTACTGTATGTCTCTCACACGAACACGTGCTTGCGCGCCCACACCCATATGTATGAGACTGTGCCAGTATGTGTACTATCACTAGAGCTTTGATCCTGGACAAAGACCTGCAGCCATGTCGTATTTATCCACTATGGAGGGCAACTGGGATTCCTGAAACTGGGGTTCCTGAAACTGAGCTCTGGTCAATCCTAACTATTGTTTACCAATAACAGTGCTCAATTTACACCTTCACAGTTTAAACGTTTAGTTTAAAAGACTTCATTTGTGTTTGTGGAGGACAGTGTCTGCAGTGTAGGCCTACTCTACGGTTCTTCGGGGAAGAGGTTGCCATCGTGACTGGTAATGGACGTGGACATTAATAGAATAATCCCACCCCAGCAGGATATCATGCTGCCACCAAACCAGTCTAAGTGATGTGTCCCAAATGGCACCCTATTCCCTATATAGTGCACTACATTTGACGAGGGCCCATAGGGCTCTCGTCATATGGGCTCTCGTCAAATGTAGTGCACTATATAGGGAATAGGGTGCCATTTGAGACAGAGCCTAAGTGACGCCAACCAGAGGGAGACAGGAGACAGACATCCTCCCCGGCATCATCCTTTAGAGGCATCTTTAGCGTGGCTCTAATCTAATCTACTTGATTATGAGTATACTTGAGTAAGTATGTCTTGATGAGTGACATTTGGAAGCAACAACAAGGGGACAGAATAGTAGTGGCAGATTTCAGTTAGTGAAAGGTCTTAATGGCCTGCCTGTGATATAATACAAAAGGGAAAAATTATCCTATGGACCGTATCCCCCCCTATGACACAACAACAATGTATAGACTGTATCCCTCCCTACAACAACAATGTATAGACCGTATCCCCCCCTATGACACAACAACAATGTATAGACCGTATCCCCCCCCCCCTACAACAACAATGTATAGACCGTATCCCCCCCCTACAACAACAATGTATAGACCGTATCCCCCCCTACAACAACAATGTATAGACTGTATCCCCCCCTACAACAACAATGTATAGACCGTATCCCCCCCTACAACAACAATGTATAGACCGTATCCCCCCCTACAACAACAATGTATAGACCGTATCCCCCCCCCCTACAACAACAATGTATAGACCGTATCCCCCCCCTACAACAACAATGTATAGACCGTATCCCCCCCCCTACAACAACAATGTATAGACCGTATCCCCCCCCTACAACAACAATGTATAGACCGTATCCCCCCCCTACAACAACAATGTATAGACCGTATCCCCCCCTACAACAACAATGTATAGACCGTATCCCCCCCTACAACAACAATATATAGACCGTATCCCCCCCCTACAACAACAATGTATAGACCGTATCCCCCCCCCCCCCACAACAACAATGTATAGACCGTATCCCCCCCTACAACAACAATGTATAGACCGTATCCCCCCCCTCTACAACAACAATGTATAGACCGTATCCCCCCCCTACAACAACAATGTATAGACCGTATCCCCCCCCCCCCCTACAACAACAATGTATAGACCGTATCCCCCCCCTACAACAACAATGTATAGACCGTATCCCCCCCCTACAACAACAATGTATAGACCGTATCCACCCCCTACAACAAGAATGTATAGACCGTATCCCCCCCCCCCCACCCCCACAACAACAATGTATAGACCGTATCCCCCCCCCCCCCCCCACAACAACAATGTATAGACCGTATCCCCCCCCTACAACAACAATGTATAGACCGTATCCCCCCCCTACAACAACAATGTATAGACCGTATCCCCCCCTACAACAACAATGTATAGACCGTATCCCCCCCCCCCCCCTACAACAACAATGTATAGACCGTATCCCCCCCCCCCTACAACAACAATGTATAGACCGTATCCCCCCCCTACAACAACAATGTATAGACCGTATCCCCCCCCTACAACAACAATGTATAGACCGTATCCAACCCCCCCTACAACAACAATGTATAGACCGTATCCCCCCCTATAACAACAATGTATAGACCGTATCCCCCCCCTCAACAACAATGTATAGACCGTATCCCCCCCCCTACAACAACAATGTATAGACCGTATCCCCCCCCTACAACAACAATGTATAGACCGTATCCCCCCCTACAACAACAATGTATAGACCGTACACCCCCCCCCCCCCCCTACAACAACAATGTATAGACCGTACCCCCCCCCCCTACAACAACAATGTATAGACCGTATCCCCCCCTATAACAACAATGTATAGACCGTATCCCCCCCCCCCCTATAACAACAATGTATGGACCGTATCCCCCCCTACAACAACAATGTATAGACCGTACCCCCCCCCCCCCCCCTACAACAACAATGTATAGACCGTATCCCCCCCCACAACAACAATGTATAGACCGTATCCCCCCCTATAACAACAATGTATAGACCGTATCCCCCCCCCCCCCATAACAACAATGTATGGACCGTATCCCCCCCTACAACAACAATGTATAGACCGTACCCCCCCCCCCCCCCAACAACAATGTATAGACCGTATCCCCCCCTATAACAACAATGTATAGACCGTATCCCCCCCTACAACAACAATGTATAGACCGTACCCCCCCCCCCCCCCCTACAACAACAATGTATAGACCGTATCCCCCCCTATAACAACAATGTATAGACCGTATCCCCCCCTATAACAACAATGTATAGACCGTATCCCCCCCTACAACAACAATGTATAGACCGTATCCCCCCCCCCCCCTATAACAACAATGTATAGACCGTATCCCCCCCTATAACAACAATGTATAGACCGTATCCCCCCCTATAACAACAATGTATAGACCGTATCCCCCCCTATAACAACAATGTATAGACCGTATCCCCCCCTACAACAACAACGTATAGACCGTATCCCCCCCCCTACAACAACAATGTATAGACCGTACCCCCCCCCTACAACAACAATGTATAGACCGTACCCCCCCCCCCCCTACAACAACAATGTATAGACCGTATCCCCCCCCCTATAACAACAATGTATAGACCGTATCCCCCCCTATAACAACAATGTATAGACCGTATCCCCCCCTACAACAACAATGTATAGACCGTATCCCCCCCTATAACAACAATGTATAGACCGTATCCCCCCCTATAACAACAATGTATAGACCGTATCCCCCCCCCCTACAACAACAATGTATAGACCGTATCCCCCCCTATAACAACAATGTATGGACCAATTCCTCTTCATCCTTCCTTCACCACCACTAGTACACTGACATTGTTTTGGTAACACATCCCAAACGTAACGGCCATGCTCAATCTATAATCCCCAACAGGTAAGAACACGCCTCTCTCTCTGAGGAAAGCAGGAAACCAAAGTCTCTTTCTCTTTTCCCTAAAGGTGGTCCTGGAAAGGAGAGGAAGAATGCAGAGAGGAGGACAGAAACCTGCCTGTTGTTTCGACACAGAACGTGCCATTAGTCAATCGGAGAGACGAAGAATAACTGTCATTACAAGCCTCAATAATGACATTGCAATTTACACTAGCGTTTAAGAAAATTACCCTGAAATAGCGATATATACTGTATCTGTTCTCTGATATTAAAATGTCACCAATCTACAACTTTCTCCAAAATATATCACTCCAGAGCTCCGAGAGGATGGTGTTTATCCTGTTGCCATAGAAATAAAGGTTGCCAAGGAAATACGGAACCCACACATGGAGGTTTAGTGCCGTGAAGCACGCATCCCAGATGGAACCTCCCTTTAACTACAGGTTCAGGATCAGATGGCCAATCCTCACCCTTTAGGCCTGCTTAGGGATCAATCCTAACGTCTACTTAAAAAGTGAAAATGTAACTTAAGTGGAAGTTAGGATTTACCCCTTAATTACAGAGCAGAGCAAACTGTAACTGAACCCAGACCAGCGCTGAGGGGCACTTCCTGTCTGTCTGTGCATTAGCATGCAAGCCAGGGTAGGACGATGACCTTAGGTCAGTTAACTGGTTTCCCTCAAAGTTATGAAATGAAACGGTCCCATCTCTCCCCATTCATTTGAGGCAGACACTGTGAGTCCTGGACTTCAACATTTTTACATTTTAGTTATTTTGCAGACGCTCTTATCCAGAGCAACTTACAGCAGTGAGTGCATACATTTTCATATTTGTTCGTACTGGTCCCCTGTGGAAATCGAACCCACAACCCTGGCGTTGCAAGTGCCATGCTCTACCAATTGAGCCACACGGGACAACACTACAATAAAGTTAGACTGAAAAACTAACTCAGGATTGTGGCTTCAAGTGAGCTCTCACTTAAAGATCAGAATTTGGGGAGGATAAGATATCCTTGGTGACTATGGACAACTTCAGCTGTATTTCTCCCTCTCTTTTCCCCTTGTTGACAACAAGAGATGAGATGGGCACCCCTAATAATCACAGGCCAGGGTGGACTGTTCTGTGACCTCTGACCTACAGGAAGCAGTAAAGCAGTGTTCAGCCTGCCTGGCCTGGTGCTGCACTCTGGCTGGAGAGGGAACTGTCGGAGCACAGGGGCTGTTTTCTAGCTGTCAACAAAGGGAAAATACAAGCGTGCGCACACACACACACTAGCCTTAACTAATCACAGAGTTATGGCAGCCTAAGCATCTTACAACACATGACAGTGGTGGATCCTGGAACAACAAGTGAAGTTTCTCATGACATGACAACAAGACATGATCACCAGGTTGTTGTCATTATCAATACCGTTTTCAGATAATAAACAAAGTATTGGACCATATAGCCTACAAAAATAAAAATAAAAAACAGACATTGCAAGTTGTATAAAGTGTAACAACGTAATAACAGTTTAATAGAAAACTAAACTTTATACACTAGTAACAAACTCAGGTATGTCAATCAGCTGCAACTCACCCAATGACCATCACAATCTGATTAAAATGACATGGAGAGACGAAAGAAAAACAACCCTACCTCCCTCCACCCCCACCCGCCCCTCCACCCCCACCCCCCGCACCCCCCCCCCCCCGCCCCTCCACCCCCACCCCTCCACCCCTACGCCTACCCGTCGCACCCCCACCCCCCCGCACCCCCAGCCCCTGCTCCCCCAGGCCCTTTAGGACATCAAGCTTGGGATCCACCTGCATTCAACCGTGCTGTGTTGACAGAGGACTCCCATCTTTGTGTCAACAGTGGGCCAACCAATGAGGCCTTCACACAAAAGCTAGGCCCAGAAAATGCAGACAGGAAGGAGAAAAAGAGCCCCATGTGAAGCTGCTTTCAAGGCAACGAGACAGCCTAAACATTCAAGTGGAAGTTCAGTGGAAATAGTCGGAAGTGAACGAAGATTAAAGAATACTTGCTTCATGTTACTAAAGAATATACTTTTCTTTACAATGCATAGCATACACAGAAATTATCATTTAACATGACATTGTGGTTCATCCTGGCAAGAAAGCTGTTCCACCTGATGCAAATGTACCACATCCACTGACACATCATGCATATGCAGATTCCAACAGTGTGTGCGTGTGTTGCTACCAGTGTGTAAGCAGCAGGACAGGTGGGCAGGACTCATTTGCATGGAGAGATTGTTTTTGATTGACATGGTTAATGCGAGTGTCAGACTGTGTGTGGGTGTGACAATATGTGACTATATGACTACAGATAGCTGAAACTGAGTGTTTATGGTTATGGTATAGTAATCATATGATATTAAACTAGACCAGGAATGGGCAACTGGCGGCCCACAGATCAATAAACAAATTCAGTTGTGGTCACAACTTACTGTTGAGTTAGAATAGTAGAATACACAATGTGCAGCTTCGAAAATGTGGTTGTGCATCAGCAGTTTTTCTCTTGTTATGTCAGTCACTGACAGTCACTCAATTAGCCCATGTCAGCAAAGATTGGTTAGATTGGTAAATTAGTCTAGCGGCCAGCTATCATAACTTGTAGTGATCCAGGTCAAATTACTGGCCAGGGGGCCCCCATTGATTTTGTTAGTCAGTCTCACTCAGATATCATATTAAAATTGGCAAAAACTTCTCTCTATCCTATGGCAAAATGTGTAGAATTGCAGGAAATTAGCTGTAAAACTGCACATTTTTCTCTCCGCCCATTGCCAAAATGAGTAGAATTGCATGAAATTTGTTATAAAATTGCAAAATCTTCTCTCCGCCCCATGGCAAAATGAGTAGAATTGCATGAAATTTGTTATAAAATTGCTAAATATTCTCTGCACCCTTTGGCGAAATGAGTAGAATTGCATGAAATTTGTTATAAAATTGCAAAATCTTCTCTCCGCCCCATGGCGAAATGAGTAGAATTGCATGAAATGTGTTATAAAATTGCAAAATCTTCTCTCCGCCCCATGGCAAAAAGAGTAGAATTGCATGAAATTTGTTATAAAATTGCAAAATCTTCTCTCCACCCCATGGCAAAATGAGTAGAATTGCATGAAATTTGTTATAAAATTGCCAAATCTTCACTCCGCCCCATGGCAAAATGAGTAGAATTGCATGAAATTTGTTATAAAATTGCAAAATCTTCTCTCCACCCCATGGCAAAATGAGTAGAATTGCAGTAAACTTGCTTTAAAAGCAACATAATTTTAGCTTAGGGCCCCCAAAAGGCTAGGGCCGGCTCTGACTGCATGTGTGGTATGGATATCGCTAGCCACTGCGGCCCCTCATGAGTTCAGATTTTCTGTGTCCCCCACCTCCATCAAAGTCGCTCATGCCTGAACTAGGCTATTCTAAGGAAAAATAAGAGATTCGCATACTGTAAATATAGAGGTGACAGTGTGACAGACAGTTGCTAAAACAAGCATAGAGCGCTATTCACGGACAGAAACCTATTTATGTTTAAAAGATTATCACCGGTTAGGCTGCCAGTCTGACAACATAATATATGTTGCCACCTCAGCTATAAGTGGATAGGCTAATAGAGAGTAATACTAATATTATTTCTGCTACATACGCAGAGCTACTTATGGTCACTTTACTTAAGAGAGGGGCGGGAGGGACGGAGAGAGAGAAAGAGGGGAGGGAGGGACGGAGAGAGAGAAAGAGGGGAGGGAGGGACGGAGAGAGAGAAAGAGAATGACAGAAGAGAGGGAGGGCGTGAAAAAGACAAAGAAAAACTGGGAGAAAGTGAGCAACAGGTTTGCATGGGTGTGGTGTACACATGCCAACCAATGTACTGTATAATTACCCTCAATTTGTTTCGCTTGCTTTCTAAGTGCAAACCAACAAGAGTAGGAGGGTCTCCATTCTGTGCCATAAACATGTTCACATGGGGGCCGGGAGGCTCCGCAGTCGCAGGGTTTTCCCATTGGGGTGGATGTGTCTGGGACTGGCAGAATGCGCTGACTCCTCAGAGGTCATGTTATAGATAACCGAGGTCTTCCAGCAATGCAGTGGTGGGAGACAGTCTATTTCTGGGCAAGTTCAGTTTAAGTGTAGGCTATGCTTAGTGCTGCCTGCCTCAGAAAGGAATCGCCTTCAGTTCTGAAAGAGGGTCAACCACGTAGGCTATGCTAAAGAGGCAAGACTTTATAGAGATTCACTTTGAAAAGGAAATTTGAACTACTGCAGGGACTATAATTAGGATACATTACATATTGAAATTATAGGACTTCACTAGCCTATATTATGGGCACCACAATCAAAGCACAGTGCTAATGTTGCATGCTGCTAACACAAGGAAGTCTCAGTACCAGAGGTATAAAGCAGAATACATCCTAGGGGTCATCTTCAAGGCGGGGGTTTCACGATATACCCCCTCACACATTAACATGCACGGACACACGGCCAGTCTGTGGGCCGGGCCAGTGGCGGGCTGAGTCTGACTCCCGACACCGTAGCTTGGCTCAGTGGACCAGGACAAAGCAGAGAGTCTGGGAGGCTTTAGGCCCTTTGTGCTTGGCCAACGCTGCCATGGGTGACAAACATAGATCTGAATGTTCCTCGATCTGTCCTCCTACTCCTCTTCCCCCACCCCGGCCTGCTCGGGCCAAATACACATGCTGGAGAGAAGTGAGTTGTCCTCACTTTCTGGCCTGTATACCCAAAATGGTAACATATTATTGTTCTGCTGGTCTTGGTTAGGCTAAACATTGTCCCTTAAGACAGTTTGTGTACCAGATCCCACATAACATTACTGTCTTAATGTGGATATTAGCATAAGTCATGTCCATCCACTTAAAGTTGTAATTACATGATTATAAGGACTAACAACAGAAAGCCAGTTATTCTGGTAGTCAACATCAGTCCTACAGATGAGTGCAGGGTTCGTACAGACAGTGGTAAGTTAAATTCAAGGACTTTCAAGAACTTTTTCAAGCACTAATATTGATTTTCAAGGCCATCAATTTGTAATAGTTCCTATTATGCAATTGTTTCTAGTCGCCACCAGATGGCAGTATATCGTCACAACCTCATGAAAAAACCCAACTAACTTACTATTCATCACTACCTTACAAGTTCTATTACATACAGGAGCGGTAAGTCAGTACTGATGATGTTGACTGATTTCCTTATATGAACTGTAACTCAGTAAAATCTTTGAAATTGTTGCATGTTGCATTATATTTTTGTTCAGTGTACATGCTAATAATATTAAATTGTCTTTATATTTCACTACGTTTCAGCTCCCACAGGCTGTCCCAGAACATAATGACATGAAAGTGAATTATAACAGTGTAAAAGGCCCTTAGTTGAATCAAAAATGTTGTATTCTATAATAATTTGAAGAGAAACAAGTTATGAATGTGTTTGATAAGATTAAAGATTCTCTCAAGGGACCCTATTTAAATTTTAGGGGACCCCACATGGGTCCCCAACCCCCAGTTTGGGAACCACTGTACTACTAACCTCTCTGCCTGTCGGCCTCACTACTCTCTGTAAAGAAAAGCTATTTTGTTATGAGAACTTATAGTAGCCCATCTTTTGATTATAGCTAGATTAATTTCAGTCAACTGCTCCTGCTGAGATCAGGCTCCGTTCAACGTTAGCTTGTAACTTCATCCTACTAGCGAGCTAGTTATAGCTATCTATCTGGCTAACAGCCAGAGCCCTTGAGCTACCTATCTAGCTAGACATCCAAATGAAGTATCACCTACTATTTTTATTTTATTTTTTATTTTTTTTGGGTGGGGGGGGGTCTGTTGAAAATGGCAGGAGTCGAGGGATTTTCTTTTAAATCTCACTGTCAGCCATAGTCTCTCTGCCACTTGCCACTGTAGGTCTGGCCTGAAGTAGTTTGTTTCACCTGTCGGCCTATGTCGTGGTGGAGTTGACCGTTGGACAGAGTGGTGAATGAAATCGCAGCTAACAAGGCAAATACGAAGGAGCAGGCGAACATAACGAGCATACATGAATCATTCATGATTCCACTCGTTCGCAGAGGTAGGCGCTATTAGAACTCAGATCAAGAAGCCTTCTGAGCGTTGATCAATGCTGGGAACGCAATATTAAGTGCGTAAATGATCATTAACAAAATAAAAAAGGTGAGTAAACGCTATTTCACAAATGTAAAAGGTGGGTAAACAGCGTTTACCCTCCACTACATCCCTGGTTGGGTCTGGCAAAACCCATTCATAAATATCCATATCCTGCCAGGCAGGATTGAAAATTGCCCGGCATTTTAGCTATTAATGTGACGTTTGGCGGCGCCTAATCAGTCAGTTCTATACCTGCCTGGCTGAGTGGTAGTGTGGGTGGAATGAGCGAGCTTGCCTGGCAACCAGAGCGCGAAACACGTGAGGAATAAGACTCTGTAGTCTACCTGGAAATTAATTTGCAAGACCAATACATTTTTCAAATATTTTTCAGATTAACATATTTGATAATTTTCTGTTCTCCTATCATTTGAATTCAAGTACTTTAAGTACCAACTTGAGAAAATGTCTGATTTTCAAGGTATTCCAGTACTTTAATTTCAGAGTGCCAAATTCAAGTACTTTAAGCACCTTCTGCGAACCCTGTGAGTGAAACAAGCGCGTACACACGCTTAGACACGCACATGCTTGAGCACACACACACACATTGAAAAGTCGGTACTGTACACAACCATCTCTCACCACCTTGACTGAAGGGCCTCTCCCATTATGTGTAGTTCATGTACTTTGCATTGAAACAACCTTCTATGGCTGGTTCAACAAGTACCTCTTTACCTCAACTTCTCCCCTCATTACAACCCTGTGTTAACAACCATTAATAACTGACAGGAAGTGCTGTTCTATAGAGTATTATACTAATACAGCCTTTACTGTACAAACCACTGAGAATACAGTCAGGAATGTGTCCTGTATCACTCTCCCCTCTATGCACACACACACTATAAGTAAAGGTGGCTTTTACAATGTATAGGCTTCCCACGGGATTGGGAACACATGTGCTGACCCCAATTCAAGGGGAGTATGTTAGCCACATGTAAGCAGCCTTAGGGATGCCAACTATAAGGTTAGAGTAGTTTGGACTGGAGACAATGAGAGCTCACGTCTTTAGCCCAACACGTCCCCCCCAGTATGGGCAATTTGCTAATGAGAAGACTACTTTCAGTATTAGCTATGAACACCACTTTGAATATACTATGAATATACTTTCCTGCAACCCGTCTCACTCAATGTGGAACGGATTCTATTTTTGACTTACCTTTATCTAGAATCTAGAATCTCCAGTTGAAACTAGCTAGCCAGCTAACTAGCTACTTGCTATTAGCCACAGCTAGCGGTGTTTCACCCAAAACATTGGATTTTTTTCCGCGGGATTAATTTTAATCATTGGACATTGATCACCGGATATTCGGCCAGTCTGCACAGCGCGTTATCGACCCAGATCATATCAGTTTTTCCGCCGGAATCACTGAATCACTGGACCTTTAACTCCGGATTCATCGCTACCAGCTGGCTACAACAAAACGGACGCTGTGGTCTGGCTAATCATCCTGAGCTAGGCCCATCTCCCGGCTATCTACCTCTCTGTCAACCGGACGGGACCACCTAGTGTTGACACGAAGCCCCGCCGATCCTACACGACTGGTCTGCCGACGAAATCGTCTGATGTGGTTACGACGTTAACCACGAAGATTCCATCCATCGGCTAGCCCTGGCCCGCTAGCACACGCTATCCGTGGCCTCTTACTCACAAGTGCTTCACCACCGGACCTTATGATAACTCAGCTATACAGCTGATATCTGCTGGACTGTTCCTTTTTACGGTACTACATCCTGTTTATGTTTAGCCTCAGCCCAAACATGGTTAGTTTATTGTTGTTTCGGTTATTTCTAATTGTACTATATCACTGTAGACCCCCCAGCTTAGCTAAACCTGCCTTAGATAGCTCCTTTGCCCCTCCCCCAATACATGCGGAGACCGACTCAATTGATGCCTCCAGCGATGCTATCTCTTTCATTGTTACCCAACGCTTAGGTTTACCTCCACTTTACTCATATCCTTCCATATCCTTGTCTGTACATAATGCCCTGAATCTTTTCTATAACACCCGGAAATCTGCCCCCTTTATTCTATGTACCCAACGCACTAGAAGACCAGTTCTTAAAGCCTTTAGCCGTATCCTTATTCTAGTCCTCCTCTGTTCCTCTGGTGATGTAGAGGCTAACCCAGGCCCTGCAGCCCTCAGTATCACTCCTACTCCCCAGGCGCTATCATTTGATTACTTCTGTAATCGCAAAAGTCTTGGTTTCTTGCACATAAATATCAGAAGTCTACTTCCTAAGTTTGAGTTATTCACTGCGTTAGCACACTCTGCCAACCCTGATGTTCTAGCAGTGTCTGAATCCTGGCTCAGGAAGGCCACCAAAAATTCTGAAATTTCCATCCCCAACTATAACATTTTCCGTCTAGATAGAACTGCCAAAGGGGGTGGAGTTGCAATCTACTGTAGAGATAGCCTGCAGAGCTCCATCATACTATCCAGGTCTGTGCCCAAACAGTTTGAACTTCTACTTCTAAAAATCCACCTTTCCAGAAATAAGTCTCTCACTGTTGCCGCTTGCTACAGACCCCCCTCAGCCCCCAGCTGTGCCCTGGACACCATATGTGAATTGATTGCCCCCCATTTATCCTCAGAGTTTGTACTGCTTGGTGACCTAAATTGGGATATGCTTAATACCCCAGCCATCCTACAATCCAAGCTAGATGCCCTCAACCTCACGCAAATTATCAACGAACCTACCAGGTACAACCCTAAATCCGTAAACATGGGTACCCTCATAGATATCATCCTGACTAACATACCCTCTAAATACACCTCAGCTGTCTTCAACCAGGATCTCAGCGATCACTGCCTTATTGCCTGCGTCCGTAACGGGTCCGCGGTCAAACGACCACCCCTCATCACTGTCAAACGCTCCCTAAAACACTTTAGCGAGGAGGCCATCCTAATTGACCTGGCCCAGGTATCCTGGATGGATATAGATCTCATTCCGTCAGTAGAGGATGCCTGGTTGTTCCTTAAAAGTAATTTCCTCTCAATCTTAAATAAACATGCCCCATTCAAAAAAATACAGAACTAAGAACCGATATAGCCCCTGGTTCTCCTCAGACTTGACTGCCCTTGACCAGCACAAAAACATCCTGTGGCGTACAGCATTAGCATCAAATAGCCCCCGCGATATGCAACTTTTCAGGGAAGTTAGGAACCAATATACACAAGCAGTCAGGAAAGCAAAGGCTAACTTTTTCAAACAGAAATTTGCATCCTGTAGCACTAACTCCAAAAAGTTTTGGGACACTGTAAAGTCCATGGAGAATAAGAGCACTTCCTCCCAGCTGCCCACTGCACTGAGGCTAGGAAACACTATCACCACCGATAAATCTACAATAATCGAGAATTTCAACAAGCATTTTGCTACAGCTGGCCATGCTTTCCATCTGGCTACCACTAACCCGGCCACCAACTCTGCACCCTCTGCTGCAACTTGCCCATGCCCCCCCTGCTTCTCCTTCACACAAATTCAGACAGCTGATGTTTTGAAAGCGCTGCAAAATCTGGACCCCTACAAATCAGCTGGGCTAGACAATCTGGACCCTTTCTTTCTAAAACTAGCCGCCGAAATTGTCGCAACCCCTATTACTAGTCTGTTCAACCTCTCTTTCATAACGTCTGAGATCCCCAGAGATTGGAAAGCTGCCGCGGTCATCCCCCTCTTCAAAGGGGGTGACACTCTAGATCCAAACAGCTACAGACCTATATCCATCCTGCCCTGCCTTTCGAAAGTATTCGAAAGCCAAGTTAACAAACAGATCATCGACCATTTCGAATACCACCGTACCTTCTCCGCTATGCAATCCGGTTTCCGAGCTGGTCACGGGTGCACTTCAGCCACGCTCAAGGTCCTAAACGATATTATAACCGCGATTGATAATAGACAGTACTGTGCAGCCGTCTTCATCGACCTGGCCAAGGCTTTCGACTCTGTCAACCACCGCATTCTTATTGGCAGACTAAATAGCCTTGGTTTCTCAAATGACTGCCTCGCCTGGTTCACCAACTACTTCTCCTCAGATAGAGTTCAGTGTGTCAAATCGGAGGGCCTGTTGTCTGGACCTATGGCAATCTCTATGGGGGTGCCACAGGGTTCAATTCTTGGGCCGACACTTTTCTCCGTGTATATCAATGATGTCGCTCTTGCTGCTGGTGACTCTCAGATCCACCTCTACGCAGACGACACCATTTTGTATACATCTGGCCCTTCATTGGACACTGTGTTAACAAACCTCCAAACGAGCTTCAATGCCATACAACAATCCTTCAGTAGCCTTCAACTGCTCTTAAACACTAGTAAAACTAAATGCATGCTTTTCAATCGAACGCTGCTAGCACCCGCCCACCCGACTAGAATCACCACTCTCGACGGGTCTGACCTAGAGTATGTGGACAACTACAAATATCTAGGTGTCTGGTTAGACTGTAAACTCAACTTCCAGACTCACATAAAGAATCTCCAATCCAAAGTTAAATCTAGAATCGGCTTCCTATTTCGCAACAAAGCCTCCTTCACTCATGCTGCCAAACATGCCCTCGTAAAACTGACTATCCTACCGATCCTTGACTTCGGCGATGTCATTTACAAAATAGCCTCCAACACTCTACTCAGCAAATTGGATGTAGTCTATCACAGTGCCATCCGTTTTGTCTCCAAAGCCCCATACACTACCCACCACTGTGACCTGTACGCTCTTGTTGGCTGGTCCTCACTACATGTTCGTCGTCAAACCCACTGGCTCCAGGCCATCTATAAATCACTGCTAGGCAAATCCCCGCCTTATCTTAGCTCATTGGTCACCATAGCAGCACCCACCCGTAGTCTGCGCTCCAGCAGGTATATCTCACTGGTCATTCCCAAAGCCAACACCTCCTTTGGCCGCCATTCCTTCCAGTTCTCTGCTGCCAATGACTGGAACGAATTGCAAAAATCTCTGAAGCTGGAGACTCTTATCTCCCTCAATAACTTTAAGCATCAGTTGTCAGAGCACCTTACCGATCACTGCACCTGTACACAGCCCATCTGAAATTAGCCCACCCAACTACCTCATCCCTATATTGTTATTTATTTTGCTCTTTTGCACCCCAGTATCTCTATTTGCACATAATCTCTTGCACATCTAGCATTCCAGTGTTAATACTATTGTAATTATTCTGCACTATAGCCTATTTATTGCCTTACCTCCATAACTTGCTACATTTGCACACACTGTATATATATTTTCTGTTGTATTTCTGACTTTATGTTTTTTTTTTTTACCCCATATGTAACTCTGTGTTGTTTTTATTGCACTACTTTGCTTTATCTTGGCCAGGTCGCAGTTGTAAATGAGAACCTGTTCTCAACTGGCTTACCTGGTTAAATAAAGGTGAAATAAAAAATAAAAAAATAAAAAGAGGGCAAAGTCTTGTAAAATAGGAGGCTGATGTGGCTTACGTGGCCTAGCGGTTAGTGCCACCTCTCTGAAACACACATGCATTGCATAGCCGTATCGGAATGGGTTCAACTCCGTCCCTCTGCCCTTTGACAACCTTCCCTCCTAGCTTTCCATTCTATCCCTCTTCGATTATCTCTTCAATAAAAAAAGTCTGAAAATACAGATGTAAAAAAAATAATAGGAGACTGGGCCAGGAATATGGTCATTCACACACACGATGACGACTCAGAGATAGGAGACTGGGCCAGGAATATGGTCACTCACACACGATGAGGACTCAGAGATAGGAGACTGGGCCAGGAATATGGTCACTCACACACGATGAGGACTCAGAGATTGGAGACTGGGTCAAGAGTCTCTTAGTGATTCATGATGGATTGTTACTATGGGGACCGTGGTCATGAAGTACCATAGAGCTGACAAAACAGTCAGCTGCTTGTGTCAGTCATTATTATACAACACTAACGTAACAGAGAACATCACAATATTCACACTGAATTAGTTGGACGGTCTACTGGGTGTCTGAGTGTGTCTGTGAGAGAGAGACTGAAACAGACAGAGAGGGAGAGAGACAGGGAGACAGACACACACAAAGTGAAAGGCAGGCTAGTACTGCATGTGTGCCAACTGCCCCATTGTTCCATTAGAGATATCTGTCAGTGTGCCACCTGACCTCAGCATGTCTCCTCCTAGTAAGGAGCAGCCTTATTCAGCAAGGCACATTAGATTGTCGATGACACATTCATTTAACTGTCTTCATGTGGAAAATACATAATCCTGTCTAACAAAATATTTTAGGATCCTATGATTAACACATTTTATAGCCTTAAATATGAACAAAATAATGTATTATTTGGCTACTGTTCACTCTTTCTGTAGGCTTATGAGCTCAAGATGGCCATTGCAATGTTTTCTTAACTGTAAACAAATAATCAATTTCCCAGAAACGGAGAGACCTTTTAGCGTATTAAACGGATGGCTGTCTTCCTTGAAGCCTGTCAGTAAAGCGCTCCTTCCATCGATCAACTGTGGCTCAACTGTCTTCTTTGAAAGGATGCCCGAGACTCCGGCACAGGGCCAAGGAGCTATAAAGGCCAGATCTGTCTTTCCAACGGTTCAGTCGTTACAAAACAAGCATGATACTGTGCCATCCATTTCTAGGCCGGTGGGAGAGGAAAAAGGCCTGCGATTACACCTGCCATATGTGCCCGTTGCAGTTATTTTTTCTTTGGGCATGTGATAATGCTGCGTCATGCATGGAGACAGTGTAGGCTATCACATTTATTTAGCACTTCTTTGACACGCGACACAATAGCCTAGCCCTATATAATGGTTTATGTAAACTATCAAATGCAAATTCCTAAATTCATATTGTGCGTAGGATGCACAGTGTTTTGAAGTAGCCTCTAGTCTGCGTCCTCAAAGACCATCATATGGCAACACATTTTACATACAAATATTTAACTGTTGGCTACAAATGTATCACAATGTTACCACAGAGTTTCTGATCCAGTCTTTGACGTTAGCCTACTATGAAATCATAAAGCGCCTAGAGTGGCAACTGTGTCAACAGATGATGCAAGGCCTAAAATGAATCTCCTACACGGGGTTTATCGGATCATGCATAATGCTGAGTTGGTGGTGACAGGTAGGCTACCTCCCAAATATGTAATTGTGCCGACAGTTACATCTATGCAAAGTAAAGCAATTAAATGTAGGGCTTGAAGACTTACCTCAAAGCCACCCGGACTGAGTTTTCGTCCTGTCCCATCGACATGATTCCACAGTCCAATGACTATCGATTGATAGAAGAACAAAAACGAACGGGATCAATCTGTTTTCTTTCCATCCGACAGGCTGGCTGGCGAGAGGCGGAGAGTGGAGTGCACCACCTCACAGCAAGTTGTCTGAGCAACAGCGCAACTCACCTCGACTTCACTTCAGCCATATTTCAGATTATTATGAGCATAGAGATTTTAAATAAAATACTGCGACTGGTCGGTGCTCCCTTGCATTTCCAGCTAGAATATATTCCTTAACGGCATTCTGTTTGGAGCACCAATGATGTTGCGTGGTCCAGTCGCTTTTGCTCCTTGCTCTTTGGTTGGGAGAGGGACACACGCCTCCCGCACAATGCACACACCGATCCTGCTCGAGCTCGAGCCGCAATGCGTCACCAAACCACGCCTTCTTCTCCGTGCACTGCCTGTGAAGGTTGAGGGTTGACATCACAATGCGCATGGAGGTCAATTCCGATTTAGACATTTAGAAGAAATGTAGTGAGTGAGTGACTTCATGCCACGTGTACTCTTGGAATATCATCCTGACAAAATAATAGTCTGCTTTCAATGAGGACCATGATACTGGTTGTTGTCAGTCAGATCATCAAAATCTATCCGAAAGATCATTTTTATTTCACCTTTATTTAACCAGATCTGGTGCAACCAATTTCCTTCAGAAGTCACATAATTAGTTGAATAAAGTCCACCTGTGTGCAATCTAAGTGTCACATGATCTCAGTATATATACACCTGTTCTGAAAGGCCACAGAGTCTGCAACACCACTAAGCAAGGGGCACCACCAAGCAAGCTGCACCATGAAGACCAAGGAGCTCTCCAAACAGGTCAAGGACAAAGTTGTGGAGAAGTACAGATCAGGGTTGGGTTATAAAAAAAGATCCGAAATGTTGAACATCCCACGGAGCACCATTAAATCCATTATAGAAAAATGGAAAGAATAAGGCACCACAACAAACCTGCCAAGAGAGGGCCACCCACCAAAACTCACGGACCAGGCAAGGAGGGCATTAATCAGAGAGGCAACAAAGAGACCAAAGATAACCCTGAAGGAGCTGCAAAGCTCCACAGCGGAGATTGGAGTATCTGTCCATAGGACCACTTTAAGCCGTACATTCCACAGAGCTGGGCTTTACGGAAGAGTGGCCAGAAAAAAGCCATTGCTTAAAGAAGAAAATAAGCAAACACGTTTGGTGTTCGCCAAAAGGCATGTGGGAGACTCCCCAAACATATGGAAGAAGGTACTCTGGTCAGATTAGACAAAAATTGAGCTTTCTGGCCATCAAGGAAAACGATATGTCTGGCGCAAACCCAACACCTCTCATCACCCCGAGAACACCACCCCCACAGTGAAGCATGGTGGTGGAAGCGTCATGCTGTGGGAAACTGGTCAGAATTGAAGGAACGATGGATGGCGCTAAATACAGGGAAATTCTTGAGGGAAACCTGTTTCAGTCTTCCAGAATTTGAGACTGGGACAAGGGTTCACCTTCCAGCAGGACAATGACCCTAAGCATACTGCTAAAGCAACACTCGAGTGGTTTAAGGGGAAACATTTAAATGTCTTGGAATGGCCTAGTCAAAGCCCAGACCTCAATCCAATTGAGAATCTGTGGTATGACTTAAAGATTGCTGTACACCAGCGGAACCCATCCAATTTGAAGGAACTAGAGCAGTTTTGCCTTGAAGAATGGACAAAAATCCCAGTGGCTAGATGTGCCAAGCTTATAGAGACATACCCCAAGATACTTTCAGCTGTAATTGCTGCAAAAGGTGGCTCTACAAAGTATTGACTTGGGGGGGTGAATAGTTATGCATGCTCAAGTTTTCTGTTTTTTTTGTGTCTTATTTCTTGTTTGTTTCACAATATAAAATATTTGGCATCTTCAAAGTGGTAGGCATGTTGTGTAAATGAAATGATACAAACCCCCCAAAAATCAATTTTAATTCCAGGTTGTAAGGCAACAAAATCGGAAAAATGCCAAGGGGGGTGAATACTTTCACAAGCCACTGTAAATAACCTTTTCTTAACCTTTTCTTTAGTAGGCTACTTTGCCTATATGATTTGTGAATCATCTAGTGCTAATGAAAACTTAATGTAGAACGCTAACCCTAACCCTATAAATATATGTGTCTCCTTAGAGGGGGGGGGGGGGGGGGGAGCAACAACAGTTGTTACTGTTAGATATTAGAGTACTTAGGATGTTGTGTTTAATACATTTTAAATCAATAACAATTAACCCCACTCTGGTAAGTCCTTTTATTGTTGAGGTCTACTGGCCTTATTCTCCAAACCCTATGAACCTCACCCCCTCCCCTCCCGACCCCAGGCCTTCAGAAGCAGTAGTGTCTGGTTACAGTCCTCTCACATTACCAGGGCTGGGAGCCAACTAATGGTCTGACTATCACCAAGGATGCACCTATCAGTCAACACAACCCACTGTAGAGCTTGAACAGAGCACACAATGTCAAGTACGTGGAAATACTGTAAGCTACTGAACAAACATGGAGCTGGGAAAAATGCTGTTTCAGACATGTAGGAAAAAACAATCATGTTTTTCGACCAACACACAGTATCTATCAACAATTTCACAATGTAAATGAATTATATACAGCAGTGCTTCTAGTTTGCTTTATTCACAGAGCATAATGACTGATCACATAATTATCTCCCTTTAAATTCAAGTGCATTAACTACAGATTATTTAACCTTCTCAAAAACATGGTCCACCTGAGTCAGTAGCATACTTATAAAATGTCAAATAGTCAACAGTAACTATTCAATATGACCGTAAAACACTTTTTGCCATGCCAACCTACAAAAAATGCATGTAGGCTTTCATTTGTATAAGTACAGTAGGTATGAAACCACCAAGACAAGCAGACATAATAATCCACCAAAACAAGGAGACATAATAATCCACCAAAACAAGGAGACATAATAATCCACCAATTCCAAGCATGGTCATGTGATCATGTGCATTTGATCATGTGCGCTTTTGATTTGAATGCAAGGCAAAAAAGGAAGCCCGAAACTTCTGAAAGGCAAGGGTAATTTCATTAGGCTTATCAATGTGCAATCTGTAGCAAAGGTTTTAATAAACATAGTAATGTCATAAAAATATTCAAACAAATTAAGGCTAGTGTGCCAATAAAAACTAAAAACATTGGTCCTGGCTGAGAAGCCACACATCTCCAGATAGTACCACATTACTACTACTGGAGATAAAGAAATGACAAAATCCAAGGACAGAAACAAATGCAATATTACTACACATTTGTGGACTTTATAAGCATTGAAAATGAATATACTACTATACTATTATAATAGTAATATTATTTTCCAGTGGTGTTTGCTGTTTTGATATACTCACTGGTATATACAGCGGCTTGCGAATGTATTCACCCCCCTTGGAATTTTTCCTATTTTGTTACCTTACAACCTGGAATTAAAATGGATTTTTTTATATTTTTTGGGGGGGGGGGGGGGGGTTTGTATCATTTGATTTACACAACATGCCTACCACTTTGAAGATGCAAAATATTTTGTTATTGTGAAACAAACAAGAAACAAGACAAAAAAAAGTGAAAACTTTTGGCACATCTAGCCACTGGGATTTTTGCCCATTGCTTTAGCAGTATGCTTAGGGTCATTGTCCTGCTGGAAGGTGAACCTCCATCTCATCTGACCAGAGTACCTTCTTCCATATGTTTGGGGAGTCTCCCACATGCCTTTTGGCGAACACCAAACGTGTTTGCTTATTTTTTTCTTTAAACAATGGCTTTTTTCTGGCCACTCTTCCGTAAAGCCCAGCTCTGTGGAGTGTACGGCTTAAAGTGGTCCTATGGACAGATACTCCAATCTCCGCTGTGGAGCTTTGCAGCTCCTTCAGGGTTATCTTTGGTCTCTTTGTTGCCTCTCTGATTAATGCCCTCCTTGCTTGGTCCGTGGGTTTTGGTGGGCGGCCCTCTCTTGGCAGGTTTGTTGTGGTGCCATATTCTTTCCATTTTTTTATAATGGATTTAATGGTGCTCCGTGGGATGTTCAAAGTTTTGGATCTTTTTTTATAACCCAACCCTGATCTGTACTTCTCCACAACTTTGTCCCTGACCTGTTTGGAGAGCTCCTTGGTCTTCATGGTGCCGCTTGCTTGGTGATGCCCCTTGCTTAGTGGTGTTGTAGACTCTGGGGCCTTTCAGAACAGGTGTATATATACTGAAATCGTGTGACAGATCATGTGACACTTAGATTGCACACAGGTGGATTTTATTTAACTAATTATGTGACTTCTGAAGGTAATTGGTTGCACCAGATCTTATTTAGGGGCTTCATAGCAAAGGGGGTGAATACATATGCACGCACCACTTTTCCGTTAGTAATTTTTTTTGAATTTTTTGAAACATTTTTTTTTCCATTTCACTTCACAAATGTTCACTATTTTGTGTATGTCCATTACATGAAATCCAAATAAAAATCCATTTAAATTACAGGTTGAAATGCAACAAAATAGGAAAAACGCCAAGGGGGATGAATACATTTGCAAGGCACTGTATATGCTATGCCACCGTCCAACTCCATAATGCACTTGGCTGAACTCTCTATGGGGCTAGAAAATTTCAAAACATCAATTGTAGCTACCAATACACAAAAGGAAGTATTTCAAGTACCAACTCCACCATAGACATCCACAGCTACAGTAAATCACATGCTATGTTGTTAGGAGAGTTGGAGTCTCGTCCACCAACCAGTTAGGAGAGCTGCTATACCCTAAAGGCCCAGTAATCAAGTGAGTTTAACACCACTGCCTGTAGGTCCACCAACCAAAGTACAAGAAGGTGTGAGAGAGAGAGACAGAAAAGACAAAAAAGCTTCCTAGACGCTCCAAGTCTACTCCATGTCCGAGGCATCATTGTCTGAGAGGATGTCGCTCCCTTTTACGCTGTTGTACAGGATGTTTCTGGACCCGTCCCCATCCCCGTCAGACGCCCCGCAGGAGCAGAGGCTTCCAGAGAACAGGGCCTCCATCTCCTCCAGCCTGCGGCCCTGGGTCTCTGGCAGACAGCCCAGCACAAACAGCAGCCCCAGCACAGTCAGGCCTGAGTAGAGGAAGAACGCACCTGGAGGGAGGAAGAGGGAGATGGAGACACCAGTTAGATTGAAGGAGAAGAGAAGCAGTTGAAACATTTTGTGTAGTGAACTGTGCAGTTACAACCCCTACTCCAGTTCAGTCAGGCAGTCATTCAAATCATCAGTCAGTTTATCAGTCAGGCAGTCAAGCCAAATAGTCAGTCAGTCAGTCAGTCAGTAGGTTCTCAGTTATAGCTTTTTAACACCCATCACAATTAGACAGTATCTAGGTAGATGAGCCGCACCATAGTAGGTGAGGTACTCAGCGACGTGGAGGAAGGTGAGTGACACCAGGACGTTACAGATCCAGTTGACTCCGGCTGAACAGGCATTCCCAGTGCTCCTGGCCCACAGAGGGTAGATCTCACTGTTCACTGTCCACGGCATTGGCCCCATACCTACAGCACGGACACACAGACAGGCACGGAAAGGGATGCGGACACAGACAGAAAATAGTTATAGACCGTAAGATATATATTTTAAAAAACTGTATGCAAGATATTCTGTACTATGAAGAATACTTCAAACTGGTATGAAACTCTCCAGGCGGGGAAATATACAACTTTTTGACCTTTGTCTGTTTTGTTTGGTTTGGTTTGGTTTGGTGTGTGTGTGTGTGTGTGTGTGTGTGTGTGTGTGTGTGTGTGAGTGAGTGAATGAGTGAGTGAGTGAATAAGTGAGTGAGTGAGTGAGTGAGTGAATAAGTGAGTGAGTGAGAGAGAGGGAGAGAAAGGGTGTTGTTCTCACCTGGAGCAAAGAAAGCCAGGTAGAGGATGAGCCCAAGCAGCACTATCCAGGAGTAGGAAGTGGGGCAGTAGTTATAGGCCCAGAGAGACCCATCACTGAACTGGCTCAGATTGGAACACCTGTACATAGCCAAAACACATCAGATAATGTGGCTAAACAGAACTCAGATACAGCAGAAATAAAGCCATCCCCGGCTTCAGAGACAGACAGACGGACAGACAGAGACAGACAGAAAGGCAAGAAGTAACGGAGACACGCACGCACACACACAAATCCCTAACCTGCCCCAGGCGGCCTCATCAGCGGATGTTTGATTGACAGGTATGCAGGAAGAGTCGTATACAGTGGAACCGTTCTCACGGTAACAGAACCCACAGCCAGGATCCAACATGCAGGGCTCACAGGACCTGGGGACAGTTAACAGTGTGACACTCTTCACTCTATTGTGGTGGGGACAGGAAAAAAAATCTGAATCCTTATACAGTATTAGGTAATACAAGTTCCACACAGTCTCACCCATATAGTGTGCAGGAGGTGGAGTTGAGAGTGGGGTCAGTGGGGTGGAGTGTGACTGCAGGCGAGTGCTGGGCTGACAGCAGAAACCCTACAGCCAAGACCGTCAGACTCAAAACAGTACCTAGAAGACAGAGAAATTAATACATTTGTAGAGTAAAGACTTCCCTTTCCCTCTTCTGACTTAAGGCAAAGCACATGCCTAAGTTTTAAGTAAAAAACTAGGCTTGGGCGGTATACCGTATGCCAGGGTATTTGGAATTAGCCATGGGATGGTTTTTTCAATACCGCTGAAACTATTTCTTTGAATATTTGTAGCTGCCTTTTAAGTAAATACCTGCAGTCAACTTGTGCAATACGTTAGGCAATAAAGCAGATTGCCATCTTCATTTCACCTGTCACATGTCATTATGAAGCTTACCGGTAGTCCCCAGTCACATGTTGTTTGTTTACAAGCACACAACGATGAGAGACCGGCGCCTCAAATAAAAATGTATTTGTCACAACAGGTGTAGACTGACAGTGAAATGCTTACTTACGGGCCCTTCCCAACAATGCAGAGAGAAAGAAAATATAGAAATAATAGAAAAGTAAAACATATAATAAAAGTAATAATAGATGCACAATGAGTAACGATAACTTGGCTATATACACGGAGTACCAGTACCAAGTCCATGTGTAGGGGTACGAGGTAATTGATGTAGATATGTACATATAACTAGGAATTTTTGTGAGTCACTCACTTTAACAGCAGGGACTGTGAAGCAACACAAACATAGGCACAGACACATGCATTCACACACACACACACCTATTAAACTCCCCAGCGTCAGCTTCCTGCGTCCTACTCTCTCCACAAGCCACACCCCCACTAGGGTGAACAGGAAGTTGGTGGCGGCGGTGGCGGAAGCCAACCAGATGGCCTGCTTGTCGTCCCTCACTCCCGCCATCTGCAGGATGGTGGCGCTGTAGTACCTGATAGGGACAACAGAAGCAGAAGGCATGAACACTGAGGATAAGCAGACCACAGGAGGCTGCTGAGGGGAGAATGGCTCATAATATTGTCTGGAACGGAGCAAATGGAATGACATCAAACACCTGGAGACCATGTGTTTGATGTATTTGATACTCCGCTCCAGCCATTACCACGAGCCCGTCCTCCCCAATTAAGGTGTCACCAACCTCCTGTGAAGCAGACAGTAGGGAAGAGACTGACTGGCAGACAGACAGACAGACAGACAGACAGACAGACAGACAGACAGACAGACAGACAGACAGACAGACAGACAGACAGACAGACAGATAGACAGACATGCTAAGTTTTGATCAGAGATATGAAGGTACAGAGACGAGGAGATGAGGCCACTTTAGACTAATGGAGATGCGGCCATAGTGTTGGTAGATACACACAATGATTTCTGATGAAGGAAAACACCTACATGACGGTGTTGATCCCAGAGAGCTGTTGGAACATCTGCAGGCCGCAGCCTACAGTCAGGGCTCTGCGGGTCGGAGGGCGAGTCAGCATACGCCACAGTACAGGGCCACCTGGTGGACAGAGGGAAATTTGGTAACACTTTTAGGAACATTTAAAAACATTTGTAAGCATTATACATTTTTGGGTCTATAGTAACGAATGTTTTAGTTTCCAACAGAATGCATTATATGATTAATTAATCTGCTAAATTGGAGAAAGGCCCAATTGGTGAGACCTATTTGAGAAATATGTGTGTTCTATGGCTGCATTTACACAGGCAGCTAAATTCTGATATTTTTCCACTAATTTGTCTTTTTTGGTCAGTTAGTGGAAAAAATACCAGAATTGGGCTGCCTGTGTAAATTCAACCTAAGTTATGTGCAGAAAACTGATATGAAATTAAATGCTTCAAGAATCAAATCAACTGAAACAACAAAGGCTACGTTTACATAGGCAGCCCAATTCTGATATTTTTTCCACTAATTTGTCTTTTGACCAATCAAATTAGATATTTTCACATCAGATCTTTTTCAGAGCTGATCTGATTGGTCAAAATACCAATTAGTGAAACAAAGATCAGAATTGGGCTGCCTGTGTAAATGCCGCCACAGGCAGCCCAATTCTGATAATTTGTTTCATTAATTGGTCTTTTGACCAATCAGATCAGCTCTGAAAAAGATCTGATGTGATTGGTCAAAAGAACAATTAGTGTAAAAAAGGCACAGTTGACGTCACACAGGGCTACGGGCCAGAAGGTTGAGGGTTCGCCGACCACCACAGACGAGCTCACTCTCCCCTCATTAGGCCTACACTACGATCAGAGCCGGCTGCAGACAATGATCAGCTAGGGGGAAATCACATTTTCAACATCTTGATGCCATATTTATAATTATATAAAATACACCTTATGGAACAGCGGGGACTGTGAAGCAACACAAACATAGGCACAGACACATGCACACACACACACATGATAACATACACACACGTGCACATGGAGTTTGTGTTGTAGATATGTAGTTGTGGAGTAGGGGCCTGAGGGCACACACTTAGTGTGTTGTGAAATCTGTAATGAATGTATTGTAATGTTTTTAAAATTGTATAACTGCCTTAATTTTGACAGACCCCATGAAGTGTAGCTGCTGCCTTGGCAGTAGCCAATGGGGATCCATAATAAATACAAATACAAATATGCAACAAACTTTCCACCAACAGGTTTCTGTGCCAATGCACCACACAAAGATTTTAAAAAGTGACTGGGATTGCACAGTAAAGTCGGGGACTTATTTCCATTGTGGTCCCTATTTTTTTTTACATAAATACATATACAATTACATAGATGCAGACACATTACAGAGATAGTCAAAAAAATCTCAACCTCCAGATGAGTATGAGGGGGGAGTTTAAGTACAATTCTTACAAGCTTGTTTGGCTAGTAGCTTAATCTTTAGATGTTTGGGGCTGATGGTGAACCATGATGTGAAGGCATAATCAAAGTGACACTGGACTAGCGCACTTGCCAGAGTCTTTAGTGTGTCTAAAGCTAGGTTTCCATCCAATTGGTGACAGATTTTCATGTGAATATTCTAAAATCTTCATAAAAACTATATGCCATTTCAGAGTTTCCTTTCAGAAAATTTGGCGCCGAACAACATGACAGGGAAGATTTTAATTTACCGGACATTTGACAAATGTAATGGACATCCATATGCATTCAGATCCAACCTGGGGCAGTCAGCACCATCAATAAATGACAGATATTGGCCAAATGAGCCACATTTAGGTGCCCTTAAATATATATATATATACACACTACCAGTCAAAACTTTGGACACACCTACTCATTCAAGGGTTTTTCTTTATTTTTACTATTTTTTACATTGTAGAATAGTAGTGAAGACATCAAAACTATGAAATAACACATTTGGAATCATGTAGTAACCAAAGAAGTGTTAAACAAATCATAATATATTTTATATTTGCAAAGAGAAACAACAGTCCATCATTTTTTTTTTCTCGACAGGACAATGACCCAACACACCTCCAGGCTGGGTAAGGGCTATTTTACCAAGAAGGAGAGTGATGGAGTGCTGCATCAGATGACCTGGCCTCCACAATCACCCGACCTAAACCCAATTGAGATGGTTTGAGATTCGGACCGCAGAGTGAAGGAAAAGCAGCCAACAAGTGCTCAGCATATGTGGGATCTCCTTCAAGACTGTTGGAAAAGCATTCGAGGTGAAGCTGGTTGAGAGAATGCCAAGAGTGTGCAAAGCTGTCATCAAGGCAAAGAGGGGCTATTTGAAGAATCTCAAATATAAAATATATTTTGATTTGTTTAACACTTTTTTGGTTACTACAAGATTCCATATGTGTTATTTCATAGTTTTGATGCCTTCACTATTATTCTACAATGTAGGAAATAGTAAAAATAAAGAAAAACCCTGGAATGAGTAGGTGTGTCCAAACTTTTGACTGGTACTGTATATAGGAAGAGAAGCTTAGGCCTAACCCCAGAGAGATAGAGATATGCCGGTGGCATGCTACGACACCGACATGCATTTCTTTATGTCAGGTGGCTACCAGAGAAAAACCACACTACCCTCCCCTGTGCCCAATAAAACCCACACAACCCTCCCCTGTGCCCAATAAAACCCACACTACCCTCCCCTGTACCCAATAAAAACCCACACTACCTTCCCCTGTGCCCAATAAAAACCCACACAACCCTAAACTGTGCCCAATAAAAACCACACTACCCTAAACTGTGCCCAATAAAAACCACACTACCCTCCCCTGTGCCCAATAAAAAACCACACTACTGTCACGTTCGTTCAATGACGGGTCAGACCAAGGCGCAGCGTGATATACGTACATGTTTATTTCATTTAATAAACACTAGACAAAACAACAAACTAAACGAAAAGTCCAAGGTAGCACAGACAACATACC
This sequence comes from Coregonus lavaretus, assembly GCF_964263955.1. Classification (NCBI taxonomy): domain Eukaryota; kingdom Metazoa; phylum Chordata; class Actinopteri; order Salmoniformes; family Salmonidae; genus Coregonus; species Coregonus lavaretus. Next base: position 9,473,124 of record NC_139996.1, read on the forward strand.
TTACACGGAACAAGATCCCACAACTAGACAGTGCCAATAGGCTGCTTAAGTATGGTCCCCAATCAGAGACAACGAGCGACAGCTGCCTCTGATTGGGAACCACACCGGCCAACATAGAACTAGACATACTAGATCCTATACATAGAACATACACAACAAAGAATATACACACCCTGACTCAACATTTAAGCGTCCCGAGTCAGGGCGTGACAGTACCCCCCCCCCCCCCCCCCCCCCCCCCCCCCAAAGGTGCGGACTCCGACCGCTCAACATAAACATAACAGGGTAGGGGCCGGGTGGGCATTCCGCCTCGGAGGCGGATCCGGCTCGGGGCGTGATGACCTCTCACTCTCCGCCTCCCTGTTGCGCCCCTGGTCTGGACCTCGGCGCGCTACTTCCCCTCTCCTTCCTCCCACGATACGCCAGGCCCTGTCTGGACCCTGGTGTGGGAGACCCCGAACCTGGAGAGGGGCTTACGTCATGGTCTGGACTGGAGCCGCTGACCGGAGCTGGACTGGGCACCGGTGGAGCGGACTGCTCTGGCTCCGGAGTGGCGCAGCCGACCGGAGCTGGATCAGGCACCGGTGGAGCGGACTGCTCTGGCTCCGTAGTGGAACAGCTGACCGGCACTGGATCAGGCACCGGTGGAGCGGACTGCTCTGGCTCCGGAGTGGAGCAGCTGAACGGGCACGGGCACGGGCCGTGCCGGACTGGACAAACGCACCACTGGTCTGGTGCGAGGAGCAGGCACGGGCCGAACCAGACTAGGAACACGCACCACTGGCTTGGTGCGAGGGACAGGAATGGGCCGGGCCGGACTAGGAACACGCACCACTGGCTTGGTGCGAGGAGCAGGAACAGGCCGGGCCGGGCTGGCGACGCGCACCGCTGGCTTGGTGAGAGGAGCAGGAACAGGCCGGGCCGGGCCGGGCTGGCGACGCGCACCACCGGCTTGGTGCGAGGAGCAGGAACAGGCCGGGCTGGCGACGCGCACCACTGGCTTGGTGCGAGGAGCAGGAACAGGCCGGGCTGACGACGCGCACCACTGGCTTGGTGCGAGGAGCAGGAACAGGCTGGGCCGGGCTGGCGACGCGCACCACTGGCTTGGTGCGAGGAGCAGGAACAGGCCGGGCTGGACTGTGGAGGCGGACTGGAGGTCTAGAGCGGAGAGCTGGCACAACCCGTCCTGGCTGGCTGCCCACTTTCGCACTACACGTGCGGGGTGCTGGCACAGGACACACTGGGCTGTGCACGCGCACTGGCGATACAGTTCGTAGAACTGGCACAGGATATGCGGGACCGAGGAGGCGTACTGGAGACCAGGAGCGTTGAGCCGGCACACCCTGTCCTGGCTGGATGCCCATCTTCGCACGGCACGTGCGTGGTGCAAGCGCAGGACGTACAGGACTGTGCCGGCGCACTGGCGACACAGTACGTAGCTCCGCATAACACGGAGCTTGCCCAGTCATACGCCTCTTCGCGTGAGTACGGGGAGTTGGCTCTGCTCTAACCCTAGGCTCTGCCAACCACCCCGTGTGCCCCCCAAAAAATATTTTCTTGGGGCTGCTTCTCGGGCTTCCTCCTCGACCGACCTCCTCCGTGTTGCCGTTGCTCCTCTCCTGCCTGGGCATCTAACTTAGCCCATGGTCCTTTCCCCGCAAATATCTCCTCCCATGACCACAATTTGCCCACCTGTGACATGGCTATTCGCTCTGCCTGGGCACGCTGCTTGGTCCTCGTTTGGTGGGATCTTCTGCCACGTTCGTTCAATGACGGGTCAGACCAAGGCGCAGCGTGATATACGTACATGTTTATTTAACTTAATAAACACTCGACAAAACAACAACCTAAACGAAACGTGAAGTCCAAGGTAGCACACACAACATACCTTACACGGAACAAGATCCCACAACTAGACAGTGCCAATAGGCTGCTTAAGTATGGTCCCCAATCAGAGACAAAGAGCGACAGCTGCCTCTGATTGGGAACCACACCGGCCAACATAGAACTAGACATACTAGATCCTATACATAGAACATACACAACAAAGAATATACACACCCTGACTCAACATTTAAGCGTCCCCTGAGTCAGGGCGTGACAACTACCCTCCTCTGTACCCAATAAAAACCACACTACCCTCCCCTGTACCCAATAAAAACCACACTACACTAAACTGTGCCCAATAAAAACCACACAACCCTCCCCTGTGCCCAATAAAAACCCACACTACCCTAAACTGTGCCCAATAAAAACCCACACTACACTAAACTGTGCCCAATAAAAAACACACTACCCTCTCCAAAACAAAAAATTAAGTTTGACAACCCTCCCCTATTTTCGGCCACCCTCCCCCCCAGTAAATGTCGATCTGTCCCTTAGTCTTGTCAAACAAACTGGTCTTGGCAAAATTGATCCTCTCAACATAAAAAAACAGCCTGGTACTTTCTTCTCAGGCGAGTGCATTGATTGAGATAAACTCCCCAAAAGTTCAAAAAGCTCCAGAAAAATGCATTAAAATCAAATAAGTGTGTAAGAGGGAGGGAGATATACATATATGTCTATGGGTGGTCATGGTCACAGTTTCAGATCATCTGGATGTGCCACGGCTAATGTGTGTGTCTGTGTCCGAAATTCATCGTAAACCAATGTGTGTGTGTATATGTGTGTGTGTGTGTGTGTGTGTATATATGTGTATATGTGTGTGTGAGTGTGTGTGTCACCTCCTGCCTCCTTCTCCTCATCCTCGATGTTGGTCCTCATGCTGTCGTACTCCTTTTCAATGTTCTGGCCCCCGCGGATCCTGCTGAGCACCTGCCTGGCCTGCTGGGTAAGGCCCTTCTGAAGGAGCCAGCGGGGACTCTCTGGCAGGAAGAGGAAACCAAAGAACTGGAGCACCGCAGGGACAATGGACAGACCCAACATGTACCTACAGACAGAGACAGAGAGAGAGTGAGAGAGACACATACACACGGAGCGGGGGGGGGGGGGAGAGTGTGTGATTATCAAATTCAGTTCCACAGAGCTGTTTTAAGTTCCTGATGGTTTGCTTTTGGAAATGAACATTTTAATTTCACACATCAACAGGCTCTAATCATAGCCTAACACCTAAACTTACAGCAATATTTTATCCCATATTTATTCACATTCAAAAATAGTTTAGTTGAAAAGGTCAGTCAAAGACCTAACAGGACATGTGGATGAGGGCAAGTTGTTTGTCACACATTTAAAATCCACACCTATCTTCTTCCTCTTCTCTCTACTCACTGCCTCTTCTCTCTACTCACTACCTCTTCTCTCTACTCACTGCCTCTTCTCTCTACTCACTGCCTCTTCTCTCTACTCACTGCCTCTTCTCTCTACTCACTGCCTCTTCTCTCTACTCACTGCCTCTTCTCTCTACTCACTGCCTCTTCTCTCTACTCACTGCCTCTTCTCTCTACTCACTGCCTCTTCTCTCTACTCACTGCCTCTTCTCTCTACTCACTGCCTCTTCTCTCTACTCACTACCTCTTCTCTCTACTCACTGCCTCTTCTCTCTACTCACTACCTCTTCTCTCTACTCACTGCCTCTTCTCTCTACTCACTGCCTCTTCTCTCTACTCACTGCCTCTTCTCTCTACTCACTGCCTCTTCTCTCTACTCACTGCCTCTTCTCTCTACTCACTGCCTCTTCTCTCTACTCACTGCCTCTTCTCTCTACTCACTGCCTCTTCTCTCTACTCACTGCCTCTTCTCTCTACTCACTACCTCTTCTCTCTACTCACTACCTCTTCTCTCTACTCACTGCCTCTTCTCTCTACTCACTGCCTCTTCTCTCTACTCACTGCCTCTTCTCTCTACTCACTACCTCTTCTCTCTACTCACTGCCTCTTCTCTCTACTCACTGCCTCTTCTCTCTACTCACTGCCTCTTCTCTCTACTCACTGCCTCTTCTCTCTACTCACTACCTCTTCTCTCTACTCACTGCCTCTTCTCTCTCCTCACTGCCTCTTCTCTCTACTCACTGCCTCTTCTCTCTACTCACTGCCTCTTCTCTCTCCTCACTGCCTCTTCTCTCTACTCACTGCCTCTTCTCTCTACTCACTGCCTCTTCTCTCTACTCACTGCCTCTTCTCTCTACTCACTGCCTCTTCTCTCTCCTCACTGCCTCTTCTCTCTACTCACTGCCTCTTCTCTCTACTCACTGCCTCTTCTCTCTACTCACTGCCAAACACTTTATCCAGTTTCTAAATATGGCACATTTGAGAAATGTAAAAAAGAAAACCCAGCCAAAATACACACCAAGATGTTCAACCAAAACCATCATGGAACAACCTAAACTTGTATATAGCCAAGTTATCGTTACTCATTGTGTATCTATTATTACTTTTATTATTACGTATTTAACTTTTCTATTATTTCTTTATCTCTGCATTGTTGGGAAGGGCCTGTAAGTAAGCATTTCACTGTTAGTCTACACCTGTTGTTTACGAAGTATATGATGAATAACATTTTATTTGAGGCTCCTGTCGCTCATCATTGTGTGCTTGTAAACAAACAACATGTGACTGGGGACTACCGGTAAGCTTCATAATGAAAAATAATGTGAAAGGTGAAATGAAGAACGCGATCTGCTTTATCTCCTAACGTATTGCACAAGTTGACTGCAGGTATTTTTACCTGCTGGATTTGTTTGAACATCTTGGTGTGTATTTTGGCTGGACTTTCTTTTTTACATTTCTCAACCCTTTCTATTTTCATCATCACACTCAAAATACTAAGAGCTGATGTATCCATTACAGAGTCTCCATTAAAGTTGAGAAAACTCCATGGAAGTTGCATCATGTTCATACATGAATCTGGTGATATCAGACGGCCTAGCGGCGTCCTCAGAGCATGTGCAGACCAGCTGGCTGGTGTGTTTACGGACATATTAAATCTCTCCCTATCCCAGTCTGCTGTCCCCACTTGCTTCAAGATGTCCACCATTGTTCCTGTACCCAAGAAAGCAAAGGTAAATGAACTCAATGACTATCGCCCCATAGCACTCACTTATGTCATCATTAAGTGCTTTGAGAGGCTAGTTAAGGATCATATCACCTCTACCTTACCTGACACCCTAGACCCACTTCAATTTGCTTACCGCCCCAATAGATCCACAGACGATGCAATCGCCATCGCACTGCACACTGCCCTATCCCATCTTGTCAAGAGGAATACCTATGTAAGAATGCTGTTCATTGACTATAGCTCAGCCTTCAACACCATAGTACCCTCCAAGCTCATCATTAAGCTTGAGGCCCTGGGTCTGAACCCCACCCTGTGCAACTAGGTCCTGGACTTCCTGACGGGCTGCCCCCAGGTGGTGAAGGTAGGAAACAACATCTCCACTTCGCTGATCCTCAACACTGGTGCCCCACAAGGGTGCGTGCTCAGCCCCCTCCTGTACTCCCTGTTCAGCCATGACTGTGTGGCCACGCACGCCTCCAACTCAATCATCAAGTTTGCAGACGACACAACAGTAGTAGGCCTGATTACCAACAATGACGAGACAGCCTACAGGGAGGAGGTGAGGGCCCTCGCGGAGTGGTGGAAATAACCTCTCCCTCAATGTCAACAAAACGAAGGAGCTGATCGTGTACTTCAGGAAACAGCAGAGGGAGCACGCCCCTATCCACATCGACGGGACCGCAGTGGAGAAGGTGAAAAGCTTCAAGTTCCTCTGCGTACACATCATTGACAATCTGAAATGGTCCACCCACACAGACAGTGTGGTGATGAAGGTGCAACAGCGCCTCTTCAACCTCAGGAGGCTGAAGAAATTTGGCTTGGCCCCTAAGACCCTCACAAAATGTACAGATGCACAATTGAGAGCATCCTGTCGGGCTGTGTCACCGCCTGGTATGGCAACTGCACCACCCGCAACTGCAGGGCTCTCCAGAGGGTGGTGCGGTCTGCCCAACGCATCACCGGGGGCACATTGCCTTCCCTCCAGGAAACCTACAGCACCCGATGTCACAGGAAGGCCAAAAAGATCATCAAGGACATCAACCACCCGAGCCACGGCCTGTTCACCCCGCTATCATCCAGAAGGTGAGGTCAGTACAGGTGCATCAAAGCTGGGAGCGAGAGACTGAAAAACAGCTTCTATCTCAAGGCCATCAGACTGTTAAATAGCCATCACTAGCAGGCTACCACCTGGTTACTCAACCCTGCAGCTTAGAGGCTGCTGCCCTATATACATAGACATGGAATCACTGGCCACTTTAATAATGGAACACTAGTCACTTTAATAATGTTTGCATACTGCTTTACTCATTTCATATGTATATACTGTATTCTATCCTACTGTATTTTAGTCTACGCCACTCCGACATTGCTCAACCTAATATTTATATATTTCATAATTCCATTCTTTTACTTTTAGATTTGTGTGTATTGTTGTGAATTGTTAGATACTACTGCACTGTTGGAGCTAGGAACAAAAGCATTTCGCTACACCTGCAATAACATCTGCTAAATATGTGACCAATAAAATTAGATTAGATTTTTGATATTCCAACCAGCTTCCATTCTTCCATACATGCAAGGAGAGGTGTCGAAACGGAAGCTGGAGTGACTGGGGTGTTAAAATACTCATTGCTCCTTGGGCTGAAAGCGGGGTAGTTGCCATGCCTGAGAAATGACATTATGGCCTGTTTCAATTCCATTCAGTGTAGATAGATGGTAGTGGATTTTTATGTCCATATTATGTGGTTGCTATATAATATGGATGCAGAACAAAAGATTATGCAGTGCTTTTTTCTTCAGGCATGTAGCAGGGACACCTCGAATCAGCTTCCAAAGCTAACTAAACCAAAAATATAACTGAACTGAACTGTAGGCTACTGTAACTGATGCATCCCCTTCTAGTATTACCAGCTACTGAGTATCCATGGCAATATAGAATAGAATATGGTCTATCTCTGATAAGGCTTACCTCCAGCCGTTGTGGTGCAGGTAAGTAAAGGCCCCGTCCACAACACTGGCAATAAACTGGCCGGCCGTGATGAAGAGGGTGTAAATGGTGACCAGCTGACCCCTCAGGTGTGGTGGGGAGACCTCCGCAAGGTAAACAGGAACCGTCATGGAGGCAATCCCTAAAAGGGGGAAGATCAACTTTGCTGATCAAATCATTCCCCTGGCTGTCAGGTTATGGACAGTAATGTCTTTATATGTGTTTTTAGTCTGTGTTTTTGGCAAGGTTCTAAGAAATGATTCACAATTCATCTCACTTTTTGGATGAGTTTACCTAAAGTATATCTTCACTACCTGCCCTTGGTAAACCTTACAAAGACATAGGTGTTTGTAAAGACTTCCAAACAAATCATATATTCCTGGCTTGGAAAATAACCACTTGGACATGTAAAACTGGTCAGTCAGTCATGGCTCTCAGTTTGGTTAATGTTAGGTTACTTGTCCAGTAAATGTTTGAACTAAATAAACATACCTTACCTATTCCCAAACCAACTGTAATCCTTCCGACAAGAAGAACCTCCTTGTTTGGAGCAGCACCTAACACAACTCCTCCGGCAGTGAAAATGAAGCTCGCCATTAGTATGCAGATCCTGCGCCCGAAGAGCCCATTCAGAGCCCCGCCAGCCAGGGCAGAGAGCGCCGCTGCACCCACCGTACTGGAGACCAACAACTCCTGCCATAGAGCGGTCAAATGCATTTCTTTTTTCAGGAGAAGCATTGCCCCGGAGACCACCCCGGTGTCATAGCCAAAAAGGAAGCCGCCCAGGGCTGAAAAAAACGCCAAGACGTACACGAACACCGGTGTGACATCCTGGTCGGTGGCGAGCTCCGGTTCGCCGCCCGGGTTGTTGATGCTCGATTCAGACGGCGCTCTTATGAGACTCCGCCGCTCTCTATCGTCCGTCACTTTCTTCCTCATGCCGCCAATAGGGTTGCTCATCCTACGCAGATTGTATTCATTGTCGTTTCTGTTGAGGGACATAAACAGAAACAACTTCACAAAAGTTCAACCAGGGCAGAGAAAAATAGATACCTGAGTAGGCTATACAGGTAACTCCGGTTTTATTTCCATTCACTCAGGTCATTTGCGCCTGAAATGGAGGGGAGCGAACAGCCTACAGCAGTCAATTTTGGTTGGTCACTGAGTGAAGGGTGTGAATGTATGACGCTAGAATAAAATCAGCTGTGATTACTCACGAGAAAAGTCAAACATGTTTATAACAGCGTTATAATATTCCAATCCATATTCCCTATTTCTAACCCGGAATGTATTGCTCTGTAAACGAAGTAGGCCGAACAATTTCAGCATTTTCCCCAACCACAAAATCTTATATAGGGAAATAAGAAATAGGCCTGTAGGCTACTGTTTTCTTATTTCCCCAAAACATTATAAAATATAGAATAGCGGACCATTACGACTAAGGGAGGTGAAATGAAGGCAAACAGAGTGTACGATGTCCATTATAGTGAATGGATGACGAAAATACAAAATAAGACTAAATGTACAAATCCCAAAAAGGAAATTAACTCAAACAAGTATTTGCTGAATAAACTTTTCAAGATAGGCCTAATTAAACAGCTAAACATATGCCTAAACCGCACAGCCAGCAGCATGATGTCCATTAGACCCACAGCAGCCCCTGTGCTACAGAACTTAAAGCAGACTGCTTTTTATATAAATGGCAATTCACCATCCAATAACAGGGGCAAAGTGGTCTACCCCAATGACGTCTCACTAATCAATAATAGTGTGCACGGATTTCTATGAGTGTGCACCTCTGGACAGGGAAGCCCTTTGGCCAAGCACGAGAACAGCTGATCAGAACCTCGGTCGAAGTTAGATCGGAACCAGGAAGTAACTGAGTTTGAAATGTTTGTTAGAGCAAACAAAATACTTGATGCTTGACAACTTGTTTCCCAACAAATGTAGGTAGGCCTAACTGCCGTGTGTGGAGCTGTTACAAATGATAAAGAACACAGATAAATAGGCCTAAGGAATGGCGGACTGGTCATATTCAGGTAGAAACGAGATGCAATCATTTCGCTACAGCCGCAGTAACATCTGTTAAATATGTGTATGTGACCAATAACATTTAATTTGATTTGACAAGAAACTCAACTAGACTATTGCTGCGTTGACGTGCTAGTCGGAACTAAAAAACTCTGAAATGTCCGACTCGCTTACTGGTTGTAGTTACCTACACGTACCGCGTTCAACGAATCAGTAAGTCGGACATTACCGAATTTCCTAGTTCCGACTAGCATTGAACGCGGCATATATGGCTGCTATTTAGGCTAGGCTGCTGTCGCTTGTTATCGCCACTCGTTTTTGGTTTCCACTAGTTACCACAGCCACAAAGTCAAAATGGGTTAAATCGTAAAAATCCATGACAACAAGACATTCGATTTTTGGTCTTAATGTGAGGTTAGGGTTAGGCATAAAGTGTGGTTAAGGTTCGGTTTAAAATCACATTTTAAGAAGATGAATTGTAGAAATAGGCGGTGTTTATAACTTTGTGGCTGTGGTAACTAGTTACGAGTTACAACAGTAACTAGTTACGACCCTTGTGTCTGGTGGTGTGCCGTAAAGTGATTCGTTGAACGGCGCATTAAGCATTGATTCATAGAACAATTGGAACGCCCAGACAGTGGTGTCCACTAGTTACCACAGCCACAAAGTCAAAATGGGCTATAACGTAAAAATGCTGGCATATTTTTGTTGTTGCTTTTTGGTCTTAATTTAAGGTTCGGCATAAGGTTAGCAGAGTGGTTAAGGTTACATTTAAAATCACATTGTAAGAAGATCAACTGTAGAAATAGGCGGTGTTTATGACTGTGGTAAATAGTTACGAGTAGCAGACCGTGATTTTTTTTAACGAGTAACTAGTTACGACCCTTGTGTCTGGTGGTGTGCCGTAAAGTGATTCGTTGAACGGCGCATTACGCATCGATTCATAGAACAATTGGAACGCCCAGACAGTAGTTTCCACTAGTTACCACAGCCACAAAGTCAAAATTGGCTATAACGTAAAAATGCTGGCATTTTTGTTGTTGTTGCTTTGTGGTCTTAATTTAAGGTTCGGCATAAGGTTAGCAGTGTGATTAAGGTTATGTTTAAAATCACATTGTAAGAAGATAAACTGTAGAAATAGGCGGCTTTGTGGCTGTGGTAACTAGTGACGACCGCACAGACTGGCCTAGGTCCGCTTCCAGTTCTATCCTAGTCGCTTATATATTAGTGAATATGCAAAGAACTGTAAATGCTCAATGGAAAGTTTGGAACTCTTCACACGCCGTTCGGAGTTTTTCCCAGAAGGAAGTAGGCTACAGCTGCGCTTGCAGAATAACACAACAACACACAAGGACCAGCTTATTAGAAAATATTACCTTTAGGTACGATCATCTTTGGAGCAAGTTTTCTGGGATGTGGCCAAACAGCTGACTCTGCTGCTGTTTTCTCTAGGCTATGCTACCAAACGTGTAGTTTTACTGGTCATATGATTCATCTAGCGATTGGCGAGGGAAGGAGTCACGCCTGTAGCCGGGACGTCATTGAATTCTTAAGTCGAAACAACCTCCACAGGGGTATAGCCTACATTAAAAAAGAGGAACTTGTCGAATCGAATTTGAGAAATACTAGTACGACAACTTCTAACTTTGGGTCAGCTGCCGTATTATGCTATGCGTTCAGTTACATTGTTAGTGTGTCTTCAATGGCTACAAGTTACAGTATCCCACTTTCTTCAGTGCAACGTTGTTGTTATTCATGCAGTCCATTGTCGCTTTTGGAGGATTGTAACTATAGATAAATGCATTTAAAGTCTTCATTTATCGAACAACATATCAAATACCATGGTTAACAAGGAGGAACTGGAAGAAAGATTGAAAAAACTATTAGTGAGGTTGAAAAACCAACAGGAGGGGAAGCAGTTGAGTACCCTGGTTCAGATCATCGAAGACCTTATTTTCCTGGCGCACACTGATGACTGTGGTAAGAAACCATACATTATAGTTATTTACTAGAATATTTAATACTATTTTCCGTCATTTATACCAATTTATAGTTGCCTACTGATTGTGCATTTGTGTTTAAACTCTCCATGCAGTGTACTTACTGTAGGACAGTTGTTTACATGTATAAAGTGTCAATTTCAGACTTCTGTTATTCTCATCTATCTAAGCCAGGCAATTGTTAAAGTTACACCCAGTTAAAAATAGAAATGAGCATGTCTATGTTTATCTCATTATTGAACTGAAAGAACATGTCATTCTCTCTTCTGCTCTCTCCTGTTGTCTCCCTCCCCTCTCCCTCTCCTCTGTTTCTCCTCTCCTCTCTCTCCTGTCCCTCTCCTCCTCTCCTCTCTCTCCTCCGTCTCTCCTCTGTCTCCCCTCTCCCCTGACTCTCCTCTCCCGACTCCCCTCGCCGCTGACTCCCCTCTCCTGTCTCCCCTCTCCTCTGTCTCCCCTCTTCTCTGTCTCCCCTCTCTGTCTCTGCTCTGTCTCCCCTCTCCTCTGTCTCCCCTCTCCTCTGTCTTCCCTCTCCTCTGTCTCTCCTCTCTCCTGTCTCCCCTCTCCTATCTCTCCTCTGTCTCTCGTCTGTCTCTCCTCTGTCTCCCCTCTCCTCTGTCTCCCCTCGCATCTGTCTCTCCTCTGTCTCCCATCTCCTCTGTCTCTCCTCTCCTCTGATCTTTTCTGTCAGCAGCAGAGCTTTTTGAGGATAAAGATGTCCATGGGCCTCTTATGGTGGTGTTGTCGACTTACAGCGACAGCAGAGGGGTGCAACAGGTAATCCATTATCACAACTCACTGCATCAGCCAGCTGAGCACTATTGTCTTTACACATATAATACAGTTATACTGTAGTACTAATCAAGCAGAAGGCCTGGATAAGAGTTTCTGCTAAATGACTAAAATGTAAGTCCCTACGATAGGTGAATCTGAAATCTCAGTATCAATTCAAAGTGAAACTGAATACCTGCTTGGGTCACATGACCTCATCTGTCAGGGTCACACTTTCCATTAGAGCTCTAGTGTGTGATATTCTTGTACAGTGTCACAACAACTATTGTAATGACTAGTTGTTAAGCTGTACTTACACTGTACTTGACTCGACTTACAGGAATATGTACACTGTCTTGTAAAGTGTAACCAGTCATTTTATATATACAGAAAGACTGGGAGTTTATTTTCCCTGCAGGTGGGATGGTCGTTGTTGTGTCGGCTGATGGAGATATGTCCTTCCACCTTGGACTCACTGGTCAAGCCCCTGGGAGCAGGGAAAGACTGGGATGTACTTGGAGTGCACCAGTAAGTAGTGGAAGACCTCCTTGCAGTATGTGTTCATCCAGCTAACTCAGGATATTGAGGGACTTTGTGGGTAGGAGGAGTTGTCCTTGTTTTGATATTATGTTCTTTCTGTCGGGGAACCACAAGGAAGGAAGTCCAAAGCCAGACAGGGAATTGAAAGGGCACAAATGCAAAAGAAGCCTATTGTTAAGACACTGTGTTCAGTGCTGTTAGTGCAAAAACCGAATAGAAAATTGTGTGTGTGTGCACATGCATGCATTTGTTTCTTGTGTGTGTGATTGTATATGTGCTCACCCCACTATGTTTTACCCTGTATTTGATTTGCAGGCAGATCCTTAAGGTGTTGTCCCAGCACAGTGGAGACTGCAGAGTGATGATGGTTGGGCTCAGGGCACTGGCTCTGCTCCTTAGATCAGGTACAATAACGCATCTTTTGAAAAGGACAGGAGAATACCTACCTCTTGCAGGTACATTGCAGCAATGCTTTCTTTGACCAATGGGTCTTAGTCAGCTCTTTTTATATGCTATTATATTAATATGTAATATATCGTTCATCTATCTGGTGCATCTGCAACAGTATCACCCACCTCCCATGACTCAAGATAACAACAGGCCATAGGCTTCTGGTGAACCACGACATGTTTATAATGTCCAGGGAGCAGAGTCACTCAACTAGAAATATGTTATGGTAGATGTTAAAAAGTCACTAGATCAGTCTAGCACACAAAAATGATTCCTAACAAAAAGAACAGTAAGATACCAGCATGCAGTGCCAGGTTAACTTCAGAATGAGCCATAGGCCTAAAGTACATACAGTAGCTCTTTGTAGCATACTATGTTAAAGACATGCTCCGGAACTTTGGCAAGTACTAAGTATTTTTTAAGCCTCAATGTGTAGTTCATATATGCATAATCTATGAGCTACAAAATCCCTAGTTTGAAAGCAACTGTTTTTCTGGAAGCTGTGCTGCATCATTTTCCCTACATTTTCCCCCACGTGGGCTAGCCCCCTAGCAATTTGAGTTCTACCCAATGAGCTTCAGCCCCTCGCCATTTGAGTGACCGATAGCAAGATGCACACACAACAGAGCGAGAGAGAGAGAGCAATGAGAGAGAGAGCACATACACTACATGACCAAAAGTATGTGGACACCTGCTTGTCGAACATCTAATTAGAAAATCATGTGTCACGCTTGCTCCCGCTAGATGTTGGAACATTGCTGCGGGGACTTGCTTCCATTTAGCCACAAGCATTAGTGAGGTCAGGCACTGATGTTGGGCGATTAGGCCTGGCTCGCAGTCGGCGTTCCAATTAATCCCAAAGGTGTTCGATGGGGTTAAGGTCAGGGCTCTGTGCAGGCCAGTCAAGTTCTTCCACACCGATCTCGACAAACCATCTCCGCATGGACCTTGCTTTGTGCAGGGGGACTGAAACAGGAAACGGCTTTCCCAAAACTGTTGCCACAAAGTTGGAAGCACATAAACATCTAGAATGTCATTGCTGTAGCGTTAAAATTTCCCTTCACTGGAATTATTAAGGGACCTAGCCCGAACCATGAAAAACAGACCCAAACAATTATTCCTCCTCCACCAAACTTTACAATTGGCATTATGCATTGGAGCAGGTAGCGTTCTCCTGGCAGCCGCCAAACCCAGATTAGTTCGTCGGACTGCCAGATGGTGGAGCATGATTCATCACTCCAGAGAACGCGTTTCCACTGCTCCAGAGTCCAATGGCGGCGAGCTTTACACCCCTCCAGCCGACTGTGTGCTGCTGCTCGGCCATGGAAACCTATTTCATGAAGTTCCCGACGAACAATTATTGTGCTGACGTTGCTTCCAGAGGCAGTTTGGAACTCGGTAGTGAGTATTGCAACCGAGGACAGACGATTTTTACGAGCTACGCACTTCAGCGCTCGGCGGTCCCGTTCTGTGAGCTTGTGTGGCTTACCACTTCGCGGCTGAGCCGTTGTTGCTCCTAAACGTTTCCACTTCACAATAACAGCACTTACAGTTGACCGGGAAGCTCTAGCAGGGCAGAAAGGTGGAAAGGTGGCATCCTATGACGGTGCCACGTTGAAAGTCACTGAGTTCTTCAGTACGGGCCATTCTATTGTCAATGTTTGTCTATGGAGATCGCATGGCGGTGTGCTCGATTTTATACACCTGTCAGCAACGGGTGTGGCTGAAATAGCCAAATCCACTCATTTGAAGGGGTGTCCAGCTACTTATGGCAATTTAGTGTATTTGTGTAAACGCAGCCCTACAGCGAAACTACAGACACTGCGACGAGAACGTACCATCATACAGTATCTGCACATACAGTATGTGACGTGGTACTACATTTTCGGGGACTACTTTTGGCTCGTGAGCGCTACTTTCAGAACTGCTGGCTAAAAAGTATACAAAAGTAACGGAGAATCTCTTTAAGGCATTTTTGTTAAGGAATTCAAGGACTGTAAACATGGCATATACACATGACTGCCATATCATACCAAGTCATATCACTTTTTGCTGGCAGTGGTGTACAGTAAATGGACAAACATGACAGTGTATCACTTGTTTTTGCAGTTTGTGTCTGTAAGGAGGGGACGTTCCGATCGCGCTTAAGTGATAGGAATGCCCCCCCCAATTACAGGCACAAACTGCAAAAACAAGTGGTATAGTATACTATCAGACATTGTTTAAATTGTCAATGTCTTGTAACTGTACTCCACTACCAGCCCTCAGGCCAATAGTGTCCTCTCTGTTTATCTGTCATCAAGACACTCAATTCATCATATTGTCTAACTCAGCGTATCTCATCTCAAAGTCACTCTGTGTGTCGATTTCCGCCCTCAGTCAATTCCTTTCATTTATTGACAGATCATATAATAGATATGACATCATACCCATGGTTGCCAAGGAGCCCTTAGAATGCAGCAGATTTAATTAGGTCACATGGTCGTCATCCCCCCCCCCCCCCCTCAGGTCCAACCCTCTAGCTAGTCAAAGGGACAGTACAGTATCAGTTGAGCCCAGTAACGTGAAGGTTAAGCGGGACAGAAATCTGCACACACAGCACAGGGGTTCCCAGGACTGTCCTTGAGGGTGAGGTATTTACAAGGTAGGAAGTAAACCTAGGTGCTTTCAGTTATTCTATGGGTGAAAGGTCACTGTGTCCTAAACCAGAGAAGCAATGAATCGAAAAAAACGATGATCCTGTATAAATAAGTCTATATGTTGATACACAACATTATAGAAGCCTTATGACGAGACATTATAAAGGTTCATACATGCTTATAACAAGTGATAAAACATTAGCCCTGCGGGGTCAGATTCAATTCAAGTGTCACCAGATGTTGTTTTCTCTGTGTCTAGATGCCATCGTGTTGTTGATTCGGGATGAGGAGGAGGACGTGTTTAGTTTGATTGTTGACGGGATGAAGGCTTTCCCCTCCAGTGAGGAGGTTCAGATTCAGGGCTGCCGTGCTCTCCAGCTGCTACTGGACAGAGGTGAGATATACACTGAGTGTACCGGACATTAGGAACACCTTCCTAATATTGAGTTGCACCCCCTTCTTTTGCCCTCAGAACAGCCTCAATTTGTCAGGGCATGGACTCTACAAGGTGTCAAAAGCGTTCCACAGGAATGCTGGCCCATGTGTCAAGTTGGCTGGATGTCCTTTGGGTGGTGGACCATTCTGGATACACACGGGAAACTGTTGAGTGTGAAAAACCCAGCATCGTTACAGTTCTTGAGACAAACCGGTGTGCCTGGCACCTACTACCATACCCCGTTCAAAGTCACTTAAATATTTTGTCTTGCCCATTCACCCTCTGAATGGCACACATACACAATCCATGTCTCAATTGTCTTGAGGCTTAAAAATCCTTCTTTAACCTGTCTCCACCCCTTCATCTACACTGATTTGAAGTGGATTTAACAAGAGACATCAATAAGGGATCGTAGCTTTAACCTGGTTTTACCTGGTCAGTCTATGTCATGGAAATGGTTTCCCACGGGGGGCCAGTATAAAAAAAAAAATGTATTCACTAACTGTAAGTCGCTCTGGATAAGAGCGTCTGCTAAATGACTTAAATGTAAATGTAAATGAAAGAGCAGGTGTTCTTAATGTTCTGTCCACTCAGTGTAGATACCTAGTCATATTATTATTTACTAGAGGGTTGCATTGCAAGTTGGGGATTTTGCCTTGCCATCAAAATCTGCAAAGTAGTACTCATCACGTTTTGGGAATTTTTGATGTTCCTTGGGATTTTTCAGCCATATTCCTTCATACTCTGACTGATGTTGTGTTCGTCTCTGTGTTGGCAGTGTCTGATGACGACCTGGTAGAGTTTCTGGAGAACCAGGACCACAGTGTGGTTCTAGGTGCTCTCCGCCGTTTCCACGACAGTGAAGACCTGGTTCTGCAGGCCATGAAGGTTCTTCTTCCTCTAGCAGGCCCTGGTAAGTCCCCAATAAAGAATAATAAACAAAACGTGTCTGTTTATCCCCCCCGCCCCCCTCCCCTCTGGAATTATTGTAATTTCTATTCTGGCTGCTAGACCCACTGTAGACATTTAATTAGATTTGAGCCTTTTCTCAAAGATTTGTAGATTTTCTCAGTAAAGATATAGCTGTGGGTTTGTAACAAGCAGATACTTGTCTTACTCCTCACAATGATTGTCTTAATTTGAGTTGATTGAATGTCAAGCCTGTTGTGGTATGGGAAATCACCATGTTGTTGTTCTTGTTCTCTGATGAATGTGTAGGTCATGTGTATCATGGCACAGATTGTATTATTTTTGTGTTTTCTTGTCTGTAAGGTTGCACAATTCTGGCAACTTTCTCAAAATTCCCATATTTGCCAGAAATCCTTGGAATCAGGAGGGGATAAGCAAGCAATCCGGGAATCCTCCAGGCTCCAACCTGGATTTCTGGAAAACCTGGGAATTTTGAGAAAGTTACCAGAATTGTGCAACCCTACAGACAAGAAAACACAAAAAGACTACTCTGTTTCATTTGCTGCTGACATTGTTTCCCTTTGGGGATCAATGAAGTATTAATCTATCTATCTATCAATCATTCAATCAATCGCAGCCAGTAACGTGGAGATCCTGATGTCGGGGGGAGAGAGGTGTTACAGTGTGGTGGCTGGAGCCATGGAGTTGTTCCCAGAGGTTGAGGCACTGCAGGAGGTCGGCTGCTGTCTGTTCACAAAGTTTACATCAGGTCAGTTCCAGGGTGAAAGGGTCAGAGGTCATGAGCAGTAGGATTCAAAGCCACAATACTTTATTTGTTTTTTAGCCACACGACAGCCCTGCAACTTCCTATAACGTTGAGAGATGAGGCTGGGGAAACCCCCTGGACACCACAAACACATCCCTCCCTAATAGTTTTGTTTTTGTCTTTCAGAAAGATATTGTAGTATCCTGGTGCTGAATGGGTTGCATAGGGTCACTGTAAGAGCATGTTTGACTTACCCTGAGAATGCCACTCTACAAGCTGCTGCGCTCTCCTGTCTGGCTGCCCTCAGTGAGTACACACACACACACACACACACACCACACACACCACAAACACCACACACACACACACACACACACACACACACACACACACACACACAGTTTGCTGACAACACCACGGTTGTAGGCCTACAGGGACAACAAGACAGCCTAAAGGGAGGAGGTAAGTGAACTGGCTTTGTGGTGTCATGACAACAACCTGTCCCTCAATGTCAGCAAAACAAAGAAGTTGGTTGTTGACTTCAGGAGGCATAGGAGGGAACATGCCCCGATCCACATCAACGGGACTGCAGTAAAAAGAGTCACAAGTTTTAAGTTCCCCGGCGTCCACATCATGCACTAACAACACCACCACTCTTGTCAAGAGGGCGCAACAGCGTCTCTACTTCCTAAGGTGGCTGAAGAAATTCAACATGCCACCACTGGTCCTCTCCAAATACTACCGCTGCACCATCGAGAGCGTCCTGACCGGTTGCACCACGGCCTGGTACGGGAATTGCTCCATCCACGACTGCAAGGCCCTCCAGGGCGTGGTGAAAAACGGCCCAGTACATCACCGGGACCGTGCTCCCACCCATCCAGGACATCTACTCAAAACCGTGCTTGAGGAAGGCACACAGCATCATCAAGGACCCCACACAGCCCAGTCACGAGCTGTTCTCTCCCTTACCATCGTTCAGACGGTATCGGAGCATGAGGTCTGATACCAACAGGCTCAGAGACAGTTTCTATCCACAGTGCCTTGCAAAAGTATTCATCCCCCTTGGCGTTTTTCCTATTTTGGTGCATTACAACCTGTAATTTAAATGGATTTTTATTTGGATTTCATGTAATGGACATACACAAAATAGTCCAAATTGGTGAAGTGGAATGAAAAACCACCAAGCAAGCGTCACCATGAAGACCAAGGAGCTCTCCAAACAGGTCAGGGACAAAGTTGTGGAGAAGTACAGATCAGGCTTGGGTTATAAAAAATATCTGAAACTTTGAACACCCACGGAGCACCATTAAATCCATTATTAAAAAATTGAAAGAATATGGCACCACAACAAACCTGCCAAGAGAGGGCCGCCCACCAAAACTCACAGACCAGGCAAGGAGGGCATTAATCAGAGAGGCAACAAAGAGACCAAAGATAACCCTGAAGGAGCTGCAAAGCTCCACAGCTGAGATTGGTGTATCTGTCCATAGGACCACTTTAAGCCGTACACTCCACAGAGCTGGGCTTTCCAGAAGAGTGGCCAGAAAAAAGCCATTGCTTAAAGAAACAAATAAGCAAACACGTTTGGTGTTCGCCAAAAGGCATGTGGGAGACTCCCCAAACATATGGAAGAAGGTACTCTGGTCAGATGAGACTAAAATTGAGCTTTTTGGCCATCAAGGAAAACGCTATGTCTGGCACAAACCGAACACCTCTCATCACCCCGAGAACACCATCCCCACAGTGAAGCATGGTGGTGGCAGCATCATGCTGTGGGGATGTTTTCCATCAGCAGGGACTGGGAAACTGGTCAGAATTGAAGGAATGATGGATGGGGCTAAATACAGGGAAATTCTTGAGGGAAACCTGTTTCAGTCTTCCAGAGATTTGAGACTGGGACGGAGGTTCACCTTCCAGCAGGACAATGACCCTAAGCATACTGCTAAAGCAACACTTGAGTGGTTTAAGGGGAAACATTTAAATGTCTTGGAATGGCCTAGTCAAAGCCCAGACCTCAATCCAAATGAGAATCTGTGGTATGACTTAAAGATTGCTGTACACCAGCAGAACCCATCCAACTTGAAGGAGCTGGAGCAGTTTTGCCTTGAAGAATGGGCAAAAACCCCAGTGGCTAGATGTGCCAAGCTTATAGAGACATACCCGAAGAGACGTGCAGCTGTAATTGCTGCAAAATGTGGCTCTACAAAGTATTGACTTTGGGGGGGTGAATAGTTATGCACGCTCAAGTTTTCTGTTTTTTTGTCTTATTTCTTGTTTGTTACACAATAAAAAATATTTTGCATCTTCAAAGTGGTAGGCATGTGTAAATCAAATGATACAAACCACCCAAAAATCCATTTTAATTCCAGGTTGTAAGGCAACAAAATAGGAAAAATGCCAAGGGGGGTGAATACTTTCACAAGCCACTGTACAAACCATCAGACTGCTGAACACTTGAACTGGGCTGACCACCTGCTCTGATTCTCCGCAAAGCACACATGCACACACCCACACAGACATACACACACACACACACACATACATTCATGCTACACACACATCACAACGTATTATACTGCTCAGTTTATACACTGCCCCCCATCCTCCCTTCCCCAAAACACGTGTAAATATTGGACTATAAATTGTACCTTCCTGTTTTATACTTATGAGTCATTTACTTTATGTTCATATTCTTATCTTTTATTATTTCTTATTGTTGTTGCATTGTCCAGAAGGAACCTGAAAGTAAGCATTTCATTGGACAGTGTTTACCACGCATACAGCTAATGAAACTTGAAACACACACTTTTGGGTGTGTATCTGTCTTCACACCTGGTTCACCACGGTTGCTTCCTGTTTCTCATCAACTCAGCTCAAACCATAGTGCAGAGCAAAGCTGTGGCGAAGGAAGGGATGGAGGAGGGAGAGGAGGAAGAGAACCGAGGGAAGGAGGTGGCGGTGGATGATCTGGGGTTGTGCTGGATGGAGGCCTGCTGCAGAGCTCTGGAGTTCCATGCTGCTGATTCCACAGTGCAGGTAAGTCCTCAGCACTTTATATTGCACATCATCTATTAGCTTCTCTTATATTGACACTTTAGTCCTCCTGTCCTGCTATTCTTCTCTCCTTCTGTCTGTCCTCATCTCTCTCTTTCTGCTTCTAACCATCTCCCCCCTAGGAAGCTGCATGTTGGGCCATACACAGCCTGCTATTGCATGGCAGCGAGTCATGGCACCATTCCACAGAAGAGCAAGATGGAAGGTAGTCCGTTAGCATGAGCTTTCCTCATGGTATTGTCATTGACCGGTTCGCTTTAGCTTAAGCTTGAACAGTCCTCGTGGTATTGTATTGACAGTGATCGTGTGCTCCCCAGGACACCAGTCCACAGACAAATCATGGCTGCCATGCTGCTCCACTCCTCCTCTCCTGGGGTGTTCCAGGCTGCTGCCAGCGCCATGGTTACGCTCATCACCTACAATAGTGAGTCAGACCCCCTAGCTCCTGCTAACGTAGGACACTGTTACTACCTGTCAACTGTCTGAGATTACATCAAGTCAGGTCAGACTTCAGCCTCTGCTTATTATTGTAGAATATTTAACTGTGTGTGTGTGTGTGTGTGTGTGTGTGTTTGCAGGTAAAATGCGATCTCTGTTGTTGTCCAATGGCCTCCATGTGAACGTGGTGGAGATGATGAGGAGACACCTGTCCTCTCCAGAGGTCTCTGCTGGTGGATGTAAGCTACTTCACCTGCTCTTCAAGGGAAGGTAGGAATCATTTCAACTGCCATCTACTGACATGATTTCAACTGACATTTTATGGGCTAAAAGTCTTCTGACGTTAGTCAACTTCTGAAGAGGTCCCTACTTGCAGAGCAGGTTTCTCTTGTGGAACAGGTCTGTCTTCTGACATTTCTGACAAGTTATAAATAGCTCTCTAAGGTCTTTAATGACTGACATGAAAAGAGGAACTGATGATGCACTACCCAATTTCGAAATGGCACCTTGTGCATTCTACTCTTACAACTTTCAAGAGTACTTTTAAAGCCGGACTGAGTTCCTTTTTTTGGGGGGGGGGGTTGGGACCAGTGGTCCCCACAGTTTGGGAGTCACTGGTCTAGGGTACCACTGATGTCCCCTGCATCTCTCTGTAGGACGGCCAGTCTGGATGAACTGAACATGGCCATGGGTCAGATCCTTAGGGCCATGAAGGTCCATAACTTCATACCTGAGGTCCAGCTGGAAGCCCTGAAGGCCAGCCTGGCCTTCCTCTGTCCTGGTAGGAGACGCACATAGACAGTCAACACTTATGGTGTACAAGTGTTCAAGTATTTACATGTGTTTTTAAAAGTATTTAGGTATTTGTATGTGTACACAAGTGTTAAAGCATTTTCAAGTGTTCATATGTGTTCATACGTGTCCATATGTGTCCATACGTGTCCATACGTGTTCATACGTGTCCATACATTTACATTTACATTTTAGCCATTTAGCAGACGTGTCCATACGTGTCCATACGTGTTCATACGTGTCCATATGTGTCCATACGTGTCCATACGTGTCCATACGTGTTCATACGTGTCCATACGTGTCCATACGTGTCCATATGTGTCCATACGTGTCCATACGTGTTCATACGTGTCCATACGTGTCCATACGTGTTCATACGTGTATCAAGCTCCAGCCATAGTGCCCAAAGCAAGAGAGACCTTTTTTGTCTTAGTCAGATGTATTTAGCTGAATGTATTTTCACTTATCTTTTGTGTGTGTGTGTGCAGACAGGAGTTTGCGGGTGTCTGATCATGGTGTGTCTGTGGCTGATCCAGACACAGTGGACGTGTCTCTGAGGGTGCAGAAAAACCAGAGTGTGGTGGAGGGGGCCCACACGGTCTACCTAGAGGCACTCAACAGGGTAATCATGTCTCCCCATGCAATTCATTCCCTGCTCAAAATCAGGGCCTGTATTCATAAAGCATCTCAGAGTAGGAGTGTTGATCAGAAATCAGGTCCACCCGTCCCTGTAATCTTATCAATTGTGATCTAAAAGGCTGATCCTAAAACACTCCTACTCTGAGACACTTTGTGAATACAATCCCTGGTCCCTAGTATTCACACAGTTATCCTTGTTAATAATAGACTGCCCTTAAAATATAAACCTTTTTGTTGTTTGTGTGGTAGTTTATTAGCAGTGCAGCCATCCAGGAGTGTGGCCTGCGGGTTCTGTATGCCCTGACTGACTGCTCCGGTGCTGTAGACCTGCTCTGTCAACAGGGGGCAATAGACACTGTGCTGCACACACTACAGATGTTCCCTAGGGAACGAGGTGAGAGCGAGTAGTTACACTGCTGACTGGCTAAATATGGCACGTTTACAGAAATGTTGATGGACGTGCATTGTCCCTGTCAAGTAAAGCGAATCAAGACAAGTAAAGCAGAGACTTCAAGGTTCTGTCCCTGACTCCCTTCCTTCCTCTTCAATAGAAATCCACTACTGGGGTCTAAACCTCCTCTACTGCCTTGTGTCTAAGAAGAAGCTGTCCAGAATGATAGTTCCCGTCCTGGCGTCTGTTCTCGTTACCACTCTCCTGCAGTACAGAGAGGACGCAGAGATGCTTTTAAAGGTGAGTAAGCCTCTATGGTCCTCAAAGCCATATTAGTCTAGAAGATTTCCAGTTATTTCAAGTAATGACATTTTTTAAAACTAAATAGGGGTTCCAGGTGGCCCTGCGGATGCTGGACGCCTGCTCAGGGGCCGCAGGGGAGCTACAGAGGGAAGGCTTTGACAGAGAGATCTTCCTCCAGCTCAAAGAAGGACCACCCGACCGATGCAGCTACCCGGTAAGTATGTGTGTGTGTGTGTGTGTGTGTGTGTTTCTGTGTGTCTGTTCACATACTCTATATTCCTTGGTCTTCCTTCCTTACCCATCTTATAACTTCCCCTTCTCCCTCCATTATCCCCCCCCCCTTCTCTCTCTCTCTCTCTCTCTCTCTCTCTCTCTCTCTCTCTCTCTCGCTCTCTCTCTCTCTCTCTCTCTCTCTCTCTTAATCTCCCTCTCCCTCTCTGTCTCTGTCTCTGTCTCTCTCTCTCTCTCTCTCTCTCCCTCTCTCCCTCTCTTCATCTTGCCCTCCCTCTCTCTCTCTCTCTCTCTCTCTCTCTCTTAATCTCCCTCTCCCTCTCCCTCTCCCTCTCTGTCTCTGTCTCTGTCGCTGTCTCTCTCTCTCTCTCTCTCTCTCTCTCTCTCTTAATCTCTGTCTCTGTCTCTGTCTCTCTCTCTCTCTCTCTCTCTCTCTCTCTCTCTCTCTCTCTCTCTCTCTCTCTCTCTCTCTCTCTCTCTCTCTCTCTCTCTCTCCCTCTCTCTCTCCCTCTCTTCATCTTGCCCTACCTCTCTCTCTCTCTCTCTCTCGCTCTTAATCTCCCTCTCCCTCTCTGTCTCTGTCTCGTCTCTGTCTCTGTCTCTCTCTCTCTCTCTCTCTCTCTCTCTCTCTCTCTCTCTCTCTCTCTCTCTCTCTCTCTCTCTCTCTCTCTCTCTCCCTCTCTTCATCTTGCCCTCCCTCTCTCTCTCTCGCTCTCTCTGTCTCTCTTCATCTCGCTCTCCCTCTCTGTCTCTCTCTCTTCCTCTATCTCTCCCAGCTGCGTAAGGCTGCATGCCTGGCCCTGTCCAAGATGTGTGGCGATGCAGAGCTGAGGTACAGTATGCTGGAGAAGGCCTGTGAGGACGGAGATGTGCTCATGGCTGAGTGTCTCATCCAGCTAGGAGCCGACATCAATAAGAAGACCAAGACTGAGTCGCTCATATACCAGGTCAGCACTGATCTCTGTGGGGATCTGATGAAATATGATCCGTGTGTGTGTGTAGATGTGTATGTGTGTACTTGGGTGGTTGTTGGGAATTCAGCCCCAAAACATTTTCTAAATTTGTTTCACTTTGGGAACTCAGTTCCTAGGCGTTGCCCTTCGATTCCCAACCCTGCTCACCCACTTCCCCACTGCATCCCCTCCCAGGTGTGTGAGCAGGGCGGACCTCTGGAGCTTGTGGTGCTGCTTCTCAGCCGTGGGGTCCATGAGCAGCACCTGCGTGGTGCCCTGGGTGCCAGCGTGCGTCGTGGGGACGGCCCTGCGGTCATCCAGCTGCTGGGGCGTCTGGGGCTGGACCTGAACAACAATGCCCTCTGTCTGGGGGGGTTCAGGCTGGGTCGGGTGGACGCTGCCTGGCTCAGCCCCCTGCTCTCTGAACGAGGCCGCGCCAACAGTCTATGCTCCAGCACAAGTGAGTCTAGTCACTGATGCTGATTTCCGAGTTGACCCCTAGTTATAGACTCTCCTCCCTAGATACTCCTGTAGATCTCTAGATCTTATTTGAAGGAAAGCTGAAACTATCATATTACTTATACATTTCCAATCTAGAATGAATAGAACATAAAAAATAGTTTTATTTACAATACGTGTGCGTATGTATTTTGGTCAGAACCCTGGGATGAAGGATGTGTGCTCTCTGTGTTGTGTTTTCAGGTAATGGTGCATGTTTAGCCCGGTACGTGTTATCCTTCCAGAGGAGTAAGACGGCCCCTACCCCCTCGACCCCCAGGTCTCTAGCTGACCCCTGCCTGACCTCTGGGTACCTGACAGACGAGAGTGAGGACTCCAGCTTCCTGTCTTTAGAGGACAGTCTGGTCTTCACCAATGACGACATGGAGAGTGACGGTGAGGTGGACCATGAGACACACAGAACAGCGCCCCCTGTCAACTTTCAAATGTTTATTACAAACTAATTACTCTCTCTTGCTAGTCACAATGGAATCACTTGGTAAAAAATAACCATTATTTGGTATCTATAATATAATAGCTAATTTGGTGACTGTTAATTATTGGCCACAGTTGCTTTATTTGGGGAATGTCTTGCTTACGGTATGTCTCCTTATTTTCACAGGAAGTGATTCGCTTTCAGTGGCGCTGTCCCCCAAGTCCCCAAATGATTTGTCAGAGGAGTGGAAGGCGGGGTCACAGAAGAGGAAGAACGGGCGTCGCAGGCACTTTAGCTCCGAGGTGGGCTATCTTCTTTACCACCAATCTAAATATTGTTTATTTGTGAAGTTACTCTATTTCAGAGAAAAAACTCAACTGACCTGCTCTCTCTTTCTCTCTCTTTCTCTCTCTCTCTCTCTCTCTCTCTCTCTCTCTCTCTCTCTCTCTCTCTCTCTCTCTCTCTCTCTCTCTCTCTCTCTCTCTCTCTCTCTCTCTCTCTCTCTCTCTCTCTCTCTCTCTCTCTCTCTCTTTCAATCAATTAATTAATTAAGCTATGTGCCAATCAATTAACCAATTAATTTACTAATCAATCAAACAGTCCTGTATCCATCCACAGGGAGTCCAGGGTGAGGTTGAGCTCAACGAGCCACTTCAGAGGAGGTATGGCAGGACAACCCCTAACCAGAAAGGTACTAACATTAGCTTTACTTGTCCTTGTTCAAAATATCAATGGTATCATATCAATGGTATCATATCAATGGTATCATATCAATGGTATCATATCAATGGTAATCCATTATTTCTGTTGTCGTTTCCACTCCAGGTATTTACTCCCCAGTCTTGGGCTCTGGGGATATCTCCTCCCCTCTGGGCGGGGACAGAGAGCGGATCCGCCTGCTGGACCTATCAGGGAATGAGCTGGACTGTGTGTCGTGTTTGATGGACGAGGGTTCTGTCCGACAGCAGCTGGAGCACCTGTATCGACTAGACCTGAGCCAGAACAGCCTATCAGAGTTCCCCTCTGGGCTGTGTGAGGTGTGGGGTCTGTTCAGAATGCTTAAATGTTTGGTTAATCTATAGAATTTTGTCAGTATACAAAACAAATATTCATCATTTTATATCATACATTTATCATACATTTATAGTTTTGTTGATTTATTTAATACTTAATAATAATAATTATACTTCTTAGAGCTTGAAGAGTCTGACCCGTCTGGATCTCCAAGGCAACCAGCTGCAGTCTTTGCCGGCGGAGCTTCTGGCCCTGCCCTCACTGAGCATGCTCAACGTGTCACGTAACTGTGTCGGCCCTCTTCTGACCCTTGACCCTGCCGTCAGCTGCCCGTCGCTACGGCAACTCAACCTGTCCTTCAACCACATCACCACCTTCCCCCACCAGCTGGGCCGGGTCATGGAGCGACTGGAGGAGCTGTCCCTCGAGGGGTATGATGGGAAATTGAGTTCTTTGCATCACTGCTGAACGTTTTACTTTAGCTGTGTAGTTAGCACAAAATTATATTATAAATCATTACAAAGCAGGAATTATTGTTTAGTTTTTGTCAAACATGTAAATCCTACCCATCTGGCACTCTAGACAGGTTCAACCAAATCCTCAAATTATTTGAAAGAAAACTACTCTGATTTGAACCCAAGTATGTGACATCAATTATCGTAAATATAACTTAGTCTATACACCTTTTCCTCTCCTGTAGGAACAGAATGAGTGAGCTGTGGTCTCCTCTGTGTCTTCCGGAGATGAAGCTCCTAGACATCAGTAAGAACAGTGTGGAGAGCATCTCACGTGACTTCCTGTCTGGCTGCCCCAAACTAGAGAACTTCAGTGCCTGTACCAACCAACTCAGTAAGTACATTGTAACGCAGTTACTTACTTAATCCTTTTCAATCCTAACGGAACATGGGGCCTATACTAGTTTTCCAATGCTGTTTTACAATGGATTATTGTTTGGCATTATTATTAGGCACATCTGTGAAAGTCATTAAAGTCTAACAGATTTCTAGAAAATGTCTTGCCAGACAAATTAATTAATTTAGTTAAATCTTCCTTATGGATATGTAGATAAACACTTAATTAGTGTATTTTGCGAAATAAGAACATATTCATTGTATGACATTGTGTTTTGTGTTTCTGCTGTCACAGGTTCCCTGTCACACCTCCCCTCAAAGATAACAACGCTGAAGTTATCACATAACAGTTTCACTACCATTCCTCAAGCCATTCTGGATCTTCCAATGTAAGTTTGATGTTTTAATGAAGGCAACTACATTGTTGTAGAAGGTGTTTATTAGTTAACTATTAGTTGAGTAAAAACTCTGCTTATTAGTGTGCAAACATGAATTTGGCTTGAGATTCAAAATGGCTCATCCTTGCTTTTTACTTTGCTTTCAGATTACGGTCCGTGGATATGAGGACCAATGACATCTCAGTTTTACCGGGGCCGTGCGCCTGGGCGTCGGTCAACCTGCGGGAGCTCATGTTCGGTCAGAACCGCATCGGAGTGCTGGACCTGAGTGGACCTGAAGTTTACAAGTGGGCCAGACTGGAGAAACTACACCTGAGTGACAATAAGCTCACAGAGGTCAGCATTCATCTTAGTAATATGTCATTAACATGGTCATTTCCGAAACGCCAAAGTGACTGACAGTGAACACACGTGCCACAATAAGTATGTATGTTTGTTAGCACCATGCGCTCTAACCAACTGTGCCATTGAAACAGTCGTATTTAGTGAACAGGGACAATGCAATACACAATGCATCTCACACCTCGATGATAAACTGCATGTTCTCTCTAGAACAGGTCTCTCTGGTAAAATGGATGTTATCTCAATGAGAATAAATGAAGGTTTCATAAAATATATTTTTAAATATAAAAGTAACCCCTGTCTGTTTCAGGTCCCTCCTCAGATCGGCCTGCTGGAGGAGCTGACCTCTCTCGACTTGAGCCGTAATGGCGGCCTACGCTCCTTCCCTGATGAGATGGGCAAGCTGAGCAGGCTGTGGGACTTGCCACTGGATGGCCTGCGCCTCAGCCTGGACCTCAAGCACATCGGCAACAAGACCAAAGACATAGTCAGGTGAATGTCTGCAACGAAATGCTTATCTGCAGGTTCCTTCTGGACAATGCAACAACAATAAGAAATAATAAAAGATAAGAATATGAACATAAAGTAAATGACTCATAAGTATAAAACAGGAAGGTACAATTTATAGTCCAATATTTACACATGTTTTGGGGAAGGGAGGATTGGGGGCAGTGTATAAACTGAGCAGTATAATAAGTTGTGATGTGTGTGTAGCATGATTGTATATACAGTATCTCACAAAAGTGAGTACACCCCTCACATTTTTGTAAATATTTGAGTATATATATGTGACAACACTGAATAAATGACACTTTGCTACAATGTAAAGTAGTGAGTGTACAGCTTGTATAACAGAGTACATTTGCCTTGCCCTCAAAATAACACAACACACAGCCATTCATGTCTAAACCGCTGGCAACAAAAGTGAGTACACACCTAAGTGAAAATTTCCAAATTGGGCCCAAAGTGTCAATATTTTGTGTGGCCACCATCATTTTCCAGCACTGCCTTAACCCTCTTGGGCATGGAGTTCACCAGAGCTTCACAGGTTGCCACTGGAGTCCTCTTCCACTCCTCCATGACGACATCACGGAGCTGGTGGATGTTCGAGACCTTGCACTCCTCCACCTTCCGTTTGAGGATGCCCCACAGATGCTCAATAGGGTTTAGGTCTGGAGACATGCTTGGCCAGTCAATCACCTTTACCCTCAGCTTCTTTAGCAAGGCAGTGGTTGTCTTGGAGGTGTGTTTGGGGTCGTTATCATGTTGGAATACTGCCCTGCGGCCCAGTCTCTGAAGGGAGGGGATCATGCTCTGCTTCAGTATGTCACAGTACATGTTGGCATTCATGGTTCCCTCAATGAACTGTAGCTCCCCAGTGCTGGCAGCACTCATGCAGCCCCAGACCATGACACTCCCACCACCATGCTTGACTGTAGGCAAGACACACTTGTCTTTGTACTCCTCACCTGGTTGCCGCCACACATGCTTGACACCATCTGAACCAAATAAGTTTATCTTGGTCTCATCAGACCACAAGACATGGTTCCAGTAATCCATGTCCTTAGTCTGCTTGTCTTCAGCAAACTGTTTGCGGGCTTTCTTGTGCATCATCTTTAGAAGAGGCTTCCTTCTGGGACGACAGTCATGCAGACCAATTTGATGCAGTGTGCGGCGTATGGTCTGAGCACTGACAGGCTGACCCCCCACCCCTTCAACCTCTGCAGCAATGCTGGCAGCACTCATACGTCTATTTCCCAAAGACAACCTCTGGATATGACGCTGAGCACGTGCACTCAACTTCTTTGGTCGACCATGGCGAGGCCTGTTCTGAGTGGAACCTGTCCTGTTAAACCGCTGTATGGTCTTGGCCACTGTGCTGCAGCTCAGTTTCAGGGTCTTGGCAATCTTCTTATAGCCCAGGCCATCTTTATGTAGAGCAACAATTCTTTTTTTCAGATCCTCAGAGTTCTTTGCCATGAGGTGCCATGTTGAACTTCCAGTGACCAGTATGAGGGAGTGTGAGAGCGATGACACCAAATTTAACACACCTGCTCCCCATTCACACCTGAGACCTTGTAACACTAACGAGTCACATGACACCGGGGAGGGAAAATGGCTAATTGGGCCCAATTTGGACATTTTTACTTAGGGGTGTACTCAATTTTGTTGCCAGCGGTTTAGACATTAATGAATGTGTGTTGTGTTATTTTGAGGGGACAGCAAATGTACACTGTTATACAAGCTGTACGCTCAATACTTTACATTGTAGAAAAGTGTCATTTCTTCAGTGTTGTCACATGAAAAGATATACTCAAATATTTACAAAAATGTGAGGGGTGTACTCACTTTTGTGAGATACTGTATGTGTGTGTACAGTGTATAAACTGAGCAGTATAATAAGTTGTGATGTGTGTGTAGCATGAATGTATATATGTGTGTGTGTACAGTGCCTTGCAAAAGTATTCAGCCCCCCTTGGCGTTTTTCCTATTTTGTTGCATTACAACCTGTAATTTTTTATGGATTTTTATTTGGATTTCATGTAATGGACATACACAAAATAGTCCAAATTGGTGAAGTGAAATGAAAAACCACCAAGCAAGCGGCACCATGAAGACCAAGGAGCTCTCCAAACAGGTCAGGGACAAAGTTGTGGAGAAGTACAGATCAGGCTTGGGTTATAAAAAAAATATCCGAAACTTGAACACCCACGGAGCACCATTAAATCCATTATTTAAAAATGGAACGAATATGGCACCACAACAAACCTGCCAAGAGAGGGCCGCCCACCAAAACTCACGGACCAGGCAAGGGGAGCATTAATCAGAGAGGCAACAAAGAGACCAAAGATAACCCTGAAGGAGCTGCAAAGCTCCACAGCGGAGATTGGAGTATCTGTCCATAGGACCACTTTAAGCCGTACGCTCCACAGAGCTGGGCTTTACGAAAGAGTGGCCAGAAAAAAGCCATTGCTTAAAGAAAAAATAAGCAAACACGTTTTGTGTTCGCCAAAAGGCATGTGGGAGACTCCCCAAACATATGGAAGAAGGTACTCTGGTCAGATGAGACTAAAATTGAGCTTTTTGGCCATCAAGGAAAACGCTATGTCTGGCACAAACCGAACACCTCTCATCACCCCGAGAACACCATCCCCACAGTGAAGCATGGTGGTGGCAGCATCATGCTGTGGGGATGTTTTTCATCAGCAGGAACTGGGAAACTGGTCAGAATTGAAGGAATGATGGATGGGACAGGGAAATTCTTGAGGGAAACCTGTTTAAGTCTTCCAGAGATTTGAGACTGGGACGGAGGTTCACCTTCCAGCAGGACAATGACCCTAAGCATACTGCTAAAGCAACACTTGAGTGGTTTAAGGGGAAACATTTAAATGTCTTGGAATGGCCTATTCAAAGCCTATTCAAAGCCCAAACCCCAATTGAGAATCTGTGGTATGACTTAAAGATTGCTGTACACCAGCGGAACCCATCCAACTTGAAGGAGCTGGAGCAGTTTTGCCTTGAGGAATGGGCAAAAATCCCAGTGGCTAGATGTGCCAAGCTTATAGAGACATACCCCAAGATACTTGCAGCTGTAATTGCTGCAAAAGGTGTCTCTACAAAGTATTGACTTTGGGGGGGGTGAATAGTTACAGTGAGGGAAAAAAGTATTTGATCCCCTGCTGATTTTGTACGTTTGCCCACTGACAAAGACATGATCAGTCTATAATTTTAATGGTAGGTTTATTTGAACAGTGAGAGACAGAATAATGACAAAAAAATCCAGAAAAACACATGTAAGAAATGTTATAAATTGATTTGCATCTTAATGAGGGAAATAAGTATTTGACCTCTCTGCAAAACATGACTTAGTACTTGGTGGCAAAACCCTTGTTGGCAATCACAGAGGTCAGACGTTTCTTGTAGTTGGCCACCTGGTTTGCACACATCTCAGGAGGGATTTTGTCCCACTCCTCTTTGCAGATCTTCTCCAAGTCATTAAGGTTTCGAGGCTGACATTTGGCAACTCGAACCTTCAGCTCCCTCCACAGATTTTCTATGGGATTAAGGTCTGGAGACTGGCTAGGCCACTCCAGGACCTTAATGTGCTTTTTCTTGAGCCACTCCTTTGTTGCCTTGGCCGTGTGTTTTGGGTCATTTTCATGCTGGAATACCAATCCACGACCCATTTTCAATGCCCTGGCTGAGGGAAGGAGGTTCTCACCCAAGATTTGACGGTACATGGCCCCGTCCATCCTCCCTTTGATGCGATGAAGTTGTCCTGCCCCCTTAGCAGAAAAACACCCCCAAAGCATAATGTTTCCACCTCCATGTTTGACAGTGGGGATGGTGTTCTTGGGGTCATAGGCAGCATTACTCCTCCTCCAGGCGAGTTGAGTTGATGCCAAAGAGCTCAATTTTGGTCTCATCTGACCACAACACTTTCACCCAGTTCTCCTCTGAATCATTCAGATGTTTATTGGCAAACTTCAGACGGGCCTGTATATGTGCTTTCTTGAGCAGGGGGACCTTGCGGGCGCTGCAGGATTTCAGTCCTTCACGGCATAGTGTGTTACCAAATGTTTTCTTGGTGACTATGGTCCCAGCTGCCTTGAGATCATTGACCTCACCATTTCTCTCTAGTCAGTTAATCATTGTCTCAACATCTAATCAGCAGATTATGTTCCTCTGACACTACGTGACTTCCGTCTCGCTTCCGCATTGTCTCCGTGCTGCTGTGCTGTTTGTTGCTACTTGGCTACCTGCCAAACTATTCACGTTTTACTTTTAATAAACGTTTAATCAATCTCTGTGTTCAACAAATTTACCAACTTTTTAGTTTTGTCCTCACTCATCTTTTTTCGTTAAACTTTTTCACCCCGGACGTTTTATCCCGAGACAGAAGAGTCATTTTCCTGTGCGTTTTAGCTGCCAACTTTACTTTATTTTCCTTTTTTCCATCGCAACTTTTTTCCCTTATTCAACTTTTTCACTCCGGACGCTTTATCTGGACATGGTTCGTCAACATCTTCAACAGCCGAAGCTAAGTAGTAACATTAACATGATGTCTTCTAATTGCAGTCGCTGTACTCATAATATACAGGAGAACGATCGCCTTACGGCGAGAATAGCTGTGCTACAAGCCCAGCTTCAGACGCAATCGTTAGGCAAGGGTAATTTCAGTGTAGGAAAGGAAGAAACAGCGTCTGTGCCACCAGTAAGTACAGACAGTAACGTTAGTATAAATCCCCCCGCACAGTCCCCGCAGCCGGACAACTTTCTCATGGCTTCTGGAGGGAAATACTGTTGGAATGCTCAACCGGTGTCGCTCATTCAGCCGACAGAAACCTTCAACCGGTTTTCCCCATTATGTAGCGAGTCGGAGTCTGAGTCTGAGTCTTCTCTTGTCTCTACTCCTCCCGTTACGGGGTCTGAGACGCCGAAGGCTCCCACCATTAGCTCTGACAAATTGAAAACCCTAGTCATTGGCGACTCCATTACCCGCAGTATTAGACTTAAAACGAATCACCCAGCGATCATACACTGTTTACCAGGGGGCAGGGCTACCGACGTTAAGGCTAATCTAAAGATGGTGCTGGCTAAAGCTAAAACTGGCGAGTGTAGAGAGTATAGAGATATTGTTATCCACGTCGGCACCAACGATGTTAGGATGAAACAGTCAGAGGTCACCAAGTGCAACATAGCTTCAGCGTGTAAATCAGCTAGAAAGATGTGTCGGCATCGAGTAATTGTCTCTGGCCCCCTCCCAGTTAGGGGAAGTGACGAGCTCTACAGCAGAGTTTCAGCACTCAATCGCTGGTTGAAAACTGTTTTCTGCCCCTCCCAAAAGATAACATTTGTGGATAATTGGCCCTCTTTCTGGGACTCACCCACAAACAGGACCAAGCCTGACCTGCTGAGGAGTGACGGACTCCATCCTAGCTGGAGGGGTGCTCTCCTCTTATCTACCAACATAGATAGGGCTCTAACTCCTCTAGCCCCACAGTGAAATAGGGTGCAGGCCAGGCAGCAGGCTGTTAGCCAACCTGCCAGCTTAGTGGAGTCTGCCAATAGCATAGTCAGTGTAGTCAGCTCAGCCATACCCATTGAGACTGTGTCTGTGCCTCGACCTAGGTTGGGCAAAACTAAACATGGCGGTGTTCACCCTAGCAATCTTATTAGGATAAAGACCTCCTCCATTCCTGCCATTATTGAAAGAGATCGTGATACCTCACATCTCAAAATAGGGTTACTTAATGTTAGATCCCTCACTTCAAAGGCAGTCATAGTCAATGAACTAATCACTGATCATAATCTTGATGTGATTGGCCTGACTGAAACATGGCTTAAGCCTGATGAATTTGCTGTGTTAAATGAGGCCTCACCTCCTGGTTACACTAGTGACCATATTCCCCGTGCATCCCGCAAAGGCGGAGGTGTTGCTAACATTTACGATAGCAAATTTCAATTTACAAAAAAAAAAATGGCGTTTTCATCTTTTGAGCTTCTAGTCATGAAATCTATGCAGCCTACTCAATCACTTTTTATAGCTACTGTTTACAGGCCTCCTGGGCCATATACAGCGTTCCTCTCTGAGTTTCCTGAATTCCTATCAGACCTTGTAGTCATAGCAGATCATATTCTAATTTTTGGTGATTTTAATATTCACATGGAGAAGTCCACAGACCCACTCCAAAAGTCTTTCGGAGCCATCATCGACTCAGTGGGTTTTGTCCAACATGTCTCTGGACCTACTCACTGCCACAGTCATACTCTGGACCTAGTTTTGTCCCATGGAATAAATGTTGTAGATCTTAATGTTTTTCCACAAAATCCTGGACTATCGGACCACCATTTTATTACGTTTGCAATCGCAACAAATAATCTGCTCAGACCCCAACCAAGGAGCATCAAAAGTCGTGCTATAAATTCTCAGACAACACAAAAATTCCTTGATGCCCTTCCAGACTCCTTCTGCCTACCCAAGGACGTCAGAGGACAAAAATCAGTTAACCACTTAACTGAGGAACTCAATTTAACCTTGCGCAATACCCTAGATGCAGTTGCACCCCTAAAAACGAAAAACATTTGTCATAAGAAACTAGCTCCCTGGTATACAGAAAATACCCGAGCTTTGAAGCAAGCTTCCAGGAAATTGGAACGGAAATGGCGCCACACCAAACTGGAAGTCTTCCGACTAGCTTGGAAAGACAGTACCGTGCAGTACCGAAGAGCCCTCACTGCTGCTCGATCATCCTACTTTTCCAACTTAATCGAGGAAAATAAGAATAATCCAAAATTTCTTTTTGATACTGTTGCAAAGCTAACTAAAAAGCAGCATTCCCCAAGAGAGGATGGCTTTCACTTCAGCAGTAATAAATTCATGAACTTCTTTGAGGAAAAGATCATGACCATTAGAAAGCAAATTACGGACTCCTCTTTGAATCTGCGTATTCCTCCAGGGCTTAGCTGTCCTGGATCTGCACAGCTCTGCGAGGGCCTGGGATCGGGAGAGACACTTAAGTGTTTTAGTACTATATCTCTTGACACAATGATGAAAATAATCATGGCCTCTAAACCTTCAAGCTGCATACTGGATCCTATTCCTACTAAACTGCTGAAGGAGCTGCTTCCTGTGCTTGGCCCTCCTATGTTGAACATAATAAACAGCTCTCTATCCACCGGATGTGTACCAAACTCACTAAAAGTGGCAGTGATAAAGCCTCTCTTGAAAAAGCCAAACCTTGACCCGGAAAATATAAAAAACTATCGGCCTATATCGAATCTTCCATTCCTCTCTCTTTCTGATTGAGAGGGGGTCAAATACTTATTTCCCTCATTAAAATGCAAATCAATTTATAACATTTTTGACATGCGTTTTTCTGGATTTTTTTGTTGTTATTCTGTCTCTCACTGTTCAAATAAACCTACCATTAATATTATAGACTGATCATTTCTTTGTCAGTGGGCAAACGTACAAAATCAGCAGGGGATCAAATACTTTTTTCCCTCACTGTATACATGCTCAAGTTTTCTGTTTTTTTGTCTTATTTCTTGTTTGTTACACAATAAAAAATATGTTGCATCTTCAAAGTGGTAGGCATGTGTAAATCAAATGATACAACCCCCCCCAAAATCCATTTAAATTCCAGGTTGTAAGGCAACAAAATAGGAAAAATGCCAAGGGGGGTGAATACTTTCGCAAGCCACCGTATGTCTGTGTAGGTGTGTGCATGTGTGCTAAGGTGCGGAGAATCAGAGCAGGTGGTCAGCCCAGTTCAAGTGTTCAGCAGTCTGATGGCTTGTAGATAGAAACTGTCTCTGAGCCTGTTGGTATCAGACCTCATGCTCCGATACCGTCTGAACGATGGGTGGAAGCACGGTCCCAGTGATGTACTGGGCTGTCTTCACCACACCCTGGAGGGCCTTGCGGTCGTGGATGGAGCAATTACCGTACCAGGCTGTGATGCAACCGGTCAGGACGCTCTCGATGGTGCAGGGGTATTATTTGGAGAGGACCAGGGTGGCATGCTGAATTTCTTCAGCCACCTTAGGAAGTAGAGACGCTGTTGCGCCCTCTTGACAAGACTAGTGGTGTTGTTGGACCTCGGTGATGTGGATGCCGAGAAACTTAAAACTCTTGACTCTCTACTGCAATCCCCTTGAGGTGGATCGGGGCATGTTCCCTCCTCTGCTTGAAGACATCAACAGGATGTTGAGGAAGAGGTTTTCATGACACCACAATGCCAGTTCACTTACCTCCTCCCTATAGGCTGACTCATCGTTGTTGTTGGTTATAAGGCCTACAACCGTGGTGTCGTCAGCAAACTTGATGATGGAGTTGGTGTCGTACAAAG
This sequence comes from Coregonus lavaretus, assembly GCF_964263955.1. NCBI lineage: Eukaryota > Metazoa > Chordata > Actinopteri > Salmoniformes > Salmonidae > Coregonus > Coregonus lavaretus. The sequence continues at coordinate 9,509,837 of NC_139996.1, forward strand.
CCACGCAATCGTGGGTGAAGAGGGAGAACAGCAGAGGGCTGAGGACACACCCCTGGGGGACTCCTGTGTTAAGAGTCAGTGTGAAGGAGGTGTTGTTGCCAATCTTCACAGCCTGTGGTCTACTTGTCAGGAAGTCCAGAATCCAGTTGCAGAGGGTGGTGGCCAGACCCAGGGCTCTGAGCTTGGTGTCGAGCTTGGTGGGAACAATAGTATTCAATGTTGAACTGTACTCAATGAACAGCATTCTCACATAGGTGTTCTTCTTGTCCAGATGTGTTACGGCCGTGTGAATATCGATGGAAATGGCATCTTCTGTGAATCTGTTGGGTAGGCAAATTGGAGTAGGTCCAGCGTGCATGGCATGCTGGCCTTGATGTGGGCCATGACTAGCCTCTCGAAGCACATCATATGATGACCGAGGTGAGCGCAATGGGGTGATAGTCATTTGGGCATGTCACCTTGTTTTTGTAAGCTTCACGGATGTTTGTGTATACATGGTCAAGCATGCTGGATCCTCTTGTGGCAGGATACATGTTTGCGATATATATATATATATTTTTTTTTTTGACGGGAACCTGGATTGACATTTAATCCAAAAAGCAATGCGATCTGTCAAAGGGAATTCTGAATGACCAGGTGGTGGCTTTTGATAGATTTGAATTTGCTCCAGATTTCCCCTAATCCCATTCATAAAACTCGACCAAATAAATCCCTCTCTCCTATATCCTGTAACCCAGGTTCCTCCAGCAGCGTCTGAAGAAAGCCGTTCCGTACTACCGGATGAAGCTGATCGTGGTTGGGAACGCCGACAGTGGGAAGACTGCTCTGATCCGACAGCTGATGAAGTTGAAGCGTTCTCAGTGGCAGTTGGAGCGGCCCACCGTTGGGATCGACGTCAGAGATTGGACCATCCGGGACCGGGATAAGAAGAACATGGTGTTGAATGTCTGGGACTTCTCAGGTGGGCTCAACCGTCATCCGTTAACTGTCAACTGTGACATCTGGTCTGGATACTTACTAGTGATGTGGGAAAAAATGTATACAGTTACATATCACAATATTATTTTGGAAGGTATTATATTGATACTTTGACTCCAAGTATCGATTTTGCTAGGTGGAGTTAGATAGTGCTAGTCGGCTGTACCTGCGCCAAAACTCCGGTATTATTTATCCTATAGCTTGTTCTCCATTTTCTTTTTAAAATAGTGAGCCAACATGTTTTCAGCACTTTTATTTACATGACTGATAAACTATTTTTCTCATACTCTCTCTTGTCTCTCTGCAGCAGACATACTGTTTGGAACATCACATCGCAATATTGAATCACAATACAATGCCTTCAGAAAGTATTCATACCCCTTGACTTGTGCTACATTTTGTTCTGTTACAACCTGAAATCAAAATGGATTAAATCAATGTTTTTCTCACCTATCTACACACAATACCCCATAATGACAGTGAAAATGTGTTTTTAGAAATGTCTGCACATTTATTGAAAATGAAATACAGAAATATCTCATTTACATAAGTATTCACACCCCTGAGTCAATAGATGTTAGAATCACCTTTGGCAGGAATTACAGCTGTGAGTATTTCTGGGTAAGTCTGTAAGAGCTTTGAATACCTGGATTGTACAATATTTGCACATTATTATTTTTAAAATTCTGCTGCACGCACAAAACAAATATTAGACAGCAAGGCTCTTGATCCAGGAGGGGATTCTCTGCTGTTACCAAGCAAAGGCTTGATTTTGGAAGAAGCTAACCACATAGATAGATAACTAACTAGCTACTAAATTAGCAAATCGATTGCAGAGCATTTAGCACATTTTAGACAGTTAAATGAGGAGTTATAAGATATCTAGCTGGCAAACATTTAGTTGTGAATTCTATACTGTAATTAGATCACCTGGTGCATGCTGCTCAACAGTGAGTGACTCACAAGGTTCCGGTCTCTCGTCGTTGTGTGCTTGTAAACAAACACCACGTGACACTTGACTTGGGACTACCGGTAAGCTTCATAATGAAAAATTATGTGACAAGTGAAATGAAAAACGCAATGTTCTTTATCTCCTAACGTATTGCACAAGTTGACTGCAGGTATTTAATTAAAAAGTAGCTACAAATATTACAATTTATTTAAAAACTTCAGATAAATAGTTTCAACGGTATTGAAAAACCATCCCATGTTTTTTTTCTCCAAATACCCCGGTATACGGTATATATATAGTATACTGCCCAAGCCTAGTCTTACAGTTCAGTGGGAAAGTATTCAGATCCCTTCCATTTTTCCACATCTTGTTACGTTACAACCTTATTCTAAAATGGATTAAATAAAAAAAAATCCTCATCAATCTACACACAATAACCCATAATGAAAACAGGTTTTTAGAAATGTGTATTACAAATGAAAAACAGAAATACCTTATTTATGTAAGTATTTATTTATGTAAGTATACCCTTTGCCATGAGACTCGAAAGTGAGCTCAGGTGCATCCTGTTTCCATTGATCATCCTTGAGATGTTTCTACAACTTGATTTGAGTCCACTTGTGGTAAATTCAATTGATTGGACATGATTTGGAAAGGCACACACCTGTCTATATAAGGTCCCACAGTTGACAGTGCATGTTAGAGCAAAAACCAAGCCATGAGGTCGAAGGAATTGTCCATAGAGTTCTGAAACAGGATTGTGTCGGCACAGATCTGGGGAAGGGTACCAAAAAATGTCTTCAGCATTGAAGGTCCCCAAGAACACAGTGGCCTCCATCATTCTTAAATGGAAGAAGTTTGGAACCACCAATACACTTCCTAGAGCTGGCTGCCCGGCCAAACTGAGCAATTGGAGGAGAAGGGCCTTGGTCCAGGAGGTGGCCAAGAACCTGATGGTCACTCTGACAGAGCTATAGAGTTCCTCTGTGGAGATGGGAGAACCTTCCAGAATGACAACCATTTCTGCAGTACTCCACCAATCAGGCCTTTTTGGTAGAGTGGCCAGACGGAAGCCTCTCCTCAGTAAATGGCACATGACAGCCCGCTTGGAGTTTGCCAAAAGGCATCTAAAGGACTCTCAGACCATGATAAACAAGATTCTCTGGTCTGATGAAACCAAGATTGAACTCTTTGGCCTGAATGCCAAGCGTCATGTCTGGAGGAAACCTGGCACCATCCCTACAGTGAAGCATGGTGGTGGTAGCATCATGCTGTGGGGATGTTTTTCAGTGGCAGGGACTGGGAGACTAGTCAGGATCGAGGGAAAGATGAATGGAGCAAAGTAAAGAGAGATCCTTGATGAAAACCTGCTCCAGAGTGCTCAGGACCTCAGACTGGGACGAAAGTTCACCTTCCAACAGGACAACGACCCTAAGCACACAGCCAAGACAATGCAGGAGTGGCTTCGGGACAAGTCTCTGGATGTCCTTGAGTGAACATCTCTGGAGAGACCTGAAAATAGCTGTGCAGGTACTCTGCCCATCCAACCTGACAAAGCTTGAGAGGATCTGCAGAGAAAAATGGGAGTAACTCCCTAAATACAGGTGTGCCAAGCTTGTAGCGTCATACCCAAGAAGACTCAAGGCTGTAATCGCTGCCAAAGGTGCTTCAATAAAGTACTGAGTAAATGATCTGAATACTTATGTAAATGTGATATTTCATTTTCATCTAAACCTGTTTTTGCTTTGTCATTATCGGGTATTGTGTGTGGATTGAGGAAAAAACACAAGATTTTAGAATAAGGCTGTAACGTAACAAAATGTGGAAAAAGTCAAGGGGTCTGAATACTTTCCAAATGCAGTGTAAGTTTGGGTTTCAAGATCTGGATCTTGGACTTCTACTCAAGTCATTGTCTGAGTCTTTAAGGTTTGGTTCTGGTGGTCTTGACCCCCCCTCTACTCTTTGTTCAGGTGGAGAGGAGTTCAGTGGTTCTCACCCCCACTTCCTGACCCCCCGGGCCCTCTACCTGGTGGTGTACGACCTGAGTAAGGGGGCGGCCCAGGTGGAAGCGCTCAAACCCTGGCTCTTCAACATCAAGGTGAGTCACACCTAGGACTGTGGCGGTCACAACATTTTGTCAGTACTAACATGTTCCATTAGTGGGAGAACACCATTATCAAAAGTGACCACAAATGCGATTATGCATGTAATGCTTTTATTACAAAGGTGCATTTTTATGGTGAAAATGATCTTCCCCAAACATGAAACTCACGCGCTGCTTATGTATGCCAGTTAGGCTCTACACCCCTTGTAAAGCAGATTAATGTGCTTAATTTTAAGAAGTTGTTTGGCCACTTTAGTTGTGATACACACCTTATCAAAACATATAGGCCTATGGGCTAGGCTACATGAGGTGTGCGACTATGATTCGAAAAAGTCGCAACAAAAAAGGCATTGTTTCGTGCTGGGCATCATTCACAAGTGATAGGCTAGTATTGTCACCCATCAGACTATTCTTGATATAATCTTGTCTTTATATATATGGAATAATGTGTGTGAATTTGTATTTATTTAGAATGGACCATTATCATGCACATGTCTCAAAACAGGGGCAGCGGGAAAAAATACATGTAATCTATGTACTTAAATAGCGAATGGAGGAAATTTTTCCTGTGGTTCATTTTCATGCCAGCCAGGTAGGCTATACTCATGTTGTAAAGATAAGCAATGTGCTTAATATTAGGAAAGTTGAGAAATAAATATAGTAGGCCTAGCCTATAGAAAGCTGATGGGATCCTCCTCTTTTTAATAGAGGCCATCACTCTGTTTTCTCGCACAATTGCATAGCCTATAGAAATGTTGCACTCATGGGCTCTCATGAAGTGTTTGATTAGATTTTCGATTACGTTTGCATTGATGTCAGAGTGATTAGTAGGATAATAGAGTGCTGAGTACAAGGCAGTTAGCAAGTTTGGTAGGCTACTAATGACCATCAGCAGCATCAGAGCTTGGAGAAGCCTAACTACCGTGACTAAACGGTCATGTGGAATTTGACTGCCTTCATGACTCGTGACCGCCGGTATGGCGGTAATACAGTCACCGCAACAGCCCTAGTCACACCCAAAACATGGTTACAGTATTTTGTAAATGTTTTGTTGTTTTTTGTTACAATTGCATACATTTTCGTACTGGTCCCCTGTGGGAATCGAACCCACAACGGGAAGTAGTATTTGTTACCTTACAAATACTTTGTTCTCGATTGAGCTTGCCTGGAGCAATGAAACCAGTGGAATAAACCCTAAAGTGCATCGCAAACCCTCCCATCTGGCACTCCAGACAGGCTCAATCAAATGTTCAATGTATTTTAAAGAACACAATTCCATAATGAATGTCTCTCATGTCGTCACTTCCTGTTGTACGCGGAACGAGGGAGAGCTCGGTTTGTTGTTTTTGAAAGTTTGTTGTTTTGAAAGTCTATTGAAAAAAAGTTTGGTTACTAGCTAGCTACCTTTTTGAGTTTGGATCCCGCGACGCGGTTGGCATCAGTTTCTGGGACCGCAACTATCTGTCCAGTGATCCTGCTGACCAAGGCCGGGTCTGAGGAGCTGTTTGGCGTAGCAGCTAGCTTAGCTGCTAGCTAGCTGCCTATCAAGCTAGCAAGGTTTTCTTGAGGGATTGAACGCAGCCCGCGACACAGTTAGCTATTGTGGCTGGTACCGTGGATTGTCCCGGGCTTGTGGCTGTCTAGACCCCTGCTGTTTGTTATTTTCAATCTTCCCTGTGACCTGCCCTGTCTGGAACTACGAGGAGTAACAGCGTAATCTACGTTGTTACCATGACAAAGACCAAAGCCGGCAGGAGTACTGTTGAGGACAGTGGTGTCTCTCTATCACAGGTGAAGGGTCTTTTAAACGAACAAAAATTGTTCAACGAGCAGTTGTTACAACAACAAGAAAATAGCTTCAAGTGTTTTGTCCAAATACAGGTGGAGTCAACTAATAAAATAATGGACGACCTGACCAGAGAGGTCCAGGACCTGAAGAAAAGTTTGCAGTTCTCCCAGGGTCAGCTCGATGAGTTTAAACAGGAGAACGGCAAGATGATAGCGATCTGTAAGTCATTGAGAGAGGACATCAGTTCTGTATGTGAATCCATGATAACAATGACGGTGAAAGCAGATTACCTCGAGGGACATTCAAGGCAGAACAACGTGGTTATGGACGGAATTGCAGAATCTCCACATGAGACCTGGACTGAGTCTGATGACAAAGTGAGGAAAATGATCTTGGAGAAACTGAAGATGGACCATAGGATGATTGAGGTGGAGTGCACCGCCAGGACTGCAAAAACCCACCACCGGCCCAGAAAACCCACCACCGGCCCAGGTGACAGGCCCATGCCGATAGTGGTCAAGTTCCTGAGGTTCAAGGACAAGGTAGCTGGAAAGGGATGAGAGAGCCTATGGGTTCGTAGTTTCAGCCCGCAGCACACACACACACCAATTGATTAATGAAATGCTGAATGTATATTTTTTTTATTTTGCTTTGTTTGCTCTTTTCCATATTATGTCTATCTCAGAAAAGCTACCCAGAAAAGAGCCCATATTAATATATGTAGCCTTACAAATAAGGTTAATGAAATCAATAACTTGCTAACATCAGATATCATTCATACAGTGGGGAAAAAAAGTATTTAGTCAGCCACCAATTGTGCAAGTTCTCCCACTTAAAAGGATGAGAGAGGCCTGTAATTTTCATCATAGGTACACGTCAACGATGACAGACAAATTGAGAAAAAAAAATCCAGAAAATCACATTGTAGGATTTTTAATGAATTTATTTGCAAATTATGGTGGAAAATAAGTATTTGGTCACCTACAAACAAGCAAGATTCCTGGCTCTCACAGACTTGTAACTTCTTCTTTAAGAGGCTCCTCTGTCCTCCACTCATTACCTGTATTAATGACACCTGTTTGAACTTGTTATCAGTATAAAAGACACCTGTCCACAACCTCAAACAGTCACACTCCAAACTCCACTATGGCCAAGACCAAAGAGCTGTCAAAGGACACCAGAAACAAAATTGTAGACCTGCACCAGGCTGGGAATACTGAATCTGCAATAGGTAAGCAGCTTGGTTTGAAGAAATCAACTGTGGGAGCAATTATTAGGAAATGGAAGACATACAAGACCACTGATAATCTCCCTCGATCTGGGGCTCCACGCAAGATCTCACCCCATGGGGTCAAAATGATCACAAGAACGGTGAGCAAAAATCCCAGAACCACACGGGGGGACCTAGTGAATGACCTGCAGAGAGCTGGGACCAAAGTAACAAAGCCTACCATCAGTAACACACTACGCCGCCAGGGACTCAAATCCTGCAGTGCCAGACATGTCCCCCTGCTTAAGCCAGTACATGTCCAGGCCTGTCTGAAGTTTGCTAGAGTGCATTTGGATGATCCAGAAGAGGATTGGGAGAATGTCATATGGTCAGATGAAACCAAAATAGAACTTTTTGGTAAAAACTCAACTCGTCGTGTTTGGAGGACAAAGAATGCTGAGTTGCATCCAAAGAACACCATACTTACTGTGAAGCATGGGGGTGGAAACATCATGCTTTGGGGCTGTTTTTCTGCAAAGGGACCAGGACGACTGATCCGTGTAAAGGAAAGAATGAATGGGGCCATGTATCGCGAGATTTTGAGTGAAAACCTCCTTCCATCAGCAAGGGCATTGAAGATGAAATGTGGCTGGGTCTTTCAGCATGACAATGATCCCAAACACACCGCCCGGGCAACGAAGGAGTGGCTTCGTAAGAAGTATTTCAAGGTCCTGGAGTGGCCTAGCCAGTCTCCAGATCTCAACAGCATAGAAAGTCTTTGAAGGGAGTTGAAAGTCCGTGTTGCCCAGCGACAGCCCCAAAACATCACTGCTCTAGAGGAGATCTGCATGGAGGAATGGGCCAAAATACCAGCAACAGTGTGTGAAAACCTTGTGAAGACTTACAGAAAACGTTTGACCTGTGTCATTGCCAACAAAGGGTATATAACAAAGTATTGAGAAACTTTTGTTATTGACCAAATACTTATTTTCCACCATAATTTGCAAATAAATTCATAAAAAATCCTACAATGTGATTTTCTGGATTTTTTTTCCTCATTTTGTCTGTCATAGTTGACGTGTACCTATGATGAAAATTACAGGCCTCTCTCATCTTTTTAAGTGGGAGAACTTGCACAATTGGTGGCTGACTAAATACTTGTTTTCCCCACTGTATATTAGCCATTTCTGAGACTCACTTAGATAATTCATTTGATGATACAATACAAGGATATAACGTCTATAGAAGAGACAGGAATGCTTATGGGGGAGGTGTTGCTGTATATATTCAGAGCCATATCCCTGTAATGCTTAGAGAAGATCTTATGTCCAGTGTTATTGAAGTGTTGTAGTTGCAGGTTCACCTGGCACATCTAAACCCTTTTCTTTTGGCGTGTTGCTAACAGTCAGTATATAAATAATATGTGTGAAATGCTTGATAGTGTATGTGATGTAAACAGAGAGGTCTACTTTCTTGGGGACCTGAATATTGACTGGTTTTCATCAAGCTGTCCGCTCAAGAGGAAGCTTCTCACTGTAACCAGTGTCTGTAATCTGGTTCAGGTTATTAATAAACCTACTAGGGTGTTTACAAACACTACAAGAACAAGATCATCCACATGTATCGATCACATTTTTACTAATACTGTAGAACTTTGTTCTAAATCTGTATCCGTACCCATTGGATGCACTGATCACAATATAGTGGCTTTATCCAGGAAGCCAAAGTTCCAAAAGCTGGGCCTAAAATAGTGTATAAGAGATCATATAAAATATTTATGTGGATGATGTTAAAATATTTGTTGGTCTGATGTGATTAATAAGAAGCATCCAGACGCTGCACATTTAATAATTTATGAAATTGCTTCTTCCAATTATTGATAAACATGCACCTGTTAAGAAACTGACCGTTAGAACTGTTAAGGCTCCATGGATTGATCAGGAATTGGAAAACTGTATGGTTGAAAGAGATGGGGCAAAAGGAGTGGCTAATAAGTCTGGCTGGCTGACTTACTGCAAATGTTGAAATGATGTGACTAAACTCAATAAAAAGATGAAGAAACTGTATTATGAAGCCAAGATCAATGATATAAAGAATTATGGGAAAAAACAATGTACTTTAAATGAAATTATGTGCACAAAGACAAATTCATCGAATCAGATGGCATATTCATCACAAAACCATTTAATGTTGCCAATTATTTGAATGATTACTTCATTAGCAAACTTAGGCAGGAAATGCCAACAACGAACAGTGAGCGATCGTACTCATGTATAAAAAAACGAATAATGAAAGAAAAGCATTGCAAGTTAGAATTTTGTAAAGTTAGTATGTGAGAGGTGGAAAAGTGATTGTTATTGATCAATAATGACAAACCTCCTGGCATTGACAACGTAGATGGAAAGCTACTGAGGATGGTAGCTGACTCTATAGCCACTCCTATCTGTCATATCTTTAATCTGAGCCTAGAGTAGTCTTTGTCCTCAGGCCTGGAGGGAAGCCAAAGTCATTCCGCTACCCAAGAGGGGAAAAGCAGCCTTTACTGGTTCTAACAGCAGACCTATCAGCTTGCTGCCAGCTCTTAGCAAACAGTTGGAAAAAATGGTGTTTGACCAAATACAATGCTACTTCTCTGTAAACAAATTAACAACAGACTTTCAGCATGATTATAGAGAAGGACACTCAACATGTACTGCACTGACACAAATGACTGATGATTGGTTGAAAGAAATGGATAATAAGAAGATTGTGGGAGCTGTACTGTTAGATTTCAGTGCAGCCTTTGATACTATTGACCATAACCCATTGTTGAGTTGAAAAAGCGTATGTGTTATGGCTTTTCAACCTCACCATATCGTGGATTTAGAGCTATCTATCTAATAGAACTCAGAGGGTTTTCTTTAATGGAAGCTTCTCTAATGTCAAACATGTAAAGTGTGGTGTACCGCAAGGCAGCTCTCTAGGCCCCTCCTCTATTTTCTTATTTTACCAATGACCTGCCACTGGCATTAAACAAAGCATGTGTGTCCATGTTTGCTGATGATTCAACCATATATGCATCAGCAACCACAGCTAATGAAGTCACTGATACCATTAACAAAGAGTTGCAGTCTGTATTGGAATGGGTGGCCAGTAATAAACTGGTCCTGAACATCTCTAAAACTAAGAGCATTGTATTTGGTACAAATCATTCCCTAAGTTCTAAACCTCAGCTGAATCTGGTACTGAATGGTGTGGCTGTTGAACAAGTTGGGGAGACTAAATTACTTGGTGTTACCTTAAACTGTCATGGTCAAAACATATAGATTCAATGGTTGTAAAGATGGGGAGAGGTCTGTCCGTAATAAAGAGATGCTCTGCTTTTTTGACACCACACTCCACAAAGCAAGTCCTGCAGGCTTTAGTTTTATCTTATCTTGATTAATGTCCAGTCATATGGTCAAGTGGTGCAAAGAAAGACCTAGTTATGCTGCAGCTGGCCCAAAACAGAGCGGCAAGTCTTGCTCTTCATTGTAATCAGAGAGCTAGTATTAATACTATGCATACCAGTCTCTCTTGGCTAAGAGTTGAGGAAAGACTGACTGCGTCACTTCTTGTTTTTATAAGAAATGTTCGAAATTCCAAATTATTTGCATAGTCAATTTACACACAGCACTGACACACACACTTACCCCACCAGACATGCCACCAGGAGTCTTTTCACAGTCCCCAGGTCCAGAACAAATTCAAGGAAACTTGAAACTTGAAAAGTATTATACAGAGCCATGGGTTTCTTCCTAGGTTTTGCCTTTCTAGGGAGTTTTTCCTAGCCACCGTGCTTCTACACCTGCATTACTAGCTGTTTGGGGTTTTAGGCTGGGTTTCTGTACAGCACTTCGAGATATTAGCTGATGTAAGAAGGGCTATATAAAATAAAATTGATTGATTGATTGATGAGTGCATGGAACTCCCTTCCATCTTATATAGCGCGTCGGCTAATGGCTAATGGGGATCCTAATTTTAAATAAATGTAATCTCGAAATGCTTCCATTTACTATTGCATCATAATGCTATATCTTACTATGTTTGTCCATGTGTATGTGTAGGCGGTGGCCCCACTGTCTCCAGTCATCCTGGTGGGGACACACACAGACGTGAGTGAGGACATCCAGCTGCAGGCCTGCCTGGATAAGATCCGCCAGGAGCTCCTCAACCACCAGGGCTTCCCTGCCATCCGGGACTACCACATGGTGGCGGTGTGCGAGGACTCGGACTCCATCGGCAGACTCCGCAAGGCCATCGCCAGGGAGGTCGCCAGCTTCAAGGTAGCTAGTGTTGTTAGCGCTAACATTTACAGTATTTACACTATCCAGAACTTCCACTGATGTTCCAAATATACCCTCAACCCTTTCCTTGCTCTGGTTTGCCTAAAATGACAATCCTTTATGACAGCTTTGTTAGTAGCTTTGACTTATTTCACTGGTCCACGTAAGTTCCATGCACAGCACTGTGTGTGCAAAGCCACTATACCTTTTAGTGACCCACCCAGATCCCGCTCCCGCTCTCCCCAGATCCAAGGGCAGCTGGTGATGGGGCAGCTGGTCCCAGAAAGCTATTTGGAGCTCGAGAGAAGGGTGCTGCTGGAGAGGGCCAAGGTGCCGGGGGAGTTCCCCGTGCTCAGACACCAATATCTGCTACAGCTCATCCAGGAGAGCCAGATACAGCTGGAGGAGGCTGAGCTAACTCACGCTGTACACTTCCTCAGCGAGGCCGGTCAGTGGGGCGGGGTGTGTGTGCATGTGTTTGTGGGTAATTGGTTTCTTCATTGATGTGTTGGAATCTCTGGTCCTCATTGCGCTGGTGCTATTGTCCTCACAACGTAGGAAATATATCTATGTCATCTGTTCATAGTACAGCCAGGTATTTATTTGTCTGTTTATAGGAGTCCTTCTGCACTTTGACGACCCGGCCCTCCAACTCAGAGAACTCTACTTTATCGACCCACAGTGGCTTTGCAACATAATCTCACAGGTAGAGACACACACACACACACACACACACACACACACACACACTAAAGGAGGCTGCTCAGGGGAGGACGGGTCACAATCATGTCTGGAATGAAGTGAATGGAACAGTATCATCCACATGGAAACCAAGTGTTTGATGTGTTCGACACCATTCAATTTATTCCGTTCCAGCCATTAAAATGAGCCGGCCGGTCCTCCCCAATGAAGTTGCCACCTGTGACACACACACACACTGACCTCATTCACTCACTGCCTCCTCTTTCTCTCTCCGTGTAGAAATGGACTCTGAAAAGCTCTGGGTTCTGGGAGCATCCCAAAGGCGTAGTCCAGCGCTCTGTAGTGGAGCGATTCCTATTTGAGAGTAAGTGTTTCCCCAAGAGCCACCTGACCCAGTACTTTAAACTGCTGGAAAAGTTCCAGATCGCCCTGCCCTTCGGAGAGGACCAGCTCCTAGTGCCTAGCAAGTAAGAGGCATACCATTTAGTTGATCTTAGTATTGTTTGAGCCAAAATGGCAGATGCGTTTTCTGAACTCTGTATCTACTGAATGGAAACTCTCAGCCATATTGTCTCAAAACCTCCTTGCCAAGCCTAAACCATGCTGATTGTCTTGTCCTTCCCCCACAGTCTCTCCAAACACCGGCCAGTGATTGAGCTGCCCCACTGTGAGAACTCTGAGGTCATTGTTCGTCTCTATGAGATGCCCTACTTCCCCATGGGCTACTGGTCCAGACAGATCAACCGCCTACTGGAGGTCTCCTCATACATGCTTTGTGGCAGAGGTACTAATGCTGACATTAAAGGGATAATTACTTAGGTTGTTGTCGTTTCATTCAAAGTTCATTAGCTGGTAATTTTGCCTCGTGCAGAATCTCCTGGCTAGTAATTTTTAGAACATGTAGCAAAGCTACTGGAAACTGATTCTATCAGTACTGTATACACTGAGTGTACAAAACATTAGGAACACCTTCCTACTATTGAGTTGCACCCCCCTTTTTGCCTCAATTCGTTGGGGCATGGACTCTACAAGGTGTCAAAAGCGTTCCACAGGGATGCTGGCCCATGTTGACTCCAATGCTTCCCACAGTTATGTCAAGTTGGCTGGATGTCCTTTGGGTGGTGGACCATTCTTGATACACACGGGAAACTGTTGGGTGTGAAAAACCCATCAGTGTTGCAGTTCTTGACACAAACAGGTGCGCCTGGCACCCACTACCATACCCTGTTCAAAGGCACTATTTTGTCTTGCCCATTTACCCTCTGAATGGCACACATCCATGTCTCAAGGCTTAAAAATCATTCTTTAACCTATCTCTCCTTCATCTACACTGATTGAAGTGGATTTAACAGGTGACATCAATAAGGGATCATGGCTTTCACCTGGATTCACCTGGTCAGTCTATGTCATGGAAAGAGCTTTTTTTGTACACTCAGTGTATATGGCTCTGAGTCGCCCCATTGTTGTTGTGTTGGTCTAGAGAGAGTGCTGCGTCCCAACCGTATCTACTGGAGGAGAGGCATCTACCTGAGCTGGTCTCCTGAGTCCTACTGTCTGGTGGAGGCTACTAACCTAGAGGGCAACCCTGCCAGCTTCGTCAAGATCACCGTGCCCTGCTCACGCAAAGGTACTGGAACAGCACCACAGCCTAGAGAATAAGGGATCCATACTGACATGGAAAAGCTGTAAACACTAGTTTAAAGAAAATAAAAAGACATTGAATTTATAATTTGGGTTGTGAGCTGAAAATGTTTAAGAACCCCCGCTTTGATAAACTGCATATAATATAATATATTGCAATAAAGAGTGAGATAGATCATCAGTTGGAGGTGGTGATGATGATGATGATGGTGATGGTTGTCAAATCAAATAATATGATATAATAAGATATGGAACATCTTATCTTACAAAGTTGCAATTATCAAATAAAATTCCAGCATGACAATGACCCAAAATACACGGCCAAGGCAACAAAGGAGTGGCTCAAGAAGAAGCACATTAAGGTCCTGGAGTGGCCTAGCCAGTCTCCAGACCTTAATCCCATAGAAAATCTGTGGAGGGAGCTGAAGGTTCGAGTTGCCAAACGTCAGGCTCGAAACCTTAATGACTTGGAGAAGATCTGCAAAGAGGAGTGGGACAAAATCCCTCCTGAGATGTGTGCAAACCTGGTGGCCAACTACAAGAAACATCTGACCTCTGTGATTGCCAACAAGGGTTTTGCCACCAAGTACTAAGTCATGTTTTGCAGAGGGGTCAAATACTTATTTCCCTCATTAAAATGCAAATCAATTTATAACATTTTTGACATGCGTTTTTCTGGATTATTTTGTTGTTATTCTGTCTCTCACTGTTCAAATAAACCTACCATTCAAATTATAGACTGATCATGTCTTTGTCAGTGGGCAAACGTACAAAATCAGCAGGGGATCAAATACTTTTTTCCCTCACTGTAAAATATATTTAGATTTGTTTAAGACTTCTTTGGTTACTAGATTATTCCATATGTGTTATTTCATAGTTTTGAAGTCTACAATGTAGAAAATAGTAAAAATAAAGAAAAACCCTTGAATGAGTAGATGTGTCCAAGCTTTTGACTGGTACTGTATGTGTGTGTGTGGTTAGAGTCCAGTGTGTGTGCATAGTCAGTGCAAGAGAGTTAGTGCAAAAAAGGGTCCATGCAGGTAGTCATTTGATTAGCTATTTAGCAGTTTTGTTTAGCAGTCTGATGGCTTGGGAGTAGACGCTGTTCAGGGTCCTGTTGGTTCAAGACTTGATGCACTGGTACCGCTTGCCGTGCGGTAGCAGAGAGAACAGTCTATGGCTTGGGTGGCTGGAGTCATATAATTGTTTTGGGGCCTTCCTCTGACACCGGCTGGTATAGAGGTCCTGGATGGCAGAGAGCTCGGCCCTAGTGATGTACTGGGACATACTCACTACCCTCTGTAGTGCCTTGCGGTCGGGTGCCTTGCAGTTGCCGTACAAAGCGGTGATGCAACCAGTCAAGATGCTATAAATTGTGCAACTGTATAACTTTTTGAGGATCTGAGAGCCCATGCCAAATCATTTCAGCCTCCTGAGGGGGAAGAGGTGCTGTCATGCCCTCTTCACAGCTGTGGGGGTGTGTGTGGACCATGTTAATTCCATAGTGATGTGGACAAAGAGGAACTCTCGACAGCTCTCGACCCGCTCCACTAAAGCCCCATCGATGTGGATGGGGGCATGTTCGCCGCTCGGTTTCCTGTAGTCCACAATCAGCTCTTTTGTCTTGCTGATGTTGAGGGAGAGGTTGTTGACCTGGCAACACACTGCCAGGTCTCTGACCTCATCCCTATAGGCTGCCTCATCAGAAAACTTGATGATGGTGTTTGGTGAGTCGTGAGCGGCCACGCAGTCGTGGGTGAACAGGGAATACAGGAGGGGACTAAGCACACACCCTTGAGGGGCCCCTGTGTTGATGGTCAACATGGCGGATGTGTTGTTGCCTACCCTCACCTCCTGGGGGAGGTCCGTCAGGAAGTCCAGGATTCAGTTGCAGCGGGAGGTGTTCAGTCCCAGGGTCTGGGAGCTTGTTGAAGAGCTTGGAGGGGACTTTGGTGTTGAGCGCTGAGCTATAGTAAATGAACAGCATTCTTACATAGGTATTCCTTTTGTCTAGGTGGGTGAGGGCAGTGTGGAGTGCAATAGAGATTGTGTCATCTGTGGATCTGTTAGGGCGGTATGCGAATTGGAGTGGGTCCAGGGTGTCTGGGATGATATTGTTGATGTGAGCCATGACCAACCTTTCAAAGCATTTCATGGCTATAGATGTGAGTGCTACGGGGCGATAGCCATTTAGGCAGGTTGCCTTGGCGTTCTTGGGCACAGGGACTATGGTGGTCTGCTTGAAACAAGTTTGTATTATAGACCGGGTCAGGGATAGGTTGAAAATGCCAGTGAAGACACTTGCCAGCTGGTCAGCAAATGCTCAGAGTACACGTCCTGGTATTCCGTCCCCCGGCCTTGCGAATATTAACCTGTTTAATGGTCTTACATCGGCTACGGAGAGCGAGATCACACAGTCGTCCGGAACAGCGGGTGCTCTCATGCATGGTTCAGTGTTGCTTGCATTGAAGCGAGCATTGAAGGCCTTTAGTTCATCTGGTAGGCTTGCGTCACTGGGTAGCTCGCGGCTGGGTTTCCCATTGTAATGAGTGATAGTTTGTAAGCCCTGCCACATCTGTTGAGCATCAGAGCCGGCATAGAAGGATTCGATCTTAGTCCTGTATTGACGCTTTGCCTATTTGATTGCTTGTCGGAGGTCGTAGCAGGATTTCTTATAAGCGTCCGGAATGGTGTCCCGTTCCTTGAAAGTGGCAGCTCTTTAGCTCAATACAGATGTTGTGTGTTACTGGGTCAAGTGGTAGTGGTGGTGATGATGGTTGTGTTACTCCTCAGGTCATATGTTAATGGGTCAGGTGGTGGACCATGTTGACTCTCTCTTGGAGGAGTGGTTCCCTGGTCTCCTCACCACTGATATCCATGGCAATGGAGAGACCCTGCTGAAGAAATGGGCGCTGTACAGCTTCAAGGATGGACAGGAGTGGAGCAAGATGCTGCTGGAGGACCTGTTCACTCACATAGATAAAGGTATGTCTGTTAACGCTTGGATTTGACACAATTGATACCTGTGTTAGTCATGTTTCTAAAATATCATAATTGAAATCAATCACAACAGTTTGGTAACACTACTACAAACAATTGTGGATGTTCTTAAATTAATGGGAGAGCTACTTTAATAGTGAATGTAACAATATCTTAAAGGTCTAATGCAGACGTTTTTATCTCAATATCAAATCACCTTACTGTGATTGTTTGCAATTAAAATGATCAAAAATAAACAAAAATAGCTTCTTAGCAAAGAACAATTTCTCAAGCAATAGTTTTGCTAGGACTGTCTGGGAGTGGTCTGAGTGGGGATGGAAAACAGAAAACTAGCTGTTATTGGCAGAGAGGTTTGGAACTCTCTTTCTTATTGGTCTATTAACTATGATGTCACCAGGCAGGCCAAAACTCCATCCCACCAAAACAGGCTGAAATTTCAGGCGGTCTTTTCAAACAGCTCTTACGCTAAAAGGGCGTTATTCAAATGTTCAAAATCTCACAGTATTATACCAACATCATAGTGTGGAAATGTATATAGAACACAGGAAAATCACGTTTTTGACCCCACTGGACCTTTAACTTCTGCCTAATCTCTCTTTTCCACTCTCCTTCCCTCCTATAGACTGTCTTTTGGTAAACCCGGAGGACCCTCGCTGCACAGTGCCCATCTCTCAGATTGCTCCAGACCTGATCCTCAGTGACCTGCCTGCTGGAACCATCCTGGACAGTGAGGAGCTTGAGATAGACCTTACCAAGGAGAACCTGCTGGGTCAGTTACAATAATAATTAGATTTGTATCGTGTTTTCCATTTACAGGCAGAAATCACAAAGCTCTTAGAAAGCTCAGAAAGCTCTGTGGGACTGTAGTCTCTTTCAACAGCTGCAGTGTCAATGACACGAATTTGTTCATTTTCTGAATGTAGGGGATGGGGGTTTTGGGTCTGTCTATCGAGGCGTCTACAAAAATGAAGAGGTGGCAGTGAAGATTTTCAACAAGCATGCCTCTGAGCTCTATATACATCGACTACTCCGACAGGTAATGTAATAATCTGAATGAGGTGTTTTAGTGTCGGGCAGGAATGGCTGGAGAATAGCTCCAGGACCAGCAAGGTTTTGTGATATAGAGAAAAAAAGGCTTATATGGTCCTGGAGAAGCTACATCAGCATTGAGGTTGGGGTCAATTTGGGAAATTTTGGTTACTTCCTGTCACGATCGCTGACAGATGAAGCGGACCAAGGCGCAGCGTGATAAGCGTACATACTTTATTGCGTACACAACATGAACCAAAACAATAAACCAAACGATACGTGAAGTCCTAGGTTATACACAAAACCTTACGGAACAAGATCCCACCATAAACTAGTGAAAACAGGCTGCCTAAGTATGGACCCCAATCAGAGACAACGAGCTACAGCTGCCTCTGATTGGAAACCACCCTGGCCAACATAGATCTAAACGATCTAGAACAAAAACATAGAAAATGTAACAGAAATTCCACACCCTGGCTCAACATTTAAGAGTCCCCCGAGCCAGGGCGTGACGGTACCCCCCCCCCCCCCCCCCCCCCCCAAAGGTGCGGACTGTGACCGCGCCACACCAACACAACGGGGTAGGGGCCGGGTGGGCATTCCGCCTCGGAGGCGGATCCGGCTCCGGGCGTGACCACCACTCTCTGTCTACCCCCCCCGTAGCGCCCCTGGTCTGGTCTGGCCCAGCTGACCGGTGCCGGACTGGACACCGGTGGAACAGGCACGGACCGGACCGGGCTGACGACGCTCACCACTGGCTTGGTGCGGGGAGCAGGAACGGGCCGGACCGGGCTGGCGACGCGCACCACAGGCTTGGTGTGAGGGACAGGAACAGACCGGACCGGGCTGACGACGCGCACCACTGGCTTGGTGCGGGGAGCAGGAACGGGCCGGACCTGGCTGGCGACGCACACCACTGGCTTGGTGCGGGGAGCAGGAACGGGCCGGACCGGGCTGACGACGCGCACCACTGGCTTGGTGCGGGGAGCAGGAACGGACCGGGCTGGCGACGCGCACCACTGGCTTGGTGCGGGGAGCAGGAACGGGCCGGACCGGGCTGACGACGCGCACCACTGGCTTGGTGCGGGGAGCAGGAACGGGCCGGACCGGGCTGGCGACGAGCACCACAGGCTTGGTGCGAAGGACAGGAACAGACCGGACCGGGCTGACGACGCGCACCACTGGCTCGGTGCGGGGAGCAGGAACGGGCCGGACCTGGCTGACGACGCACACCACTGGCTTGGTGCTGGGAGCAGGAACGGGCCGGACCGGGCTGGCGACGCGCACCACTGGCTTGGTGCGGGGAGCAGGAACGGGCCGGACCGGGCTGACGACGCGCACCGCTGGCTTGGTGCGGGGAGCAGGAACGGACCGGGCTGGCGACGCGCACCACAGGCTTGGTGCGGGGAGCAGGAACGGGCCGGACCGGGCTGGCGACGCGCACCTCTGGCTTGGTGCGGGGAGCAGGAACGGACCGGGCTGGCGACGCGCACCACTGGCTTGGTGCGGGGATTAGGAACGGGCCGGACCGGGCTGACGACGCGCACCACTGGCTTGGTGCGGGGAGCAGGAACGGGCCGGACCTGGCTGGCGACGCACACCACTGGCTTGGTGCGGGGAGCAGGAACGGGCCGGACCGGGCTGGCGACGCGCACCACTGGCTTGGTGCGGGGAGCAGGAACGGGCCGGACCGGGCTGACGACGCGCACCACTGGCTTGGTGCGGGGAGTAGGAACGGACCGGGCTGGCGACGCGCACCACAGGCTTGGTGCGGGGAGCAGGAACGGGCCGGACCGGGCTGACGACGCGCACCACAGGCTTGGTGCGGGGAGCAGGACGGGCCGGACCGGGCTGGCGACGCGCACCACTGGCTTGGTGCGGGGAGCAGGAACGGGCCGGACCGGGCTGACAACGCGCACCACTGGCTTGGTGCGGGGAGTAGGAACGGACCGGGCTGGCGACGCGCACCACAGGCTTGGTGCGGGGAGCAGGAACGGGCCGGACCGGGCTGACGACGCGCACCACAGGCTTGGTGCGGGGAGCAGGACGGGCCGGACCGGGCTGGCGACGCGCACCACTGGCTTGGTGCGGGGAGCAGGAACGGGCCGGACCGGGCTGGCGACGCGCACCACAGGCTTGGTGCGGGGAGCAGGAACGGGCCGGACTGGGCTGACGACGCGCACCACAGGCTTGGTGCGGGGAGCAGGAGCGGGCCGGACCGGGCTGGCGACGCGCACCACAGGCTTGGTGCGGGGAGCAGGAGCGGGCCGGACCGGGCTGGCGACGCGCACCACTGTCTTGGTGCGGGGAGCAGGAACGGGCCGGACCGGGCTGACGACGCGCACCACTGGCTTGGTGCGGGGAGCAGGAACGGGCCGGACCGGGCTGGCGACGCGCACCACAGGCTTTGTGCGGGGAGCAGGGACAGGCCGGACCGGGCTGACGACGCGCACCACAGGCTTGGTGCGGGGAGCAGGAACAGGCCGGACCGGGCTGACGACGCACACCACAGGCTTGGTGCGGGGAGCAGGAACAGGCCGGACCGGGCTGGCGACGCGCACCACAGGCTTGGTGCGGGGAGCAGGAACAGGCCGGACCGGGCTTGCGACGCGCACCACAGGCTTGGTGCGAGGGACAGGAACAGGCCGGACCGGGCTGACGACGCACACCACAGGCTTGGTGCGGGGAGCAGGAACAGGCCGGACCGGGCTGGCGACGCGCACCACAGGCTTGGTGCGAGGGACAGGAACAGGCCGGACCGGGCTGACGACGCGCACCACAGGCTTGGTGCTGGGGACAGGAACAGGTCGGGCCGGACTGGGAACACACACCACTGGCCTTGTGCGGGAATCAGGAACGGGCCGGACCGGACTGGTGACACACACCACTTGCTTGGTGCGAGGTGCGGGACAGGGTTTCCTCATAAACCTCCGCTCCCTCTGCTGCCTAACCAGTTCCTCTCGCCGTGCCTCTACACTCTCCTTCTCCCTCGTGACCAATAGCCCCCGTAACCTGGTGGCCTCCTCTCCTAGTCCGCCGATTCGCCCTGTAGCTGCCTCCAGCAGCCCCGTCGTCCACGCCGTGTGCCCCCCCCAAAAAAATTACTTGGGGTTGCCTCTCGCGTGTCCGTCGTCGGCACGGTTGGCGCCGTTTCTCCTCTCCTGCTTGGGCATTTACTTTTGCCCATGGCCCTCTGCCCGCGAATATGTCCTCCCAAGACCACCATTCGCCCACCTGGGACATCGCCAACTTCTCCTCCTGGGCACGCTGCTTGGTCCTCTGGGGGTGGGATCTTCTGTCACGATCGCTGACAGATGAAGCGGACCAAGGCGTAGCGTGATAAGCGTACATACTTTATTGCGTACACAACACGAACCAAAACAATAAACCAAACGATACGTGAAGTCCTAGGTTATACACAAAACCTTACGGAACAAGATCCCACCATAAACTAGTGAAAACAGGCTGCCTAAGTATGGACCCCAATCAGAGACAACGAGCTACAGCTGCCTCTGATTGGGAACCACCCTGGCCAACATAGATCTAAACGATCTAGAACGAAAACATAGAAAATGTAACAGAAATTCCACACCCTGGCTCAACATTTAAGAGTCCCCCGAGCCAGGGCGTGACACTTCCTGAATTGACTGATTGGAAATGGACCCGATAAGCAGTTGCCTGGCTACCCAGACTCCTTGCTCCGGCCAAACGCTATGCCACAATAAGTCTGGATCTGAGTACCTCCCCGAAACCCTTCACCGAATGCGAACACATTCTGGGCTGTCTGATTGGTCCAGAAACCGATAGGTTGAGCCAGAACACACGTGGGTAAAGTGTCGGTTTTAAAGTTCGTCATTGGCATTGATACTGTGATTGGTTAGAGATGATCCAATCGCTGATGACTTTGTTTTGTACAACACCCCTCATTTTGAGAGTCACCACAAACCACTTCAAAGATGGCAGTCTCAGACTAAAGTGTGTAACGAACAACAGAGCAGCGGAATAATTTAATGTGAGACCTCAGGCCAGGTGTGTGTGTGCGTGACTGTGTGTGTGTATGTCTTCAGGCTAGACCAATCAATCAATCAATCAATTTTATTTTATATAGCCCTTCTTACATCAGCTAATATCTCGAAGTGCTGTACAGAAACCCAGCCTAAAACCCCAAACAGCTAGTAATGCAGGTGTAGAAGCACGGTGGCTAGGAAAAACTCCCTAGAAAGGCAAAACCTAGGAAGAAACCTAGAGAGGAACCAGGCTATGAGGGGTGGCCAGTCCTCTTCTGGCTGTGCCGGGTGGAGATTATAACAGAACCATGCCAAGATGTTCAAAAATGTTCATAAGTGACAAGCATGGTCAAATAATAATCAGGAATAAATCTCAGTTGGCTTTTCATAGCCGATCATTAGAGTTTAAAACAGCAGGTCTGGGACAGGTAGGGGTTCCATAACCGCAGGCAGAACAGTTTAAACTGGAATAGCAGCAAGGCCAGGCGGACTGGGGATAGCAAGGAGTCACCACGGCCGGTAGTCCCGACGTATGGTCCTAGGGCTCAGGTCTCTCAGTTGGCTTTTCATAGCCGATCATTTAGAGTTGAAAACAGCAGGTCTGGGACAGGTAGGGGTTTCGTAGCCGCAGGCAGAACAGTTGAAACTGGAATAGCAGCAAGGCCAGGCGGACTGGGGGCAGCAGGGTGTCATCATGCCCGGTAGTCCTGACGTATGGTCCTAGGGCTCAGGTTCTCAGAGAGAAAGAGAGAACGAGAGAATTAGAGAGAGCATACTTAAATTCACACAGGACACTGGATAAGACAGGAGAAGTACTCCAGGTATAACCAACTAACCCCAGCCCCCCGACACATAAACTACTGCAGCATAAATACTGGAGGCTGAGACAGGAGCGGTCCGGAGACACTGTGGCCCCATCCGAAGAAACCCCCGGACAGGGCCAAACAGGAAGGATATAACCCCACCCACTCCGCCAAAGCACAGCCCCCGCACCACTAGAGGGATATCCCCAACCACCAACTTACAATCCTGAGACAAGGCCGAGTATAGCCCACAGAGGTCTCCACCACAGCACAAACCAAGGGGGGGGGGGGCGCCAACCCAGACAGGAAGATCACGTCAGTAACTCAACCCACTCAAGTGACGCACCCCTCCCAGGGACGGCATGAAAGAGCACCAGCAGGCCAGTGACTCAGCCCCTGCAACAGGGTTAGAGGCAGAGAACCCCAGTGGAGAGGGGAACCGGCCTGGCAGAGACAGCAAGGGCTGTTCGTTGCTCCAGCCTTTCCGTTCACCTTCACACTCCTGGGCCAGACTACACTCAATCATATGACCTACTGAAGAGATAAGTCTTCAGTAAAGACTTAAAGGTTGAGACCGAGTCTGCGTCTCTCACATGGGTAGGCAGACTGTTCCATAAAAATGGAGATCTATAGGAGAAAGCCCTGCCTCCCGCTGTTTGCTTAGAAATTCTAGGGACAATTAGGAGGCCTGCGTCTTGTGACCGTAGCGTACGTATTGGTATGTACGGCAGGACCAACTCGGAAAGATAGGTAGGAGCAAGCCCATGTAACGCTTTATAGGTTAACAGTAAAACCTTGAAATCAGCCCTTGCCTTAACAGGAAGCCAGTGTAGGGAAGCTAGCACTGGAGTAATATGATCAAATTTCTTGGTTCTAGTCAGGATTCTAGCAGCCGTATTTAGCACTAACTGAAGTTTATTTAGTGCTTTATCCGGGTAGCCGGAAAATAGAGCATTGCAGTAGTCTAATCTAGAAGTAACAAATGCATGGATTAATTTTTCTGCATCATTTTTGGACAGAAAATTTCTGATTTTTGCAATGTTACGTAGATGGAAAAAAGCTGTCCTTGAAACAGTCTTGATATGTTCGTCAAAAGAGAGATCAGGGTCAAGAGTAACGCCTAGGTCCTTCACAGTTTTATTTGAGACGACTTTACAACCATCAAGATGAATTGTCAGATTTAACAGAAGATCTCTTTGTTTCTTGGGACCTAGAACAAGCATCTCTGTTTTGTCCGAGTTTAAAAGTAAAAAGTTTTCAGCCATCCACTTCCTTATGTCTGAAACACAGGCTTCTAGCGAGGGCAATTTTGGGGCTTCACCATGCTTCATTGAAATGTACAGCTGTGTGTCATCCGCATAGCAGTGAAAGTTAACATTATGTTTTCGAATAACATCCCCAAGAGGTAAAATATATAGTGAAAACAATAGTGGTCCTAAAACGGAACCTTGAGGAACACCGAAATGTACAGTTGATTTGTCGGAGGACAGACCATTCACAGAGACAAACTGATATCTTTCCGACAGGTAGGATCTAAACCAGGCCAGAACTTGTCCGTGTAGACCAATTTGGGTTTCCAGTCTCTCCAAAAGAATGTGGTGATCGATGGTGTCAAAGGCAGCACTAAGGTCTAGTAGCACGAGGACAGATGCAGAGCCTCGGTCTGACGCCATTAAAAGGTCATTTACCACCTTCACAAGTGCAGTCTCAGTGCTATGATGGGGTCTAAAACCAGACTGAAGCATTTCGTATACATTGTTTGTCTTCAGAAAGGCAGTGAGTTGCTGCGCAACAGCTTTTTCTAAAATTTTTGAGAGGAATGGAAGATTCGATATTGGCCGATAGTTTTTTATATTTTCCGGGTCAAGGTTTGGCTTTTTCAAGAGAGGCTTTATCACTGCCACTTTTAGTGAGTTTGGTACACATCCGGTGGATAGAGAGCTGTTTATTATGTTCAACATAGGAGGGCCAAGCACAGGAAGCAGCTCCTTCAGCAGTTTAGTAGGAATAGGATCCAGTATGCAGCTTGAAGGTTTAGAGGCCATGATTATTTTCATCATTGTGTCAAGAGATATAGTACTAAAACACTTAAGTGTCTCTCCCGATCCCAGGCCCTCGCAGAGCTGTGCAGATCCAGGACAGCTAAGCCCTGGAGGAATACGCAGATTCAAAGAGGAGTCCGTAATTTGCTTTCTAATGGTCATGATCTTTTCCTCAAAGAAGTTCATGAATTTATCACTGCTGAAGTGAAAACCATCCTCTCTTGGGGAATGCTGCTTTTTAGTTAGCTTTGCAACAGTATCAAAAAGAAATTTTGGATTGTTCTTATTTTCCTCGATTAATTTGGAAAAGTAGGATGATCGAGCAGCAGTGAGGGCTCTTCGGTACTGCACGGTACTGTCTTTCCAAGCTAGTCGGAAGACTTCCAGTTTGGTGTGGCGCCATTTCCGTTCCAATTTCCTGGAAGCTTGCTTCAAAGCTCGGGTATTTTCTGTATACCAGGGAGCTAGTTTCTTATGACAAATGTTTTTCGTTTTTAGGGGTGCAACTGCATCTAGGGTATTGTGCAAGGTTAAATTTAGTTCCTCAGTTAAGTGGTTAACTGATTTTTGTCCTCTGACGTCCTTGGGTAGGCAGAAGGGGTCTGGAAGGGCATCAATGAATTTTTGTGTTGTCTGAGAATTTATAGCACGACTTTTGATGCTCCTTGGTTGGGGTCTGAGCAGATTATTTGTTGCGATTGCAAACGTAATAAAATGGTGGTCCGATAGTCCAGGATTTTGTGGAAAAACATTAAGATCTACAACATTTATTCCATGGGACAAAACTAGGTCCAGAGTATGACTGTGGCAGTGAGTAGGTCCAGAGACATGTTGGACAAAACCCACTGAGTCGATAATGGCTCCGAAGGACTTTTGGAGTGGGTCTGTGGACTTCTCCATGTGAATATTAAAATCACCAAAAATTAGAATATGATCTGCTATGACTACAAGGTCTGATAGGAATTCAGGAAACTCAGTGGTCAAGCAGTATTGTAAGTTGGTCTCTCTCTCTTTTCCTTCCGTCTCTTTCCAGGAGTTGGTGGTGTTGGGTCGTCTCCACCACCCCAGCCTGGTGGGGCTGCTGGCGGCCGGGACGAACCCTCATGTCCTGGTGATGGAGCTAGCCCCCAGAGGGTCCCTGGACTCTCTGTTCGAACACGAGAACAGCAGCCTCAACCGCAAGCTCCAGCACAGGATCGCTCTGCAGGTGGCCGACGGGCTCAGGTAGGTTAATCGCTCAATACACACATGCACACATTACATGCATATAAACTCAGCAAAAAAATTAACTTCCCTTTTTCAGGACCCTGTCTTTCAAAGATAATTTGGAAAAATCAAAATAACTTCACAGATCTTCAATGTAAAGGGTTTAAACACTGTTTCCCATGCTTGTTCAATGAACCATAAACAATTAATGAACATGCACCTGTGGAACGGTCCTTAAGACACAGTAGGCAATTAAGGTGACAGTTATGAAAACTTAGGACACTAAAGAGGCCTTTCTACTGACTCTGAAAAACACAAAAAGAAAGATGCCCAGAGTCCCTGCTCATCTGTGTGAACGTGCCTTAGGCATGCTGCAAGGAGGTATAAGGACTGCAGATGTGGCCAGGGCAATAAATTGCAATGTTCGTACTGTGAGACGCCTAAGACAGCGCTACAGGGAGACAAGACAGACAGCTGATCGTCCTTGCAGTGGCCGACCACGTGTAACAACACCTGCACAGGATCGGTACATCCGAACATCACACCTGCGGGACAGGTACAGGATGGCAACAACAACTGCCCGAGTTACACCAGGAACGCACAATCCCCCCATCAGTGCTCAGACTGTCCACAATAGGCTGAGAGAGGCTGGACTGAGGGCTTGTAGGCCTGTTGTAAGGCAGGTCCTCACCAGACATCACCGGCAACAACGTCGCCTATGGGCACAAACCCACCGTCGCTGGACCAGTCCTTTCCCAGCGACTGGCAAAAAGTGCTCTTCACTGACGAGTCGCGGTTTTGTTTCACCAGGGGTGATGGTCGGATTCGCGTTTATCGTCGAAGGAATGAGCGTTACACCGAGGCCTGTACTCTGGAGCGGGATCGATTTGGCAGTGGAGGGTCCGTCATGGTCTGGGGTGGTGTATCACAGCATCATCGGACTGAGCTTCTTGTCATTGCAGGTAATCTCAACGCTGTGCGTTACAGGGAAGACATCCTCCTCCCTCATGTGGTACCCTTCCTGCCGGCTCATCCTGACATGACCCTCCAGCATGACAATGCCACCAGCCATACTGCTCGTTCTGTGCCTGATTTCCTGCAAGACAGGAATGTCAGTGTTCTGCCATGGCCAGCGAAGAGCCCGGATCTCAATCCCATTGAGCATGTCTGGGACCTGTTGGATCGGAGGGTGAGGACTAGGGCCATTCTCCCCAGAAATGTCCGGGAACTTGCAGGTGCCTTGGTGGAAGAGTGGGGTAACATCTCACAGCAAGAACTGGCAAATCTGGTGCAGTCCATGAGGAGGAGATGCACTGCAGTACTTAATGCAGCTGGTGGCCACACCAGATACTGACTGTTACTTTTGACCCCCCCCTTTGTTCAGGAACACATTATTCCATTTCTGTTGGTCACATGTATGTGGAACTTGTTCAGTTTATGTCTCAGTTGTTGAATCTTGTTATGTTCATACAAATATTTACAGATGTTAAGATTGCTGAAAATAAACACAGTTGACAGTGAGAGGATGTTTCTTTTTTTGCTGAGTTTATATATATACACACATTACATACATACATACATACATACATACAGGTGTATGCCCACAAGAACATGCATACAGGAACATGCACACGTGTCAGACACAGTGTTCAATGATATTCAATTATTTCCAAGTATGTATAGTAAACCCAAACAAACAAATTTGAATTCATGATCTATATTGGGAACTCTCAATTTAGACACATTGTACATCACTGTTTCCTCAGTTTACCTCCCTTCCATATTGCCAGGTATCTCCACTCGTCTATGATAATCTACCGGGACCTGAAGCCTCACAACGTGCTGCTGTTCAACCTGAAGACTGACTCAGAGACCATCGCTAAGATCACGGACTACGGCATCGCTCAGTACTGCTGCAGCATGGGGGTCAGGAGCTCTGAGGGCACCCCAGGTAGGAACTAACCCTTCAGTGTAGAGATTTATGCAAAATCTCAGCATGTTTCTAATTCCTTTCTTTAATCCCTTTCTATCTGTCTCTGTCCCCCTCTACCTCCCTATCTCCTCTTCTCTTTTACTCTCTGTCTCTGTTCTCTCTTTCTCCCTCCCTCTCCCCTCACCATTTCTCTCTCCACCCACCCAGGTTTCCGGGCGCCAGAGGTTGCCCGGGGCAACGTGATCTACAACCAGCAGGCGGACGTGTTCTCGTTCGGCCTGCTGCTGTACGACCTGCTGACCTGTGGTGAGCGCATCTCAGACGGCATGAAGTTCCCCAGCGAGTTTGATGAGATCGCCGTGCAGGGCAAGCTGCCAGACCCAGTGAAGCGCTACGGCTGCTCCCCCTGGCCAGGCTTCCAGGGCCTCATGAAGGACTGTATGAGGGAGAGTCCCCAGGACAGACCCACCTCCACACAGGTAACCCTAGCACTGTTACTACTACCTGTCTCCACCTGGCTGTGTGTGAAGTGTAGATGTTTCACTGACTGTCTGTAGGTTTTGAACTGACTATGTAAAGGTGTGACTAAGCTGATTACTTGCGTTTGTGTAGGTGTTTGACTGACTATTTGCCTGTGTGTAGGTGTTTGACTAACTGTGACTATATTTGCCTGTGTGTGTACTGTAGGTGTTTGAGAGGCTGAACTCTGGGGAGATGCTGTGTCTAATGAGGGAGCTGGTGGTCAGCAGAGCTGCCAATGCTGAGTGTTTCACGGTGGGCTGCAGCAGCCCCAGCAACAGCCCCAGTTCTAACCCTAACCCCAGGGCCTGGGTGGGAGGGGGCAGCAGCACACAGAGACTGGGTTGTCTCGCATCTGTCGACCTGGAGACTGAGAAAGTCACAACACAGGTATTCATAATAGAAGATCTCTCAACGTAGGCACTCACATTGTAGGGATTTGCAAAGTACATGATTACCACACAATACTAGCTCTAACAATACATGTATTACTGCAGCTAGATAATTAGAGCTCAGGTATTCACACAATAGCATAGGTCCTCACAATACATGTCTCTTTGACATAGGTCCTCACTATATAGGTCTCTTTGACCTACAGTGAGGGAAAAAAGTATTTGATCCCCTGCTGATTTTGTACGTTTGCCCACTGACAAAGAAATGATCAGTCTATAATTGTAATGGTAGGTTTATTTGAACAGTGAGAGACAGAATAACAACAACAAAATCCAGAAAAACGCATGAGAAAAATGTTATAAATTGATTTGCATTTTTAATGAGGGAAATAAGTATTTGACCCCTCTGCAAAACATGACATAGTACTTGGTGGCAAAACCCTTGTTGGCAATAACAGAGGTCAGACGTTTCTTGTAGTTGGCCACCAGGTTTGTATACATCTCAGGAGGGATTTTGTCCCACTCCTCTTTGCAGATCTTCTCCAAGTCATTAAGGTTTCAAGGCTGACTTTTGGCAACTCGAACCTTCAGCTCCCTCCACAGATTTTCTATGGGATTAAGGTCTGGAGACTGGCTAGGCCACTCCAGGACCTTAATGTGCTTCTTCTTGAGCCACTCCTTTGTTGCCTTGGCCGTGTATTTTGGGTCATTGTCATGCTGGAATACCCATCCACGACCCATTTTCAATGCCCTGGCTGAGGGAAGGAGGTTCTCACCCAAGATTTGACGGTACGTGGCCCCGTCCATCGTCCCTTTGATGCGGTGAAGTTGTCCTGTCCCCTTAGCAGAAAAACACCCCCAAAGCATAATGTTTCCACCTCCATGTTTGACGGAGGGGATGGTGTTCTTGGGGTCATAGGCAGCATTCCTCCTCCACCAAACACAGCGAGTTGAGTTGATGCCAAAGAGCTCCATTTTGGTCTCATCTGACCACAACACTTTCACCCAGTTCTCCTCTGAATCATTCAGATGTTCATTGGCAAACTTCAGACGGGCATGTATATGTGCTTTCTTGAGCAGGGGGACCTTGCGGGCGCTGCAGGATTTCAGTCCTTCATGGCGTAGTATGTTACCAATTGTTTTCTTGGTGACTATGGTCCCAGCTGCCTTGAGATCATTGACAAGATCCTCCCGTGTAGTTCTGGGCTGATTCCTCACCGTTCTCATGATCATTGCAACTCCACGAGGTGAGATCTTGCATGGAGCCCCAGGCCCAGGGAGATTGACAGGTCTTTTGTGTTTCTTCCATTTGCGAATAATCGCACCAACTGTTGTCACCTTCTCACCAAGCTGCTTGGCGAAGGTCTTGTAGCCCATTCCAGCCTTGTGTAGGTCTACAATCTTGTCCCTGACATCCTTGGAGAGCTCTTTGGTCTTGGCCATGGTGGAGAGTTTGGAATCTGATTGATTGATTGCTTCTGTGGACAGGTGTCTTTTATACAGGTAACAAGCTGAGATTAGAAGCACTCCCTTTAAGAGTGTGCTCCTAATCTCAGCTCGTTACCTGTATAAAAGACACCTGGGAGCCAGAAATCTTTCTGATTGAGAGGGGGTCAAATACTTATTTCCCTCATTAAAATGCAAATCAATTTATAACATTTTTGACATGCGTTTTTCTGGATGTTTTTGTTGTTATTCTGTCTCTCACTGTTCAAATAAACCTACCATTAAAATTATAGACTGATCATTTCTTTGTCAGTGGGCAAACGTACAAAATCAGCAGGGGATCAAATACTGTTTTCCCTCACTGTAGGTCCTCACAATATAGGTCTCTTTGACATAGGTCCTCACAATACACAAAACACAGACAAATCAGTGTTTAAAATTCCCATATTCCTCAATGCTAACGTCTTCCTTCTCCCTACAGGAGATTGACACGAGTCCTGTCTTATGCCTGGTGACCGTCCAAGTCCCAGACGAAGCCTGTGATTGGCTGGTGGCTGGTACACAATCAGGGGCACTGGTCGTCATCAGCACTCAGGACCTGTCCACCTGGCACAACCTGCAGAGTGTCACCGACGCTGTGACATCACTGTTCTTCCACACACACCCTCAGCGCAGGTAAGAGAGTGTCAGACTAGATACTATACAATGGGTATGCTATGGCTATGCCAGGGTTCTGCACTAACTTTTTGCAGTTGGTGGCACCAGCACATGATTTGGTCACACCAATATATATATTTTTTAATAAAATGATAATTGATAATGAGCTGACCTGTGCCCCATAATGCACCTGCATTCCATACAGAACCAGGCTAAAATGACTAGCCATCTTTTACATTAGCATGCCCTTGTGTTCTTACATTGATTTGGATAGATTTACTGTAATAGCAAAGAAAAGAGACTGTTTAAATAAAGTGCAAAATGTATTTAATGCCGATTTTAATGTGCCATGTGTTATTTTCTGCGAAATCCTCAAGAGGCAGACTTTTTACAAATTATGCCACGGCAACAACAACAAAAGTTAGTGGGGAGAAGGACTGTGAATTCCTTACGTTTCTTCAGGTTTTCGCACTCAAGATCAGCCTTTTCTAATAGAAAAACAACAAAATTGGATGTTATAAGGACACAACGATGCTTAACCTCTACGGGATCGGTGTCCCGTATACGGGATGGTTGAGCTAATGTGATTAGCATGACTGTTGTAAGTAACAGCAAACTTTCCAGGACATAGACATGTCTTATATGGGCAGAAAGCTTAAATTATTGTTCATCTAACTGCACTGTCCAATTTACATTAGCTATTACAGTGAAAAAATACCATGCTATTGTTTGAGGAGAGTGCACAACAACAAAAAACTTACCACGGCAACTGGTTTCAAACATTCACCTCTGAAGGTAAATAATGTACTTACATTCAGTAATCTTGCTCTGATTTGTCATCTTAAGGGTCCAAGAGATAAAATGTAGCATAGTTTTGTTTGATAAAATCCATGTTATATTCAAATGTAGGAACTGGGTTCTACAGTTTGAACCCCTGCTGTCTCTGGCTCCACACCCACCCCGCCCATCTAGATGTGTGAAAGTTAATGCAGATTTGTTGTTGTTGTCCATGCTACAGATGGCTGTATTGGTCCACTAATACAGGACTAGTAAAGGCCCAGTGCACTACTTTTGTGAATTATTATTATTTCTTTATTTTGGGATTTTTCAGGGGGTGCTACAGCACTCTCAGCACCCCTACTTCCCACGGCTGTGCACTTGTGATGGAGTTTTGAAAACAAATGGCCTCTGGATTGATGCAAATAATCATGATTCTGCCAGTTAGGCATAGGCTACTTTGTAGTTATCTTTTAAATGCCTTTCCATCTACCCGGAAACAGTTAGGCTAACATTAGTTTTCAAGGACTTACATTTTATATTTAATTGTTGTAATGGCCTATAGCATAAAAAACTCCCCCAAAATCTATGCAAAAAAGCATGCATTACCACTAAGAATAGTGCGTATTTTAATAGGCCTGCTTACCCAATGGCATTGTGCATTGACATTCACATTATCTTTACATTCTAAAATATGTCAGAATAATGTGGACATTGCTCCCGACACAAACACACTAATGAACTGTCAAACGCTCCCAAAAACACTTCAGCGAGCAGGCCTTCCTAATTGACCTGGCCCAGGTATCCTGGATGGATATAGATCTCATTCCGTCAGTAGAGGATGCCTGGTTGTTCTTTAAAAGTAATTTCCTCTCAATCTTAAATAGACATGCCCCATTCAAAAAATACAGAACTAAGAACAGATATAGCCCCTGGTTCTCCTCAGACTTGACTGCCCTTGACCAGCACAAAAACATCCTGTGGCGTACTGCATTAGCATCAAATAGCCCCCGCGATATGCAACTTTTCAGGGAAGTTAGGAACCAATATACACAAGCAGCTAGGAAAGCAAAGGCTAACTTTTTCAAACAGAAATTTGCATCCTGTAGCACTAACTCCAAAAAGTTTTGGGACACTGTAAAGTCCATGGAAAATAAGAGCACTTCCTCCCAGCTGCCCACTGCACTGAGGCTAGGAAACACTATCACCACCGATAAATCTACAATAATCGAGAATTTCAACAAGCATTTTGCTACGGCTGGCCATGCTTTCCACCTGGCTACCACTACCCCGGCCACCAGCTCTGCACCCTCCGCTGCAACTTGCCCATGCCCCTCCCCCCGCTTCTCCTTCACACAAATCCAGACAGCTGATGTTCTAAAAGAGCTGCAAAATCTGGACCCCTACAAATCATCTGGGCTAGACAATCTGGACCCTTTCTTTCTAAAACTAGCCGCCGAAATTGTCGCAACCCCTATTACTAGCCTGTTCAACCTCTCTTTCGTAACGTCTGAGATCCCCAGAGATTGGAAAGCTGCCGCGGTCATCCCCCTCTTCAAAGGGGGTGACACTCTAGATCCAAACTGTTACAGACCCATATCCATCCTGCCCTGCCTTTCAAAAGTTTTTGAAAGCCAAGTCAACAAACAGATCACCGACCATTTCGAATCCCACCGTACCTTCTCCGCTATGCAATCCGGTTTCCGAGCTGGTCATGGGTGCACTTCAGCCACGCTCAAGGTCCTAAACGATATTATAACCGCGATCGATAATAGACAGTACTGTGCAGCCGTTTTCATTGACCTGGCCAAGGCTTTCGACTCTGTCAACCACCGCATTCTTATTGGCAGACTAAATAGCCTTGGTTTCTCAAATGACTGCCTCGCCTGGTTCACCAACTACTTCTCAGATAGAGTTCAATGTGTCAAATCGGAGGGCCTGTTGTCTGGACCTATGGCAGTCTCTATGGGGGTGCCACAGGGTTCAATTCTTGGGCCGACTCTTTTCTCTGTGTATATCAATGACGTCGCTCTTGCTGCTGGTGACTCTCAGATCCACCTCTACGCAGACGACACCATTTTGTATACATCTGGCCCTTCATTGGACACTGTGTTAACAAACCTCCAAACGAGCTTCAATTCCATACAACACTCCTTCAGTAGCCTCCAACTGCTCTTAAACACTAGTAAAACTAAATGCATGCTCTTCAACCGAACGCTGCTTGCACCCGCCCACCCGACTAGAATCACTACTCTCGACGGGTCTGACCTAGAGTATGTGGACAACTACAAATATCTAGGTGTCTGGTTAGACTGTAAACTCTCCTTCCAGACTCACATTAAGAATCTCCAATCCAAAGTTAAATCTAGAATCGGTTTCCTATTTCGCAACAAAGCCTCCTTCACTCATGCTGCCAAACATGCCCTCGTAAAACTGACTATCCTACCGATCCTTGACTTCGGCGATGTCATTTACAAAATAGCCTCCAACACTCTACTCAGCAAATTGGATGTTGTCTATCACAGTGCCATCCGTTTTGTCTCCAAAGCCCCATATAATACCCACCACTGTGACCTGTACGCTCTTGTTGGCTGGTCCTCACTACATATTCGTCGCCAAACCCACTGGCTCCAGGCCATCTATAAATCACTGCTAGGCAAATCCCCGCCTTATCTTAGCTCATTGGTCACCATAGCAACACCCACCCGTAGTCTGCGCTCCAGCGGGTATATCTCACTGGTCATCCCCAAAGCCAACACCTCCTTTGGCCGCAATTCCTTCCAGTTCTCTGCTGCCAATGACTGGAACAAATTGCAAAAATCTCTGAAGCTGGAGACACTTATCTCCCTCACTAACTTTAAGCATCAGTTGTCAGAGCACCTTACCGATCACTGCACCTGTACACAGCCCATCTGAAATTAGCCCGCCCAACTACCTCATCCCTATATTGTTATTTATTTTGCTCATTTGTACCCCAGTATCTCTATTTGCACATCATCTCTTGCACATCTATCATTCCAGTGTTAATACTAATTGTAATTATTTTGCACTATAGCCTATTTTATTGCCTTACCTCCATAACTTGCTAAATTTGCACACTGTATATTATATGTATTTCTGTTGTATTTTTGACTTTGTTTTGTTTTACCCCATATGTAACTCTGTGTTGTTGTTTTTATCGCACTGCTTTGCTTTATCTTGGCCAGGTCGCAGTTGTAAATGAGAACTTGTTCTCAACTGGTTTACCTGGTTAAATAAAGGTGAAATAAAAAAATAAAATAAAAAAAATGAAGTCTGTCCATAGCTAGTCAGTCTCGCCATTTGAGGGGTTACTGTATCCTGTTTTAAAATGAGAAAGCAATTAACCGGGTTCCCTCGCTGTAGTCTTGCTCATCACAATAGCAACAAGCACAACAGCCTTCAATTGAATTGGCAGGAAACAAACGAAAGAGCGTACATCTCTCATAAAAACTGATCAGAAATGAAATCACAGAATTATTATATTGGAGCAGTAGAAATGTATAAAGTGGCATCCATAACTTCAATGACGTTTCAAGGACTAAAGAGGAAATGTCAGATTTTGAAGGTAGGCTATTCCATGATGACTGAATTGTGCATCGCAAATATTCAGCCAATAATAATAATAATATGCTATTTAGCAGACGCTTTTATCCAAAGCGACTTACAGTCATGTGTGCATAAATTTTTACGTATGGGTGGTCCCGGGGATCGAACCCACTACCCTGGCGTTACAAGCGCCATGCTCTACCAATTGAACTTTTTAAATACCTGGTTTCAGTGGAGGCTGTTGAGGGGAGGACGGCTCATAGTAATGGCTGGAATGGAGTCAGTGGAATGGTATCAACCACATGGAAACCACGTTTGATACCATTCCAATGACTCCATTCCAGCCATTATTATGAGCCGTCCTCCCCTTAGCAGCCTCCACTGCCTGGTTTACATACCCATTCTTGACTTAGCATTTACTGGTAGATATCCTAATTTGGAACATCCTTCCTACCCCTACCGCCGTCGGTCTTCACTCCACGCAACAACCAGCTGTTTGAGAGCTGCACGCGCTCTCTGCCCGACAGATTATCTATAGGCTGTACTGCAGGGTTCTTCAATTCCGGTCCTGGAGGGCCGAAACACTTCTGTTTTTTATTTCTACCTGGTAGTTAATTGCACTCACCTGGTGTCCCAGGTCTGAATTAGCCCCTGATTAGAAGGAGAGGATGAAAAACAGAGGTGTCTCGGCCCTCCAGGACCGGAATTGAAGAACCCTGCTGTACTGTATGTGTATAGTGCGCATGTGATAAATAATCGCCATAACGATCAAACAGCTTTGAGAATCCATCTGTTTTTTTATTAATTATATAGCCTACACTAAAGATAGCATTATTACTATCTTTTTCTCACTGGCCAATGAGGGCCACTGACGGGATGATCGTCTGGCCCTGACACACACAGACGGGGGCGTTCCCGTGCAGTTGTTGCCTCATCAGAAAGTTGTTTTCATTTTTGGTCAATTGCACATTACTGTTTGAATAAATCATAATGATAAAAAAAGCATGATCAGGCAAAACATTTTCACTGGCAACCTTGCGACCAATAAAAAATGTGTGTTGCACTGCCAAGTCAAACGGTCGCAAATGAGTCTGTTTTTGTCGCAGTAGCAGTATCGAACCCTGCTATGGCTATGCTATCTATGGCTATGCTATGACTATGCTACTGCTATGCTATGCTAGTTCCAAATAGCTGTACATGGAAAGGTACATCTGGTAAAGGTAGAATATACAATATTTAGTGTGTATTTACAGTGATGTTAACAGTATGTTACCAATTAAAGTACTGATACTGTGATTTTTTTTAAAATTTAATTTCAGTCAACGAAAGAATTACTTGTTAGTTGGGACAGCAGATGGAATTCTGACGGTTTATGAGGACTCTGCGCTCCAGGTGGAGAATGGCCAGCCAGTCAAGACATTGACCATCGGGAACGTCAACA
The DNA here is from genome assembly GCF_964263955.1 of Coregonus lavaretus. Taxonomy (NCBI): domain Eukaryota; kingdom Metazoa; phylum Chordata; class Actinopteri; order Salmoniformes; family Salmonidae; genus Coregonus; species Coregonus lavaretus. Next base: position 9,546,336 of record NC_139996.1, read on the forward strand.
CCCCAGTGATGTGTCTGGGTCAATCAGGTCACTCCCTGGACAGGACCATGGTGTGGGCCGGATGTGGGACCAGAATCCTCTCCTTCACCGCCGACTATGACGTCTGGAAGACCATTGACACTAAACCCAACCACCTTTTCCAGTGAGTGTCACCTTCAGAGATGTAAGCCCATATTTTGGCTGCCTGCAGGGCTGTTGATTTGTTTTTGCTCTGTGTGTGTTCTCCCCAGGCAGCATCATGCGCTGAGCAGTGAGGCGTGTGTGTCCCGTATGGTGGTGGAAAAACATGTGTACCTAAGCAAGGCTGGAGGACAGAGCGTGGAGGTGTGGAACAAGAAGAGTGAGAGGATGATTGACAGCATCGACTGTGCCCAACTACTCAGGTCAGCTCAGCTCTGACACCACACACACACACACACACACACACACACGTGAGGACAATCCTATGTAAACTGCTCAACAACAGAAAAAAAGACTGTTCCTTAAACCAGTGGTTCCCAAACTTTTTCACTAACCAGTGGTTCCATTACTGGGAACCACTGCCCTAACCCCCTCTGTGTTCTTGGCCCATAGACACGGCTCCAGCCGGCGACCCAGGAAGGCTAATTCAGTGTTTGAATTTGGAGCGGATACTCCAACCTGGGCTAGCGTCAAGTCCCTCCTGGTGCAGCAAGCCACCACCACCCTGTGGATCGGCACCCGGGGAGGCCACCTCCTCCTGGTAGAGCTGTCCAACCTCCAACTGCTGCAGGTCATCAGCCCCCACTGCCAGTCCATACGCAGCATGGCCTCTGTATTTATAGGTAACAACTATATGTCTATCCGTATGGCTGTTTATGTTTCCCATTGGGGGGCCTCGAGCAGAGCATGGTGGGGCCTCAAGCGGATAAATTATTTGTAAAAAAGGATTACTAGTATTATTATTTTTTAATTATGCCCAGCTCACGAGGCCCCTTGATGATGTGAGGCCTGAGGCATTTGCCTTTTCTGCCTAATGGTAAGTCTGCCACTGTTCAAATACACAGCCCAAAACAAGTACTTTTATTTGAGTATTTGAATGGTTATTTGTAAAACTAATAGTCAACCCAAATGTATTTAAGAGGATTTTCAAATACTTATTTCAAATACTATTTTCAAATACCTGGGTTAAACGCATGGGAGTATATTTCCAAATACATTAAAATGTTCAACTACTTTTTGTTTCAAATAAAAAAAGATCTGAATACATACTTCGAATAGTATTTGAACCTAGGTCTGCTTCCTGTTTGCACAGTGGTGAAAGTTTCACAAACTTGTGTGTTATTTTCATATCATAGAAACACTAAACCGTAAGAATGTGGTCCTGGTTTTGGGAAGAAGACTATCCCAAGATAAGAGTCAATATGGTAAGAAAGTATGACAAAGACCTAACAACTACACAGAACCTACAAAGAAAACCTAAATAATATTGAGTGTACAATCTGTGTGTGTGTGTGTGTGTGTTTATGTGTGTGTTGATGTGTATGTGCGTGGGGGGGATGCGGGCGTTTTGTGTGTGTGTGTGTGTGTGTGCTCCCAGACGAGGAGTCGGTACTGATGGTGTGGAACAGTTCTTTGCCTCTGGAGGTCAAGGACCTCAACAAACACTGTGAGATGAGGGAGGAGATCACAGCCAAGATGAGAGAGGACCAAAAGTACTGAGTCACTGACTGAGGCCACAGCTTGGTACGTACCTGTACTACACTAATACTACCTATACACATCAATAGTAAAAACCATAACCCCTGTACTGCACTGCCCATGTATATTACCCATACCAATAATAGAAACATAACAAAATACTATTTCAGTAGTTACCAATTACTGCTATATTTACTTTTCATTGTTCACAGGATACACATGGAAAAGGGATTTCTCTGAAGATTCAGTGGAGTGGTGTGTGTCTTCTGAATCCACACAGTACCAGTACAGGGGGTACAGTACTTTACCTCACTGAAACCACAGAGATAAAACTGACAGCCATACTTCTCAGGGCACTTCGGACCCTGTCAAAGACCATGAAGAGAACAGCACTTTCAAGTGCACTTGATTCATGACAAGGTTACACTGTTTAAGTGCACTTTAATGTTTCACGTCACTAGTCTCAACTCAAATACTATCTGGATATCTGCGTGCTCTAGTTAAGTGTAAGTGTACTTTCATAATCATCCTGCACTACTATACTACAATACCTAAAAGTAAGTAAAATGCCTTTGAAAAAATAATATTTTAATCTTAGACGTATTTTGAATTGAAACACTCCTGCCAATTGTTTGTTTGACCACGAAGAGAAACTGTAAAAAGGGATAGTTCATTTGTGTTGTTTTGTTTACCTGTTTATATAACCATTATAAAATGCAACTGAAGACAACTGGAAAAGAAGCCAAAGGAAATAAATTCTCACTTCTCAAGGGCCATATTTGATTATGTATTCAATACATGTGTGTTTGTTTACCAAATGACCCCATTCACTCCTGCACAGTGGATGGACCCTCTTGTGTCTCTTGTCAAGATGCCAGATTCAAAGTCGTGTAATGGCTGTTGTACTTGTAATGTCTGATGTTGCATCCCAGTAAATTCTGTTTGACTTTTAAACAATGTTTGTATTATGTATTTTATACATTGCCTCCCTGTCTTTAGATTGTCATCTGATAATATAAAGATGTTTGTCATGCACGCTAGAGGGCGGTGCAACACCATTAAATAGGCCACATATTGATGTATCCTTCACTATAACATGAGTCTCTCTGTATCTTTTGTTTGATCTGATTCACTGTTTACATTTCCCTGACAGACGAACGGTGAGATGAGGACAACGCAGAACTACACAGACATTAGTGCACAGTATGGACCAAGTTTGATCTTTAATCTCGACAGGGAAAAAAAATACATTGCGTTGTGAAGCCATTTCATGGAGAAAAAATATTTACAAGTTTATCAAGAGGGGTCAAACCTCTACATAGATTGACAGCACATCAGTAAACAAAACAAAGAGACCAGCTTTAAGGAATTGAAGCACTTCTTACCAAAAAACAAGGTGTTCTGATATCCAAACTATTCAGATAGGCTAAATATATTTATAATATTTATAATATTTATACTTACAGAATACCTTAAATATACAACATCCACCATGTATTCTATAAACAAATATCATAAGTTATTTAGGCACACATTTTTTTTTTGGGGGGGGGGTTCAGTTTCAATGACATCCTTTCACTGTTTGCACTATATTGTACTTACACTAAAGAAATGTGGTCAGTATTGCATCATTGCCAACACGTATGTCATCCAAAGAGGCTGCGCTGCTATTAACTCTGGGCCAGAGGTGAGGTGATAATGTACACAGCCATTCTACAGCTGGACCTGAGGGGACAACTCTCAACTCGCATCTTCCAGAGACAGACAGACAAAAGGCCCAGTCCCAAACCGGGTCAATTCCATTTCAATTTGGTGATTCAGGAAGTAAACTGAAATTCCAACATTCCACGTTGCTTCCTGAGATTTTTTTTTTTTCAAAGTTTACTTCCTGAATTGACTGAATTGAAATGGAATGAACCCCAAACCTGATCTTCACTTGTCCCTAGCCTAAGCCACTTGTCCCTAGCCTAAGCCACTTGTCCCTAGCCTAAGCCACTTGTCCCTAGCCTAAGCCACTTGTCCCTAGCCTAAGCCACTTGTCCCTAGCCTAAGCCACTTGTCCCTAGCCTAAGCCACTTGTCCCTAGCCTAAGCCACTGGTTGACCCCCCCTAGAAACTATAGTAGGCTTGGTGGAGTGTCCACCTTATTGCTTCCACCAATACTGTACTGTCTTGTCCACTAAGTGGAGTCAACAAGAGCTTCAGGACAGGGGGATGAGGGGGTCCATTTGGGACTGAACCAAGGAAGGACTGGGTGGGGAAGGCAAAAAGAGATAGTATGTACAGTTTACATTTTACACACCTTTTTAATCGTTTTTACAGCAAAAGGATAAAAGGACAACATGAAGGGCAGCAGCTACGATATCTACAAAGAATATACAGTAAGAGTACAAATATGCAGATGACGATTCCCATGACTTAACGCACGCAGAAGAGGAATTGGTTGGCCAGCCAGTAGGGCAGAGGACCAGAAACAACACCCTATAAGTCTGACTCGGGCATGTCCGGCATGTCGGCCATCAAGTAACCAATACCGTAGCGGCCGTTGGGGGCGGAATCGGGAACCCCTCCGTTCTGCTTGCGGTAGATGCTGTTGCCGGGCATAGGCGAGGGCGACTTGGCATGGATGAGGCTGGCGTCGTCCTCCTCCTCGGGCCTGGCGATCTCCTGGATGATGCAGCCCTTCTTGTATGAGATGGTGGAGACGACGCCGGCGTTCTCGTCGATGATGTTGAAGTAGCGGAGGAAGAAGACCACGGGCACGGGCATGATGGCCATTACCACCAGGGAGATGCAGACTGCCAGACCCCACGGAGGGTAGCTCAGGGATTTCTCACTGGCCTGGAGGGGGAGACAGGGAGGTTAGAGGTTACCACATTTACATTTTAGTCATTTAGCAGACGCTCTCATCCAGAGCCACTTACAGTTAATGAGTGCATACATTTTTATTTTTTTTACTGGAATCGAACCCACAACCCTGGCGTTGCAAATGCCATGCTCTACCAACTGAGCTACATCCCTGTAATACTACTACTGTAATGCTGTATACTACTACTACTGTAATGCTGTATACTACTACTACTGTAATGCTGTATACTACTACTACTGTAATGCTGTATACTACTACTACTGTAATGCTGTATACTACTACTACTGTAATGCTGTATACTACTACTACTGTAATGCTGTATACTACTACTACTGTTTATTATTGTAGCTCAGAGACTTCTCACTGGCCTGGAGGGGATGAAGAAGGTTTATCAAGGTTCTGACTAGAGTACAGCTACGACTGGAATGTTACAACCGGTCACCAAGGATACCAGACAGGTAAACACAGTGACACTGATACTGACACAAAAACCATGGGACAGCAAGTTGGCCTCGTGATAATAGGTTGCATCTTAAAACGAGTTTAAGTGTGAAGTCCTCTTGTCTTAAGTCTAAGGGCTCTATTCAATCCATATCGCGGAAGTTCAGCGTTACAACGTGATTGAAATTTAAAATCACTGTTCCCACGTTAGCGGAGACTGCATTCACGGTAAACTCCTGCATATGTCGGCTCAATAGGAAATTGCCTTTACATTTCTGATCTTGATAATCCAACAGTGGAGTATTGGTGAAGCTAACATGGCAAAGCGTATATCGAGTGTTCCTATTGGTGAAGCTAACATGGCAAAGCGCTTATCAAGTGACTGCTCCTATTGGTGTAGCTAACATGACTGTTCCAGGTATATTACAAATCGGTGTGGATAAAGGAAAGGAGACAAGAAGAAGATGCCAGGTAGGAGTGGAATAAAATCTTGCACATCCCATTGACTGAAACAATAGTCCATTAAACTGAAATACTGTGTTTTGGCCTTTTTCCAGTTGCACCAAAGAGAGACCACAGTCGAGAGGCGACTCACTAGGTCCTTGATCCAGGCGCTGTAGCTGGGTGGGGTCATTCCCAGCTGGATCACACTGGAGCCCAGCAGCAGGATGAGCAGCAGGGGGGTCACGTACTTCCACATGTAGTAGTAGAACCGGAACGGAGTGAAGCCCAGCATGTCCTTCAGATCCTCAAAGAACCTGGGGAGGAGGAGGAGGAGACGGGGACGGGATACCACCACAGGAGGTGAGAATACATAATGGTACACAGTTTAGACTGTGTTGACTTTGGCAACCACAGATTACTGCCATTCTGTATATGATTTGACATGTATTGCACATACTTGTCAGTCCCATAGACCCAAGCAACAGCCACGTTCTCCAGGATGACCACTATGAGCAGAGGCAGTGTGGCGGAGTAGTCGTCAAACATGGCCACCCAGTAGTTCCCAGAGTGTTGGACGAACAGCAGGCCAATGAAGAAGGCCAGCAGACAGACACCCACTGTTACAGGAGGGAGACAACATGGACATTATCAAACGGTGCAAGGGGGAGAAATGCCATCCTCGTTAACAGAATTCATGCACAATATTTGTCAACATGTTGCTGCACTAAATGTAACAATTATGAAACATTCTCTTTGGTGCCACACTCTGCATTAGAGTTAGTATTATGACATCATTATTGAGCCTGAAGCATTAGAGCAAAGAGCCATAATACATCATACACCTGGGTAATATTTAATTGACCAGTTACTATGGCAAACACACATCAAGAGCTCAGCTGAGGATGCATTGTGGGAAAGGTCTACCTCCACAAACTGACATATAGGCTCTTTCTGTTAAATTTTTCCTAAATACCTTGAATATTTTCTTCTCTGAAGAAAAAGGTCAGAGAGGGACCTTGGACCTTCTCCATTAAGATTGAGAAGGAGACAAGGAGATAGGAGGAATCACAGAAAGGTGAACTGAGAAATAATGAACCATATATTCCTTCATCCCCTCTCTCTGACTGACCTGTGAGGAACTCCTTGCGGACTTTGAAGGTGTCCACCAGGGGTGTGATGATGCCCTCGATGGTTCCGAACATGCTTCCCAGGCCCAGGTTAACCAGCATCAGGAAGAACATGACGGACCAGAAGGGAGACGCCGGGAAGTGGGTCATGGCCTCTGTAAAGGCGATGAAGGCCAGGCCTGTACCCTGCACTGCCTGAGGAGCAGGTGGAGGAGGATGGGGAGCAGGTGGAGGAGGACGGGGAGCAGGGGGAGGAGGACGGGGAGCAGGTGGAGGAGGACGGGGAGCAGGTGGAGGAGGACGGGGAGAAGGGGGAGGAGGACGGGGAGCAGGTGGAGGAGGACGGGGAGTAGGAGGAGGAGGACGGGGAGCAGGTGGAGGAGGACGGGGAGAAGGGGGAGGAGGACGGGGAGCAGGTGGAGGAGGACGGGGAGTAGGAGGAGGAGGACGGGGAGCAGGTAGAGGAGGACGGGGAGTAGGAGGAGGAGGACGGGGAGCAGGGGGAGGAGGACGGGGAGCAGGTGGAGGAGGATGGGGAGTAGGGGGAGGACGGGGAGAAGGGGGAGGAGGACGGGGAGTAGGAGGAGGAGGACGGGGAGCAGGAGGAGGAGGACGGGGAGCAGGGGGAGGAGGACGGGGAGCAGGGGGAGGAGGGGGGAGAAGGGGGAGGAAATACAAATCTCAAAGTGCATAGATAAGATCTAGAGATTGGTCTAACACAGTCTGTGAGAAACCGCATTCAGTAACACTTTACCGCACTGTTATGACACTAAAAAAATTCATTGGATAGTCGTAGCTAATCCTGGTTTGAGACATGATAGTGTAAAGTCAGTTGTCGTGATGACATCATATCTGACACCAGTTTTCATGACTGTTTGTGTTTTCTTCAAGTAGAATGCTACCTAAAAGTGATTATGATCATAAAAGATACAAAATTATGATATGATATCACCGTTATACATTCTATGAACCTCGTCACCCATTGTCTTACGTCAGATGTTTCGACGGCCGTCTGCACTGACCAAAACATTAGCATGATGTAGCTGTCGGAAGACAACGGCCCCTCACCTTGTTGAGCTCTTCCTCAATGCTGCAGGAGTCCAGACGCTGGTAATCCTTCTCCTTCACCCCTCTGATGATCTCAGTGATCTGTTGGTATTCATCAGCGCTCAAAGTAGCACTTAAGTTGATGTGGTGGGGGATCAGATCATGGCTGATCTCGTTCCCCAGCAAACCCACTATCTTCTTAGTGTTCCTGAGAGATAGAAAATGAAATAAGATCAGATCAAAATGGATGCTTTATCATAGACTATGCTAATATCTTCTAGGCCTTATTGCTAATATCTTAAAGGCCATGAATGGGCAACTTTGATTGGGGTGGGGGTTACAATAAATCTGAAATCATCATGAGAGGCCGCAGTGGCTCGCCTGTCTGTATAACCACATCCATACTCACACATGCAGTCATACTGCACTACACCCAGGCACAGTCAGGGTGTAGCCTTTTGGGGGCCCTAAGTGACATTTTGTTGGGGGGCTCCCCACCTTGCGAGCAAAATAATTTAGCGGCCCCCCTCTTGACAGCAGAGACATTTTTGCAATTTTATAACTAATTTTAAGCAATTCTACAGATTTTGCCATGGGGTGGAGAGAAATGTTTGCTGTTTTTAATATGATATCTGAGTGAGAGTGACTAACAAAATCAATGGGGGCCCCCGGTCGGTAATTCGACCATGATTACTACTAAGTTTAGATAGCTGGCTAGACTAACTTACCAATCTAAAACATGTTATCTTACATGGGCTAATTGAGTGACTGTCAGTGACTGACATAACAAGAGAGAAACTGCTAAACTGCTGATGCACATTTCTAAATGGCACCTTGTATATTGTACTATTCTAACTCTCAACAGTAAGTTGAGACCACAACTGAGTTCCTAAATTGATCCGTGGGCCTACAAAAGGGGGCCCGCTGATTACTGCCAGTTGCCCATCCCTGTTATAGACCTTATTGCTAACATCTTACTGGTCTTATTCAATGGCTCAGTGGGTCACAGTGTGACTCAAACTTCATGTCAGCATCAAACAGACGTTTTTTGTATAATAAATACATTTGAATTGATTGATTGACGACAGCTTAATTGCGTATCCATACTTACAGTGCGATACACTTGACGTTCATGATGTTGGCCTTGAAGCCGAGCACGGCGAACACCACCAGGGTGGCCAGCACAGAGGTGAAGAAGTTGATGAAGGAGACCAGCACCGCGTCGAAGTGGCAGTTGTTGTCCCGCTTGTTGTAGCTGGAGAAGGCTATGACGCCTCCGAAGCCCAGGCCCAGGGCGAAGAAGACCTGTGTGGCCGCCTCACGCCACACCTTGGCCTCCAGCATGATCTCCAACTGGAATGAAATAAATAAAGAATGGACATTTAGGTGAGGTGCTGACTAAAGGAAGCTCAACTAGAGTTGGTGGATACATTTTACCGACGTTTGGCTCTTTAGGACAACACTACGTTATTTATTTTACGAGAGTCTGTGTTTTTCTAGTAATGTACAAACCATTGTTTGGACCAGTGGAGCAGAGCAGTGGACATGTGAATCATGGTTGAGAGTTAACTCCATTTATCAAAACTATGGAAGATCAAACAAGGACACAACATACTGAGAGCATATCTATCATGCCACTGCCCTCAAATATCCTACAGTATCTTTGTGTGGTGATAGGCTTAACACAGTTAGAAGGCACACATTATGCAGCACACAATGAGCCCTGCTTTTGATGTCTCCCTCCCTGCACACAGGAGACGCAGCGTAGGCCTTTGAAGTAGGAAGATGTCAGCCGTGTGAGAATCAGCAGACACATGAGACTCTGTTGTGAAATGAACGGAACACGCCGCCGTGGATGTTACATAAAGCAGGGAGCGCCGAGCGGCTCCTGTTACCATGGTGAGAAGTCTGCCACCACAGCAGAGCCCAAATCAAATTATTCATTTTGCCTGAGTTGCCATTGGTCCACGGCAGCTGAGTAGCCAACCTATAATAGACTAGTGTATTTAAAAATATATATTTCTGGCACATTTTCATTCAACATGGCCTTCCTCTTTAGTAAACAATGTTGAGGACCACTGCTGTTGAATAGCTGACCTCCGGTAAAAAATATTTGTACATTTATGGCACATTTTCAGTCAATATCTTTTCCTTCCTGTTTCAGTAAAGGGAACAATGTAACATTGATCCACAACTGGATCAAACGAGCGTACTGGATCAAACGAGCGTACTGAATCAAACGAGTGCATTGGATCAAACAAGTGCATTGGATCAAACAAGTGCATTGGCTAACTCTCTGAAGAAGTCTGGGGCCCTGACTGTGCCTGGGTGTAGTGCAGTATGTTGGCTGTATGCAGCAGCATTGGGTTGACTGTGCCTTGGGTGTAGTGCAGTATGTTGGCTGTATGCAGCAGCATTGGGTTGACTGTGCCTTGGGTGTGAAGTTGGCACCATTACATTGACTGTATGTTGGGTGTAACTATAAAACAGCATTACTGTACCTTAGGGGTAAACATGTGTCGGATCCCGTCCACAGAGCCTTTCAGGAGCAGAGCCCGGACCAGGAAACAGATCAGCACCACGTAAGGGAACAACGAGCTGAAGTACATCACCTGTAAAACAACCACAACAGAAGAACAACCTTGTTGCAACTCGTACATTATAAAGTTAATGGCTGACTTGAGACTTTACTTATTGACAAGCCTGTCTCAGACCCAAAGTCTGGAGTTAATAACTATATAAACCTAAAGATAATGAGATAATTGCTGTGATCTGATGACTTCTGGGCTTTATCTAAGTGGATCTCTGAGGCTTCCTCTTCTGGGCTTTATCTAAATGGATCTCTGAGGCTTCCTCTTCTGGGCTTTATCTAAAGGGATCTCTGAGGCTTCCTCTTCTGGGCTTTACCTAAAGGGACCTATGAGGCTTCCTCTTCTGGGCATGGCTGGCCCTTAAATGTACACAGAGAGCTAACATTAATAACATGCATGTCAAACTCTCCTGGCTCCAAGTAGAGGAGAGCTTGACTGCATCACTACTTTGTGAGAGGGATTGACATGTTGGAAGTACTGAGCTGTCTGTTCAAGTGACTAGTGCACAGCTCAGACACCCATGCATACCCCACAAGACATGCCACCAGGGGTCTCTTCACAGTCCCCAAGTCCAGAACAGACTATGGGAGGCGCACAGTACTACACAGAGCCATGACTACATGGAACTCAATTCCACATCAAGTAACTCATGCAAGCAGTAAAATTAGATTTAAAACCCAGATAAAACTACACCTTATGGAACAATGCGGACTGTGAATAGACACACACACACGCACGCTAGCACACACACTCTACACACACGTACATTTTAATATTGTTGTATGGTGCTATTGTACATTTTGTGCTGTGGATATGTAGTGGTGTGGTGATGTTATGTTTTATTTAGTTTTTGTTCGTTTATTTTGTGATGTAAGTGCCTTAATGTGTTTGGAACCCAGGAAGAGTAGCTGCTGCCTTGGCAACAGCTAATGGGGATCCATAATAAATACAAGTCTCTGAGGCTACCTCTTCTGGGCTTTATCTAAAGGGATCTCTGAGGCTGCCTCTGTTGTCTCTTCCTGACCTGTGGGGGTGGCAGTAATCCACAGAGAAATCCACAGCCCTGCGGACCACAATACAGTGAGTGGAAGAATACAGAGGAAGAAGCAAATGACTGAAGTGAGTGATGCAATAGGAGGCCCTATCCCAGGGGAGGTCTACTCTACTGAACTGCTATGGGTGCTTTCAGGGCCAAGGATGCTGACCGGCCTCTGGGCTGGGGCCCACACAAGAGCTTTTGTCCCACTGTCCCACTAAGCTGACAGAGGGAGGGGCCTCCTTGCTTTGTGCTTGGTGATATACTGTATTATCTGGGAGGATACTAGGGGATTGTGGATTGAAGAGCGGGGTGGGCAGGGGGAGTAAGTTGAGTCACTCCATAGGCTCTGAGGCGTGGTTTAAGATTTAAGATGGTTCGGAGTTCAGTCATGAGCAGGGTTGGGTTCAGGGGTGGGCCTCTGCCTGCCTGGTGGCCTCTAAAGGGGAAACCAGGTAAAGAGCTTAACTGGAGGACCAGTTAGAGCTTAATCCTGCACTGGTCATACAGTTGTGAATGCCTTAGCTTAGACTAGATTTTGAAATGACACCACCGGAATGCCTAAGCTTAGACTAGGTGTTAAAATGACACCACCTGAATGCCTAAACTTAGACTAGGTGTTAAAATGACGCCACCTGAATGCCTGAGCTTAGACTAGGTGTTACAATGACGCCACCTGAATGCCTGAGCTTAGAATAGGTGTTAAAATGACGCCACCTGAAAGCCTAAGCTTATACTAGGTGTTAAAATGACATCACCTGAATGCCTAAGCTTAGACCTAGGTGTTAAAATGGAAAAGAGACATTGGTCTCAGCATTGACTCCCTGTCAAAATAAAGGTTAGTCATGGATCAGTCATGGAAATAAAAGTGCTGAAAACATGTTGACTAGCTGGAGAACAAGCTATAGGATGAAAAATATCGGAGTTTTGGCGCAGGTACAGCCGACTAACGCTACCTAGCAAAAATAAATACAAATAAAAATGTTTTTACAAATCGATACTTGGAGTGAAAGTATCGATATAATATCCTCCAAATTAATATTGCGATATGTACCTGATTGTCCCCCCCCCATCACTATCTATCATTACGGCAACTCAAACCTGTCATAATGGTGCTTTTACTTTGAGGCGTTCTTTTGTAGCTGCACAGAATTTTCTGTCAACAATGCAAGCAAAAAGTAGATTTCGAGTGGAAAATGAATAAGCCATTTAATACCCAGCCATTTAGTCCCTGTTCACCACACAGTCAGCTAAATGTTTTTTTTCTCTCCCCCATTTCTATGTTTTGGTGAGTACACTCCTAACAATCATGCGAAAGAGCGCATATAACCATGGCAACCGGTCTGCTCCCCTCTCTCCCTCGGTCTTTCTTGCATCCTCATACCCACACACAGAAATGAAAAAGAAAATGTAGATCACAGTGGGGATATTCCTAGGAATAGGCTTTTGTAAACGAGGGGCGAGAGGGACATTCATATTATTTTGTGTGGCAAAGCTTCAAAGGTTCTCCTGCTCTGGCCCCTTCACCAGGAGGGGAAAGGAAAGCTCATAGCCATTTCCACTCTCTCTCCAACTTAAAAGGCCATCGAGACTGTTGTGGGGCCCAAGGAGGGCCTCACACTTGTTCATTGTTAAAGATGCAGTCCGGGATCTTAAAGGAGAAGTTTTCTTTTTTTTACAAACAAATCTCTATTTTTGACGTAAATGGCATGTTAAAGAAGGGTCCAGAATCATTCGGGACCCGACAGAGATCATTGCGGTGCGGTCAGCATTTTTCATGCTGCGGTTGGGAGCGGGCAGTCAGACAGACAACTTTGGGATAAAAATATTTTTGTTGTCCCGCAGATTATTTGGAAACGGTTGTCTTTCTGCTTTGCATGCGTTAGCCTTCCAATTGTATTAAAAACACATCTTTGTAGCATTATTCACACAGTCTAAGTAGCCTACCTCCTCTCACAGTTGGGTGTGTGAGATAAAGTACACTATAGGCCTATGTGCGGTCTCAATGAAATAGAGTAGGCTGCCTATGCATGGGTGGAGAATAAATTGGCAGTTATCTTTCCAAGGAAATTAAATTAAATATGATGACATTACTACAGTGTCTGTAAATAAATATTGATAATGAAAAGAAGTGGAGGGCGCTCAACCAACGTGAGTCGAGGTGGAACCAAAAAATGCAATCATCATTGAAAAGCAAAAGGCGCAACGCACGCATAGGCTACCATGGTGAGCAAGCGTTGTGCCTTTTCATTGTCAATACAAATTGATTACCCATTTATTTGTCTCTGCCTGCAAATCGTCCTCCTAAAAAGTAGGCTATATGCTATATGCAAAACGTAGCTCAAGAGAAAGTGCAAGTGTCCGCTCTCATCATTCGATGCTTCCGTTGCCATACGTGCGAGATCAGGTGCGTGTGTGGGCTCAATTAAATGGAGTAGCCTATATCCTATGCATGGACGAAGAAGCACGGGCAGTTATCTTTCCAAGGAAATGTACTTCCTAAATAGGATTTGGCTATATCTTACTACATTGCTTAGAAATAAATATTGATCACCCATATTTGTCTCCTTATGAAAATCGTCCCACTCCGAAAAGGTAGGCTATAAAACGTAGCTCAAGAGAAAGCGCAAGTCTCTCCAACTCTGCTCTCTTCAAACTACGGCTAGCCTATTGGCTGATATAGCCCAGTAATACAGATAGCCTATTGGCTGATATAGCCCAGTAATACAGATAGCCTATTGGCTGATATAGCCCAGTAATACAGATAGCCTATTGGCTGATATAGCCCAGTAATACAGATAGCCTAACATAATAAACCACATGACAATCTGGTAATTTAACCTATTTTGGCGGATTTTGATATTGCCTATAGGGCACAATATCAATGTCAGGAACATTCAATGTCTTCTTGGTAAGCAACTCCAGAGTATATTTGGCCTTGTGTTTTAGGTTATTGTCCTACTGAAAGGTGAATTTGTCTCCCAGTGTCTGTTGGAAAACAGACTGAACCAGGTTTTCCTCTAGGATTTTGCCTGTGCTTAACTCCCTAGTCCTTGCCGATGACAAGCATACCCATAACATGATGCAGCCACCACCATGCTTGAAAATATGAAGTGGTCTCAGTGATGTGTTGTGTTGGATTTGCCCCAAACATAACGCTTTGTAATCAGAACATAAAATTAATTTCATATTTTATGCAGTTTTACTTTAGTGCCTTATTGCAGACAGGATGCATGTTTTGGAATATTTTTTATTCTGTTTACTCAGTTATTTAGGTAAGTACTGTATTGTGGAGTAACTACAATGTTGATCCATCCTCAGTTTTCTCCTATCACAGCCATTAAACTCTGTAACTGTTTTAAAGTCACCATTGGCCTCATGGTGAAATCCCTGAGCGGTTTCCTTCCTCTCCGGAAACTGAGTTAGGAAGGATGCCTGTATCTTTGTAGTGACTGGGTATATTGATACACCATCCAAAATGTAATTAATAACTTCACCATGCTCAAAGGGATATTCAATGTGTGCAAAGTTTTTTTTTTACCGATCTACCAATAAGTGCCCTTCTTTGAGAAGCATTGGACAACCTCCCTGGTCTTTGTGGTTTAAACTGTGTTTGAAATTCACTTCTCAACTGAGGGACCTTACAGATAATTGTATGTGTGGGGTACAGAGATGAGGTAGTCATTCAAAACTCATGTTAAACACACTAATATTGCACACAGAATGAGTCCATGCAACTTACTGGAAACAGTCAAGGGGTGTGAATACTTTCTGAAGCCACTGTAATTATGATGATTACAATAATCGGTTAGACCTCCACAGACAGGTTGTGGCAGATTGGGATAGTGCGTTTCCCTGCTGTCCTGCCAAATGTGTTATTTATTTTTATTTTTAATACATTAGCAAACATTTCTAAAAACATGTTTTTGCTTTGTCATTATGGGGCATTGTGAGTAGATTGATTAGAAAAAAATTAAAAATAACAACCACATCTGTCTGTTTGAGGCCAGGGAATCCATCTTGTTTTGTCTGTGTGTGTTATGGAGACTGTACAGTAGAGACGGGGGCTTGAATAGAACCAAGAAAACATAGGACAGCTGTTGGGATAAGACCAGGAAGAGGGACAATGGCTGGATCAAAAGGGAACGCCAAGCTCAGATAGCACAGGACAGGGCCATAGTCCTAAAAGACCAGAAATACTCTAAGAGGAGTAGAAACTGCCTTTGCTAAAATGCACAAGGAACGATAAAGACCCAATGGTACAGTGCCCATAATTGAACAGCCTCAGAGTCACACAGAGTTAGTGTCAGTCACTCAGACTCTGGTTTTTCCAACTTGAGGCAGGTTGAGAAAGACCTGACAGTGTCTCCTGACCTGCCAGCACCAGCCTGACACAGAACGAAGGGTTAATGCTAGCTAAACTCGATGGTGCTGTTAGCATCATGGAATATTCCAATGAGGATTACTGTAAAAAAAAAAAAATGCCCCACTTGTGATTTTCAATAAAATATATATTATATAATTCAAGGATTATGTTTAAAATGTCCATAAAAGTGTCGTTAATTTGTGTACATTTGACTGTTTCAAAAATGTTTTGTTCAAAACTAGCTGTTCAGTAGTGCTGAGCGATTAGTGCTTTTTGAAGTCGGTTCGGGTTCGATTATAAAAAATGAATCATGGTTTTCGATTTCGGTTTTGATAAACATTTTTAGACATTAAATGCACTATGCATTATGTAGGTTGAATCCTGTAACAACACTGAATAAAACAATTAATAAAAGTCCCATGATGGTAGCGACTTCCCATTGCTGCTTATCACTTATTAACCATCATTTATTCACATTATTTTACTTTAATAAAATGTTTTATTTGATAACTTTATTTAATTCCAAGTCATCATCTCATCCCTATAGCGCTGCTGCCTATGCTGTCTGACAAAATCACTATTTTAGTAGTAAATAAGGCATACTTTTATGACTGCTGAATACCAACTATCAATCACTTAGATCATGTATTTTCAGGCTCGCTAAGCAACTGCTTTCTATCCCTCTCAATAGTGCGATCTCTCTTCTCTCAGTCTCCGTGTCTGCTCTGCATAGACCGGACAAGTTTAAGTGGGCGTGCAATGTCTCATGGTCATTACCGCATTTTCTGCGCTAAACTATGTTGAATATTGGCCTGTTGGAAACTACAACTCCATACTACATCGCACAGTTCATAGTTCTGATGTATCTCTACAGAAACTGCACATCGAGCTCACAGAAAAAATACTAACTAAATGGAATTCAAGTAATTGAACCGATGTCGGTCAATTAGTTGTTTTATAAACCCCAAAATAACCTATATTTTGGTTAATCGCTCAGCACTACTGCTCGGTTACCTACTGCTCTGCCATCAACAGCTCCGGGCATTCAGCCTGCTGCCCAGCGCTTGGATTGCTTTGCCAACTATTACATTGCTTGCTATTGGGGAGGACTGCAGCAATGAGATTGCAGGATTTCATCACATGATTTTCACAGCACAAAGTAAATGGACCTTTCCTGGGGTGTTGTAATGAAGGTCCAGGTCTTCTGGGCCTGCTCTATCAGGTACTGAACAGTTGGCGCTAAAGAGCAAATTGCAATGTGTAACTTGTAAATAACTTGTAAATAAAAATAATCATTACAGTCATTGGGCGCCTGGGACCTGAACCAGACATCCACATCCATTAACAGTCGAAGGACAGAGGGATACAGTAGCTACAACCTTCTCGCGATCATGGTAGGGCAAAAAAAAAACATGTCTCTGTGCCCAATTTTGACAATAGCTACCAGCAAGCTAGCATTCCGGTAGCTAGCTTGCTAGCTCTCATGCCAATCAAGTCTAACTAAAGTTACTGGCGAGCTCATGACGCTTCTGACGTTATGCTAGTTAGCTATCCCAGTTAGATCATTTATTTTCACTTGCTGCATCTGTGCTCGTTGTGTGCTTGTGTCACCAATGCACTTGGGAGCTGGCTGCGCGCTGCTCGTTCTAAAAATATAACTTTTGGTAATCAAAACAGTGGCAGCAGTGGTGATTCTGTTTTTACATGCAAAAGTGAAATAGGTCTATTTATGCTGTTGTTCAAATGCACAGATCCCCCCCCCCGCCTCCCTGGGTATTCAGCCAATTGGCGGCTGCCACTGCCAGGTATACAGTAACTATCTAGCATGCTCTGTCTCACACAAACTATTTTTCTCTCTTACTTGCAGACTCTTATTAGGTCAATTTCCCATCTTATTTCTCTCTCTCTCTCTCTCTCTCACTCTCACTCTCACTCTCACTCTTACACTCACTCACTCACTCACCTTCCCAGAGGACTGGA
This sequence comes from Coregonus lavaretus, assembly GCF_964263955.1. Lineage (NCBI taxonomy): Eukaryota > Metazoa > Chordata > Actinopteri > Salmoniformes > Salmonidae > Coregonus > Coregonus lavaretus. The sequence goes on from NC_139996.1 coordinate 9,563,896, forward strand.
TGCCCTTGATCATGGCGAGGCAGACCATGGACCAGGCGGCCAGCAGACAGATGGTCATCCTCCAGTTGAGGCCACCGCTCTCAGAGATGGAATCCGAGATGTTCAGAGCCTCACGGTACCAGTAGTAGGTGGTGGCCGAGCTCTTCTCACACTCAGGCACCACGTCTGGAGGTAGGAGGGACAACATGGAGGGTGTTACTGATGAAACAGGTGCAGAACACCTGGAGTTGAGTTTCTGTGGTCACCTCACTCGTTAGAGCTCACTTTATAATGGATTACTGTGAATCTACAGTATGGCTAACGGCTTACTGTATCGCTTTCACTGGGTGGTAAATGCACCACGACTTTATTGCATGCTTTTTATGAACTTGTATGCTAGTTATTCAGAGACACTCAGTAGGGTAGTTATTGCCTCTTGTGTGGTGAAGGTGTGAGCATGGGTGTGAGCATGGGTGTGTGTTTGCCTTACACGTAGTGCTTTTGTTCTTGACCAGGGGACACTCGTGCCATGGCAGAGGCTGCTGGAAGGACTGGGAGAAATAGAATAGACTCCACCCGATGATCACATTGTAGTAGAGGGCCACAAAGAAACACACCTGCAGTACACAAACAAGTTAGTGTTTAAAACACACAATCTAAATCATCACTACCTTATAAACACACATCGATATGATGCTTATTATAAATGCATTTGTCTTAATGGGTTTTCCAGCAATCCTAACAGAGAAAGCCAAGGCGACACACTAGTCCAACAAAATCAGTTTAACATGGTACCACCTGTCAAAGGACTACATTTAAACCATCCTCAACCAGCACGTGTTATCATGGTCGACAGTGTTATCGTGGTCAGCAGTGTTATCGTGGTCGGCAGTGTTATCGTGGTCGGCAGTGTTATCATTGTTGGCAGTGTTATCATGGTTGACACGTGCTGCCAGTTAGTTCACAGAAAGGTGTTGGTGACACGTGACCTATTCAGTACCCAGAATTCCCTCTGCTCTCCACTGCGTGGCGGCCATCTTGGTAGCAGTGCATCTGACTTCACTCACCACACAGCTGGCGAAACCGATGCCCCCCAGGCGAGGGCTGATGTAGTTCCACACCCCGATGCTGCCCCTGCGGATCCGCTGCCCCACCGACAGCTCCAGGAAGAATAGGGGGATGCCAATCACAATCAGCAGAATGAGGTAGGGAACCAGGTACGCCCCTGCGAAGAAGGACAAACACACACTGGGTCAGAACTATGTCACACACAAACATACACACACATGAGCATGATGCGAACACACACGCCCGTATGCACGCAGCCACACACACACACACACACACCCACACACCATGTAGTGACTGCACACCACACCAGTTCCGCCTCTCTCTCTCTCTCTCTCTCTCTCAAGTCATCTCCCTCATCATGGTGTGTTGTGCCACATAAGTATTTTGATCTGGAAAGATACTCAGGTCTCAGATGATCCAAATTGATCTGTGGCTACTGGAATCCACATCAGGATGATGACATTCTTTATATGCTTTACAGACAGCTTCAGGGAGAATGACTAAGAAACAGCCCATAATAGCACAGGTCTGTAAACAGGGTCTGTCTGCGTCTGTTACTCTCAGGGACTGCAACTGGTAGACAAATGGTACAGGAGAAAGATTACAAAAACCTTTCTTCACAGGAAATGGTGGTTGTGTCTTTACTGCTAGAGCCACATTGCCAGTAACTGAAAGAGATTAATACAATCTATAGCCAGTACAAGATTTGCATAAAAACCTAACCTCTAAGCCTTTATATGTTTTGCTTTTCACAAATATTCTGTTATTCTGGCAGCTCTAAAGTCACTGATGGTGAATGAGAAATGAGGATATCACATTTGTCAATAAGCGACAGTTTCAAAACAACGTTTGCTTTTGACTGGCTTGACTTTTGGGAAAACAGAAGAAAAGTACTGCAATCACTTTCTTCCCAAACTTGTAATCAACCACTCCATTTCTTGTTAACAAACTATAGTTTTGGCAGACACAAGTAATTTTTCAAACAATTGTTTACAGACAGATTATTTCACTTATAATTCACTGTATCACAATTCCAGTGGGTCAGAAGTTTACGCACACTACATTGACTGTGCCTTTTAAACAGCTTGGGAAATTCCAGAAAATTATGTCATGGCTTTAGAAGCTTCTGATAGGCTAATTGACATAATTTTAGTCAATTGGAGGTGTACCTGTGGATGTATTTCAAGGCCTACCTTCAAACTCAGTGCCTCTTTGCTTGACATTATGGGAAAATCAAAATAAATCAGCCAAGACCTCAGAAATGTTTTTGTAGACCTCCAAAAGTCTGGTTCATTCTTGGGAGCAATTTCCAAACGCCTGAAGGTACCACGTTCATCTGTACAAACAATAGTACACAAGTATAAACACCATGGGACCACGCAGCCGTCATACCGCTCACGAAGGAGACGCATTCTCTCTCCTAGAGATGAACGTACTTTGGTGGGGGTGCTTTGCTGCAGGAGGGACTGGTGCACTTCACAAAATAGATGGCATCATGAGGAAGGAAGCAACATCTCAAGACATCAGTCAGGAAGTTAAAGCTTGGTCGCAAATGGGTCTTCCAAATGGACAATGACCCCAAGCATACTTCCAAAGTTGTGGCAAAATGGCTTAAGGACAACAAAGTCAAGGTACTGGAGTGGCCATCACAAAGCCCTGACCTCAATCCTATAGAAAATGTGTGGGCAGAACTGAAAAAGCGTGTGCGAGCAAGGAAGCCTACAAACCTGACTCAGTTACACCAGCTTTGTCAGGAGGAATGGGCCAAAATTCACCCAATTTATTGTGGGAAGCTTGTGGAAGGCTACCCGAAACGTTTGACCCAAGTTAAACAATTGAAAGGCAATGCTACCAAATACTAATTAAGTGTGTGTAAACTTCTGACCCACTGGGAATGTGATGAAATAAATAAAAGCTGAAATAAATCATTCTCTCTACTATTATTCTGACATTTCACATTCTAAAATAAAGTGGTGATCCGAACTGACCTAAAACAGGGAATTTTTACTAGGATTAAATGTCAGGAATTGTGAAAAACTGAGTTGAAATGTATTTGGCTAAGGTGTATGTAAACTTCCGACTTCAACTGTAGATAGATACAGTGGGGAGAACAAGTATTTGATACACTGCCGATTTTGCAGGTTTTCCTACTTACAAAGCATGTAGATGTCTGTAATTTTTATCATAGGTACACTTCAACTGTGAGAGACGGAATCTAAAACAAAAATCCAGAAAATCACATTGTATGATTTTTAAGTAATTACATTTGCATTTTATTGCATGACATAAGTATTTGATCACCTACCAACCAGTAAGAATTCCGGCTCTCACAGACCTGTTAGTTTTTCTTTAAGAAGCACTCCTGTTCTCCACTCATTACCTGTATTAACTGCACCTGTTTGAACTCGTTACCTGTATAAAAGACACCTGTCCACACACTCAATCAAACATACTCCAACCTCTCCACAATGGCCAAGACCAGAGAGCTGTGTAAGGACATCAGGGATAAAATTGTAGACCTGCACAAGGCTGGGATGGGCTACAGGACAATAGGCAAGCAGCTTGGTGAGAAGGCAACAACTGTTGGTGCAATTATTAGAAAATGGAAGAAGTTCAAGATGACGGTCAATCACCCTTGGTCTGGGGCTCCATGCAAGATCTCACCTTGTGGGGCATCAATGATCATGATGAAGGTGAGGGATCAGCCCAGAACTACACGGCAGGACCTGGTCAATGACCTGAAGAGAGCTGGGACCACAGTCTCAAAGAAAACCATTAGTAACACACTACGCCGTAATGGATTAAAATCCTGCAGCGCACGCAAGGTCCCCCTGCTCAAGCCAGCGCATGTCCAGGCCCGTCTGAAGTTTGCCAATGACCATCTGGATGATCCAGAGGAGGATTGGGAGAAGGTCATGTGGTCTTATGAGACAAAAATAGAGCTTTTTGGTCTAAACTCCACTCGCCGTGTTTGGAGGAAGAAGAAGGATGAGTACAACCCCAAGAACACCATCCCAACCGTGAAGCATGGAGGTGGAAACATCATTCTTTGGGGATGCTTTTCTGCAAAGGGGACAGGACGACTGCACCGTATTGAGGGGAGGATGGATGGGGCCATGTATCGCGAGATCTTGACCAACAACCTCCTTCCCTCAGTAAGAGCATTGAAGATGGGTCGTGGCTGGGTCTTCCAGCATGACAACGACCCGAAACACACAGCCAGGGAAACTAAGGAGTGGCTCCGTAAGACCGTAAGAAGCATCTCAAGGTCCTGGAGTGGCCTAGCCAGTCTCCAGACCTGAACCCAATAGAACATCTTTGGAGGGAGCTGAAAGTCCGTATTGCCCAGCGACAGCCCCGAAACCTGAAGGATCTGGAGAAGGTCTGTATGGAGGAGTGGGCCAAAATCCCTGCTGCAGTGTGTGCAAATCTGGTCAAGACCTACGGGAAACGTATGATCTCTGTAATTGCAAACAAAGGTTTCTGTACCAAATATTAAAGCAGATATATTCTGCTTTTCTGATGTATCAAATACTTATGTCATGCAATAAAATGCAAATGTAATTACTTAAAAATCATACAATGTGATTTTCTGGATTTTTGTTTTAGATTCCGTCTCTCACAGTTGAAGTGTACCTATGATAAAAATCACAGACCTCTACATGCTTTGTAAGTAGGAAAACCTGCAAAATCGGCAGTGTATCAAATACTTGTTCTCCCCACTGTAGGTAGACTTGACATTTTAATCTACACTGAACAACAATTTAAACGCAACATGCAACAATTTCAAAGATTTTACTGAGTTACAGTTCTTATAAGGAAATCAGTCAATTGAAATAAATTCATTAGGCCCTAATCTATGGATTTCACATGACTGGGAAAACAGATATGCATCTGTTGGTCACAGATACCTTAAAAAGAGGAAAACCAGTCAGTATCTGGTGTGACCACCATTTGCCTCATGCAGCGTGACACATCTCCTTTTGCATAGAGTTGATCAGGCTGTTGATTGTGGCCTGTGGAATGTTGTCCCACTCCTCTTCAATGGCTGTGTGAAGTTGCTGGATATTGGCGGGAACTGGAACACGCTGTCGTACACGTCGATCCAGAGCATCCCAAATATGCTCAATGTCTGGTGAGTATGCAGGCCATGGAAGAACTGGGACATTTTCAGCTTCCAAGAATTGTGTACAGATCCTTGTGACATGAGGCCGTGCATTATCATGCTGAAACATGAGGTGATGGCGACGGATTAATGGCACGACAATGGGCACGGTATCTCTGTGCATTCAAATTGCCATCGATAAAAAATGCAATTGTGTTCGTTGTCCATAGCTTATGCCTGCCCATACCATAAACCCGCTGCCACCATGGGGCGCTCTGTTCACAACGTTGACATCAGCAAACCGCTTGTCCACACGACGCCATATATACGCTGTCTGCCATCTGCCCGGTACAGTTGAAACCGGGATTCATCCGTGAAGAGCACACTTCTCCAGTTGGCCAGTGGCCATCGAAGGTGAGCATTTGCTCACTGAAGTCAGTTATGACGCCAAACTGCAGTCAGGTCAAGACCCTGGTGAGGACGACGAGCACGCAGATGAGCTTCCCTGAGACGGTTTCTGACAGTTTGTGCAGAAATTCTTCGGTTGTGCAAACCCACAGTTTCATCAGCTGTCCAGGTGGCTGTTCTCAGACGATTCCGCAGGGGAAGAAGCCAGATGTGGAGGTCCTGGGCTGGCGTGGTTATACATGGTCTGCGGTTGTGAGGTTGAACGTATTGCCAAATTCTCTAAAACGGCGTTGGAGGCAGCTTATGGTAGAGAAATGAACATAAATTATCTGGCAACAACTCTGGTGGACATTCATGCAGTCAGCATGCCAATTGCACGTTCCCTCAAAACTTGAGACATCTGTGGCATTGTGTTGTGTGACAAAACTGCAAATTTTACAGTTGCCTTTTATTGTCCCCAGCACAAGGTGCACCTGTGTAATGATCATGCTGTTTAATCAGCTTCTTGATATAACACACCTGTCAGGTGGATGGATTATCTTGGCAAAGGAGAAATGCTCACTAACAGGGATATAAACAAATTTGTGCACAACATTTGAGATAAATAAGCTTTTTGTGCGTATGGAAATTTCTAGGATATTTTATTTCAGCTCATGAAACATGGACCAACACTTTACATGTCGCGTTTATATTTTTGTTCAGTATAAATACAGCAGAAGCCAGCAGGGTGGCCACTTAAACAGACCTGGAAAACATGAGATGGACTATACACACACACACACACGCATACAGACAGAAACCATTCACATATACATTGAGTGTACAAAACATTAATATTGAGTTGCACCCCCCTTTTACTATCTGAACAGCCTTGATTCGTCGGGGGCATGGACTCTACAGGGTCTCGAAAGCATTCCACAGGGATGCTGGCCCATGTTCACTCCAATGCTTCCCAAAGTTATGTCAGGTTGGCTGGATGTCATTTGGGTGGTGGACCATTCATGATACACACGGGAAACTGTTGAGGGTGAAAAACCCAGCAGCGTTGCAGTTCAAAGGCACTTAAATATTTTCTCTTGCCCATTCACCCTCTTTATGGCACACATACACAATCCATGTCTTAATTGTCTCAATTCTTAAAAATCCTTCTATATCCTATCTCCACCCCTTCATCTACACTGATTGAAGTGGATTTAACAGGTGACATCAGGTATCATAGCTTTCACCTGGATTCACCTGGTCAGTCTAGGTCATGGAAAGAACAGGTGTTCCTAATATGTTGTACACTCAGTGTACATACACATTACACACACACACACACACACACACACGCTACTCTGCTCTTTATTATCTATCCTGATGCCTAGTCACTTGACCCTGCCTTCATGTAAATACAGTAGCTACCTGAAATACCTCGTACCTCTGCACATTGATCTAGTACTACTGCTCCCTGTACATAGCTCCATTCTTGTGTATTTTAGTCCTCTTCTTGTGTTATTATTTTAAACTCTGCATCGTTGGGAAGGGCTCATAAGCAAGCGGTAAAGTCTACACCAGTTGTGTTCGGTGTATGTGACAAATAAAATATACATTTGATTTGATTTGCTCGTTCTGATATGTTTAGATTTGTTTGTTTTTTCCGGATTATGTGTGTATTTATTTATTTATTGCTAGGTATTACTGCCCTGTTGGAGTTAGAAACACAAGCATTTCTCTGCACCTGTGATAACATCTGCAAATCTGTGTACATGACCAATAAACTTTGATTTGATTTGTCATTGGTTGTTGCTGTGTGGTTAAAATAACGGTAATTGATGGGGTGTTGCTGGTATTGTGTGCTGTTATTGTTGCTTGTTGTAGCGTGGTTATCATTGTGTTATTTGCTGGTTGTTACTAGGTTATTGAAAGAGGAGAGACGGAGATAGACTCAGACAGTCATGTGACCACTGTGATGTTGATCTTGAGAGCTTGGATCACCAAGGTCACAGAGCAAAGTCTGGTTTTGACAGACGAGCACCACAACACAACAGGAGGTTCACACACTTAACATCCATACACATACACATACACACACACACACACACACACACCACACGATGGGGCAGGCTAACCTCCCCAAATCCTAACCATAAGGGCAGGCGACTTCTATACCCTAACCAATAAGCACAACAGCTACTCACCCCCTCCGTTCTTCTGACACAGGTAGGGGAATCTCCAGACATTGCCCAGGCCTACAGAGAAGCCCACCTGGGCTAGGATGTATTGCAGCTTGCTGTTCCAGGCTGGTCTCGCTGCATCATCCTCTGCGTCCGAGCCTCCGTCCTCCACGTCCACATCTCCGTTAAGGTTAAGCTCCTCCCCTTCCCCATCACCTCCGCCGCCACCAGCGATCAGCGAGCTCTTCTTGAAGGAATCATCACATGTGTCCTCGTTGGATAGCAGGTCTCTGACAGACTCTGTGACATCGTCGTCAAGCTCTCTCTTGACGGCCTTGCTGTTTTTGGGCATTTGATAAAGCAGACAAGGGCGTGGGGCAGAATGTCTTTGGGCTGGTAGCGGGAGAGGGCAGTTCAGTTCTGGTAGTTCTGAGGGCTTAAAGGTGGACTGCCGGATAAAGAGTCTGTCTTGGAGGTGTGTGATGGAGGGTTGAGAAAGGGTTGTTTATTTCTTCATTATCACCAAATGCTTAGGGAAGGAAAGAAAAATAAACGATTTAGGGTACTGTATTCATATTCAAAATTCAATATTCATTATTTCAGGGCAAACAGAGTGGGGGTGTCATAACTATTAGATGTTGACACAGGACCCGTTTTATGAAAATTAGGCTACAACATTGAACTTTTCTTCGTTATCAGCGAATGCTGAAAGGAAAGTAAACAAAACCCTAGGGTACAATATCCATAATTCCAGTAACGGCAGAATGAGAGTTGGTGATACCACTACTCTCTGATGCTCATAGAGATAATTGTGGTTTTTGTATTTACTGAGAGAAAAAGAACAGAAGAGAAAAAGAGAGAGAGAGGAAGGAAGGAAGGAAGATGTGAGTGTCTGTCTGAGTGTGTAAACAAAAAAAGTTTCCGTTCTCTATTTCAAGGAAACCACATAGGCCAAATGTTATACTGTACGCTCTGTGATCACACTTGAATTGAATAGAATCACTCCTAATCTCTTTCATCAGTCAGAAATGGTACAGTCTGGATGGTGTCCAACCTCGTGTGCACGCTTGTTAGAAAACTTGCCATGGGCAGTTGTTGAGGATAAACGATATAATGATAACATACATTAAGTAGTATTTTTTGTATTCCTGTTTTTTATTTTAAAAAATAATTTATTTAAAAATATATTTTGGTCACAAGGAAATCATATGACAAATGTGACCAAAATCTATGGATGCCATTGTCTATTGATTGGTTACTTTTACGCATGACCAAAACATTGAAAGGACTTTTGCTATCTATAGAGACGATTAGGTATCCGCGCGCCTAAATAATTGACGCAGAGCACGAGGCAATTTGCATACGAACCCAAACACTAGCCTCGCAGCTCAACGTGAGAGCAGAGAAAACCTACAAACAAAAACATGTATTAAAAAAAGACCCAGAATATAGCCCTAAATGTATTAGTATAATAGGTGTAATGTGATTACAATTCGGCCCATAGTTTTTAAAATCCACATTGTGCGTAAAATTAGACCAAAATGATACAATGTTACCATGGTTCAGACTGTAGCAGCCTATTGCCTTTCACCGACCAGTGGTTTAAGTGATTAATAGATTTCCTTTGGCCACTTCCAGATTAGCCTCGTTTTTAAAGCATGGGCGTAATTTCATCAGCAAATGAACGTAAATGGTAGGCCTAATACTCTGAAGATGTTACATTCCTTTTAGGGTGCAGCTGGAATAGTCTGTTGCTATAGCACACAGAAAGATAAAACCTACCATTTACAACAACAAAAAAAGCATGATTAAATGCATAAATGCAGAAATGCAGAAAAATCAATGGATAATATCTGGCGCCATGTGGGCTATTGTGTATTCAAGAGACAATTTGTTCTAGGAATGAACATCAATTAATTCCTCCCTCCCCGACCAGCCCATCTCTCCTCTCCTTGACATCCAAGTGGGGTATTTCATCATACACTCCCTGGCCACATCATGCGCACTGCCACCCTATTCAGCCCAACACATATATTCCTTTTAAATGAAATCTACCTTTAGTCGTCTTCTGTAAGATGGGGATTTAGGTCCTTTTCGGAATGATGGGTATCAAGGAATGAAATTGTGACAGAAGCACATGCACGGGGCAGACATCATCACTTGTAGGCTATTGCGTATATTGTGCTGTATCGCTGCTGTCGCGTTGTATGAAACAGACAGAAGCGCTTCGCCTCTTCTAGGAGTTAGAAATACATTCAGCGCGGTAATAGGGGTGCTTGGTTTCTTTCTTTATAAATATTTGATCCAAATTCCCATTCATTTTTGCTCAATTTATCCCTCTGTATATTACAGATTATTTATGATGGTATAATTATATTCAATACAATGGTGAATGCGCAGGATAAGCTAAATAATTGTTTTACAATTTTCCTGATCCTGATCCCCCTATTTGCACTTGGTATGTTCTACTACTACTAACCCCTTTATTAGCTCCTTCACCAGAAGGGGGGTATATGTGGGTAAAATGTGCCTGTACCGTAGCCTATCTATTAGGACCGACTTGTGATTGTCCTACTATACCTACAACTTGTAATTAGGTACACTACCAGTTAAAAGTTTGGACACACCTACTCATTCAAGGGTTTTTCTTTATTTTTACTATTTTTTATATTGTATAATAATAATAGTGAAGACATCAAAACAATGAAATAACATATATGGAATAGTAACCAAAAAAGTGTTCAACAAATCAAAATATATTTTATATTTGAGATTCTTCAAATAGCCACCCTTTGCCTTGATGACAGATTTGCACACTATTGGCATTCTCTCAACCAGCTTCATGAGGTAGTCACCTGGAATGCATTTCAATTAACAGGTGTGCCTTCCTAAAAGTTAATTTGTGGAACTTATTTCCTTCTTAATGTGTTTGAGCCAATCAGTTGTGTTGTGACAAGGTAGGGGGGTATACAGAAGATAGCCCTATTTGGTAAAAGACCAAGTCCATATTATGACAAGAACAGCTCAAATAAGCAAAGAGAAATGACAGTCCATCATTACTTTAAGACATGAAGATCAGTCAATACGGAACATTTCAAGAACTTTGAATGTTTCTTCAAGTAGGTGTGTCCAAGCTTTTGACTGGTACTGTATGTGGAATAGGCAAAGGCCTACATGCTGTTTTAATTCAATAATTATAGCCTACACAGGGCGAAGGGCCCATCCGTGACAAGGACAGACGAGTTGTGCGTTCCGAGATGCCGTTCCTTCACACCGCTGTTGTACTGCGCTATTTGCCTGTTTGTGGCCAACCTGTTAGCTTGCACAATTCTTGCCATTCTCCTTCGACCTCTCTTATCAACGAGCTGTTTTCGCCCACAGGACTGCCGCTGACTGGATGTCTTTTGTTTGTCGCACCATTCTCGGTAAACCCTAGACACTGTCATGTCTGAAAAGCCCAGGAGGCCGGCCGTTTCTGAGATACTGGTCACTCGTTTTGCCCATTCTAACGTTCAATCGAACAGTAACTGAATGCCTCGATGCCCGTCTGCTTGCTTTATATAGCAAGCCACGGCCACGTGACTCATTGGGTCTGTAGGAACTAACCATTTTCGTGAACGGGGTGGTTTACCTAATAACCTGTGTAGGTCTATATGGCCAGTCTAAATAAGTCCCACACAAATGTAATTATTTTTGGAAGGCTATTTGACTTTTGCTATTTTCAATTTTTTACTTATCTATTTTTTACTTAACACTTTCTTTTTTTCTTTTTTGTTTAAACTGCATTGTTGGTTAAGGGCTTGTAAGGTAAGCATTTCACTGTAAGGTCTACACCTGTTGTATTCGGCGCATGTGGCAAATAAAACTTGATTTGATTTGATTTGAACTAGTAGTAAAAAGACGACAGTGCCCCAAGGGTCATTCGAGCACAACTAAGGTAATGATGACATACTCATCTGTTAACTGCCTTCATTCCCTGGTGCATAGCTCCTCCTCTACTTACAACACCAGGAATGCCCGTCACATTCAGTTAAAGATTCCTAAAACTCTCCCATCCTTGGGTCGCTCCTCTTTTCAGATTGCTGCAGCCAGTGACTGCATGAGCTGCAAAAAAGGTTGAAACTTGAGAAATGTGTCTTTGTGCCTTTTTAAGAACTCACTCAAAGAAATGTTCTCTGACACCTGTACTTGTTACCCTATCTAATAATGTAATTCATGGTCATCCTCACTGACATTAACTTGTTACTCTGCCGAATCACGTCATTCACGGTCATCCTCACTGACATTAACTTGTTACTCTGCCGAATCACGTCATTCACGGTCATCCTCACTGACATTAACTTGTTACTCTGCCGAATCACGTCATTCACGGTCATCCTCACTGACATTAACTTGTTACTCTGCCGAATCACGTCATTCATGGACACTTCCATGGACACTAACTTGTTATTCTAACAAATAACTTGTAAATTATGGACATTCCCATGGACACTTTACATTGTTCTTATAGATACCTAAGGCCTACCTGATATCCTATCAACTGTATTGCTGACTGTCTACTATCTATGCTGAATGTTTTTAATAAATGTTGTGTTGTTGCCATGTGTTTCTGCCCAACTGTGTTGTGATATCTGTTCTCCTTGTGCTCTAACTGTTCTGCATTGACTTTTGTGTTTGTCATATGTCCCTGTCATTCTATGTTGTGATGTCTGTCTTGTCCTGTGATTTGAATGTTTTTTTTTTGTTATTTTATTTATTGCACCCCATTTCCCAGTTGTCACTGGCCAGGCCGTCATTGTAAAGAAGAATTTGTTCTTAGTTGACTCGCATGGATAAATAAAAGTTAAAACGTTTTATAACTGTAGCTCAGTTGGTAGAGCATGGCGCTTGCAATGCCAGGGTTGTGGGTTCGTTTCCCACGGGGGGCCAGTATGAAAATGTATGCACTCACTTAACTGTAAGTCGCTCTGGATAAGAGCGTCTGCTAAATGACTAAAATGTAAAAAATGTAATAATAATAACATGATAAAAGGTTAAGGTTATGATGACATCATAACTGGTCACATGGGGTAATCTGAGGGTAGGGGATGAGGGGGTGACTGGCTGTATACAAGGATGGATGTTTCACCATTAGAGCAAAGGGAAATTGACAGCATTTTAGTTTTGTTTATTTTGTGTGATGTTTTTTTGGTGAATTATAGTTTAATATTTTTCGAACATGCTTCTTTCATTCATCCAATTAATTGTTTCCTAAATTCTTCCAGTTCTTTCAACAATTTCAATAGTGCTTGATCTTCTGTTTACTTTCCGGTGTTAAAACGATGTGAGGTAGCAATCTGCAGATAAGCAGTGTCAATACATGATGTTCATTATCAAGGACATTCTTTGGCGTCCTTTCAAACCGAGACCTTCTAGAGATGATACATCAAAAAGGGGGCTTACAATGCATAATAAAAGATCATGAAGGATCATACCTGTTGTCTTTAAGTAATATGTTACCAATTTATCTGATGACTTTATAACATCACCTTTCTCTGAACGGATCTGTTGCGATCTTGTGATGGTAAACACAGGATGGGTCACAGTTGGTGGTTTGCTGTGAGCCTACCTGTTGAATTCTTCATGGGATAACCCCGACTCTAGTAACCCGATGCCGTGAGGCCGTCATGAGTGTGAATACCTGAAAGCCATTGGAAAGTTGAGGCATTGGCTTTCACAACGTCATTGTCATAACCCACATGACTCTTTTGTTGACCAGTGTAACCTTCTCATTGAGAAAAAAAACTTACAAGGATGAATGGGTTAATCTTACACAGTACAGTATTCTCTGACATTGTACTGTCTGTCATCAAGCACTGTCTTGATCCTTTACAGTTTGACTTCCAATCAAGTCACAATCTGAATAGGACATGGATTCTGAATGGAACAATACCTACATATAAAGCCATTCTCCCTCCTCTCCTCTTCAACAGAGCAATATAGTTGGTTCATGAGTTGGGCAGTACCTACTGTGCTTTAGTGAACACTAACCCTCTGCATGCCCAATCAGGTCGCAAGCCTCCCTATGGCACATGCAGTTCAAACGTGTTGTGATAAAACAGTGGAACACACTTAACAGTTAGACAAGAATGACATTAGCCTGCTCAGCTTTGACAATGGAGTTTAGTGACTGCAATGTTGAGGCAGCAATGGGAGGAACACTGTACGAAACAATATATTATATGTGTCTGCAATTTTCATGTTGTGTCTCGCTCCTTATGTCACAGTGTTTTTGCTGGATATACAGTGAGGGAAAAAAGTATTTGATCCCCTGCTGATTTTGTACGTTTGCCCACTGACAAAGACATGATCAGTCTATAATTTTAATGGTAGGTTTATTTGAACAGTGAGAGACAGAATAACAACAAAACAATCCAGAAAAGCGCATGTCAAAAATGTTATAAATTGATTTGCATTTTAATGAGGGAAATAAGTATTTGACCCCTCTGCAAAACATGACTTAGTACTTGGTGGCAAAACCCTTGTTGGCAATCACAGAGGTCAGACGTTTCTTGTAGTTGGCCACCAGGTTTGCACACATCTCAGGAGGGATTTTGTCCCACTCCTCTTTGCAGATCTTCTCCAAGTCATTAAGGTTTTGAGGCTGATGTTTGGCAACTCGAACCTTCAGCTCCCTCCATAGAGGGAAGGGGGAATGAGGTTCTCACCCAAGATTTGACGGTACCTGGCCCCGTCCTTCGTCCCTTTGATGCGGTGAAGTTGTCCTGTCCCCTTAGCAGAAAAACACCCCCAAAGCATAATGTTTCCACCTCCATGTTTGACGGTGGGGATGGTGTTCTTGGGGTCATAGGCAGCATTCCTCCTCCTCCAAACACGGTGAGTTGAGTTGATGCCAAAGAGCTCAATTTTGGTCTCATCTGACTACAACACTTTCACCCAGTTCTCCTCTGAATCATTCAGATGTTCATTGGCAAACTTCAGACAGGCCTGTATATGTGCTTTCTTGAGCAGGGGGACCTTGCGGGCGCTGCAGAATTTCAGTTCTTCATGGCGTAGTTTGTTACAAATTGTTTTCTTGGTGACTGTGGTCCCAGCTGCCTTGAGATCATTGACAAGATCCTCCCATGTAGTTCTGGGCTGATTCCTCACCGTTCTCATGATCATTGCAACTCCACCAGGTGAGATCTTGCATGAAGCCCCAGGCCGAGGGAGATTGACAGTTCTTTTGTGTTTCTTCCATTTGCGAATAATCGCACCAACTGTTGTCACCTTCTCACCAAGCTGCTTGCCGATGGTCTTGTAGCCCTTTGGTCTTGGCCATGGTGGAGAGTTTGGAATCTGATTGATTGATTGCTTCTGTGGACATGTGTCTTTTATACAGGTAACAAACTGAGACAACGGTGAGGAATCAGCCCAGAATTACACGGGAGGATCTTGTCAATGATCTCAAGGCAGCTGGGACCATAGTCACCAAGAAAACAATTGGTAACACACTACGCCGTGAAGGACTTATTTCCCTCATTAAAATGCAAATCAATTTAATTGTTTTTGACATGGGTTTTTCTGGATTTTTTTGTTGTTATTCTGTCTCTCACTGTTCAAATAAACCTACCATTAAAATTATAGACTGATCATTTCTTTGTCAGTGGGCAAATGTACAAAATCAGCAGGGGATGAAATACTTTTTTCCCTCACTGTAACAATGTCCATCCAGGACTCTGGTCCTTCTACCCTTTATAGGCCATGAAAAAAGCATTGGATTGGTGGAAGCATCGGCTAGAGGGAGTTTCCACCATATTTCTTCCACCAGTCATTTTCTTTCAAGGTAAGTGAACAGGTGTACTCTTTGGGAGAAAGGAGAGATAATTGGGACATCTGTTGCATTGCCCTTCTGATCATGTCTTCCCTGTACATTTTGTTATATTAAGTGATTGGTTGAATTGATCCCAAAGAGCGGAAAATATGTGGATTACTGTACCAAAATAAAGCATGTGATGCCCATAAATAAATCATAGGTTGCCCATCAAATAAATATATTTTTTCAATTTTTAAATGGAAAAGAAGCACTGGATGCTACACAAAAAAAGGTTTTATATTGTGCCAAATAAGGGTTATTTGGCTCGTTGTGATAGCGGAACCCTTTTTGATGCTATATACTGCATAACCCTTTTTTAAAGGTTCTATACAGAACCATGCTCATAAGGTTTTAAAATATAACCTTTATGGTGCTTTAAAGGGAAAATCCACTCCAAAACTATATTTAGGTATTTTTTCCATTAGTCCACTGTTGATACAGTCCCAAAATGTTTTGCATGTCAGCAGTCAAGTTTTCAAGATATTGGACTTTCAAGAAGCAAAGTGTCACCGGCCACATCATCATTATAATGCAAAATGCATCATATGATGCAAGTCTGATTCCTGGCCATGTGACTTGTGTCTGAATGGTCAAATCTGATTATTTGCCCTCAAGTGGTTTTTAGACTTATTTGCCATATCGTGTTGCTTGCTAGCTACTCCGTTGACAGTTTAAGAACACGTGGTAGCTTACTAGCTTGTTAATTGTTTGCAAACAAATTAGTGAATGTGCTAGCAAGCTAAACAGCTACCTAGGTCAGTATAGTTGACTGCTGTGGCTAGCCAAAAATGACTTGTTTTGAAAGTGTTCTTATACTATGATTTCTAACATTCAAAGCAACTGGGAGACTTCCATGGCAGGCATTGTTGTCACCTTAGCTTGCTACACAACTTCTGAGTGAGAGGAAGCATGAGAACCACCACCAATCAGCCTACACCACTGCACACACACCCACAGTTACTATGACAACTAGCGTAGCCATGTGAGCAATACTATAGTCTGAACACATAAATCCAACTTGGTCAATTTTAACTTGCTGTTTGGACAGTCAGTATTCCATAACTGATTTGAAAAACATCTTCTTCTTCTTCTTCAGGATGGTTTTTGGGGCGGACTACATCCTGAAAAGTTGTATTGCCGCCCACTTCTTCTTATTCCTCATGAAAATAAAATATTCAAATGCAGGAAAGTGGGGCGGGGTAGGGGGAATAAAATAAAGATATATAAATAACTCAAAATCCATCCCACTCCTTCAGTCACAATCCAATCAAATCATATCCCTACATAGTCTCAGCGATGGAACATTCATTGTAAGGATTTCTTGGAATGCCTCTGCTGTAGACTCCCTGAGCCCCCAAAAATGCTCGGCCGCACTCACAATGATTCCTATTTTCTCCGATTTCCTCTCTGTTTGTGCCGTGCAGTTTATAACCACCACCAGAAACAATAAAATGTCCCCCTTCTTAACATGCAACATGTCAAGATCCCTCTGTTGGCGTGGAACATTCACTGATGTCTCTAATCCAGCTACCTTTGTTTCTTCAATGTCAATCCCTTCTTCCACTCTTCTCAACGCCTCCAAATACAAAAATCCTTTCTTCCACTCTTCTCAACGCCTCCAAATACAAAAATCCCTTCTTCCACTCTTCTCAACGCCTCCAAATACAAAAATCCCTTCTTCCACTTCTCAACGCCTCCAAATACAAAAATCCCTTCTTCCACTCTTCTCAACGCCTCCTGATAGGAGACATGTTGGACAGCCCTTATTCTGGCCACCTCTGTTTCCTTCACCCTAACAGGGCACTTAGGAATTCGGGAGCTTGCTCGCCATCAAAATTGCAGCATTTAACCTCAGCTGGAAAACGATATTTCTCCCATCTACATACGCTTGTCACATGACCAAACAAGCATTAAGGTCTGCAGAGTGAACAAGGGGGACTACCTAAAAACATGCTACTTCGATACAAGTGACTTTTTGTAGCACGTTAGGAGGGCATTTTTGCTAACCCTAACCCTTTTCCTGACTTAATTCTCATAACCTGCTATGTTAATTCTCCTAACCTGCTACGAAAAGGCATAGCTTTATCAAAGTGGCTTGTTTTTAGGAAGTTCAGTGAATAAGGCTTAAGATCTTCCTGGGTGTACAGTATGTCACAGGTGTGACGAATACCCTAATTACTGTGCATGCTTTGGCCCATGTGCTCCTAATTTAGTGTTTGTTAACTGATTGATTAATTGAAACGTGACTGGCTTCCCTCTCTTTATAACACTTCTTTCTTTTGTTTGAGGTGTGGCTGCCCAGGAGAAGGTGCAGGTGAGAGGGATGCTGGCATTTAGTTTGAAGCGGTTGCAGAGAGCTTTTGGAAGCTTTGGTTTTGCTAAGAGAAGTGTTACTTTGATGGAATGATGACTAAAGTTGTGTAGTGATTTCTTTCCACTGAAACCTGTTTGTTTGATTTCATTGTCTGATCGTGATATCCTCCCTCCATTTTGTTTGCTAAGCTAAAGCTAACTTGGTTCATGGAAACTGAAATTGGGATATAAATGAACTTGTGAACTGTTACCTGCTTCTGATTTTTCCTTTCATGCATTTCCACTCAAACCAATGTCATGAGTTATTCAGCGCTCCCTCTGCTCTTGGTGGTGTAGTTGGATCTATGGTACTGAGTTGAGTTATTCAGCGCTCCCTCTGCTCTTGGTGGTGTAGTTGGATCTATGGTACTGAGTTGAGTTATTCAGCGCTCCCTCTGCTCTTGGTGGTGTAGTTGGATCTATGGTACTGAGTTGAGTTATTCAGCGCTCCCTCTGCTCTTGGTGGTGTAGTTGGATCTATGGTACTGGGTTGAGTTGTCACAGCCCCTCTTGGCCAGGGTGTGACATGCACTCGGCATTGGGGAAGACCTGCAATAAACTTTGATTTGAACTTTTATAACCAATGCTGATCGACTTCCAACAACAGGTGTATAGACAGGTTTTACCTTTCAAGCACTTGTCCAAAGGTATTTAATTACCCCAGTCAGAAATGGAAGTACAGTATGTACAATGGCCTGATAACTTTAAGACCAGAATTGAAGTTCTACATTGGTGTGATTTACATTTAGTTGTATTCACCTGGTGGCATATGAATAGGATTGCCAGAGATTAAAACATGTGTAGAATGACTGCCATTGTGGTGATTCAATTTTATTTGATCACTTGCTGAAACTGTTAAATAGCATCCAAACTGTGTGTAGATCCTCATTCTGATATACAGCAGACTTGAACAGGTCTTTGCAAATGGGATTGTTATCAATGAGTCAACCCTGTATAAAGTAGTCCCATGCCTTTAAATCCCCTCTCCTCACGATCTCTGTGCATCACAGTTCAATCACGTGACTATAGTCTAGAGCCTCTATTAATGACAACCACTGGCACAGCAAACACAAACCATCAGGACAAAGCATATTTCTCGTGCTCTCTCACACACTGCTCCATTTTCTTTAAACCCATCCCCTTAACCCCTGGCCTATACAGTTGATTTCAAAAAAGATAATGGAACTAATGTGGGGGATTTAAGAATGGACTAGCTGGTCGTCTTAAGTTTTTTTTTTAGAGGGATGCTTTGACAAAGAGAGGATTAATTACAGTGTTGGACTTAAAGCCTTCTTTCACTGGGAACTGTCCTGTGTCACGGGGCTCATCCAAGTCATGGGATCCAGGGTGTACAGACCCAGAGCCTGCCTGGGATTATTTGAGGGATTCAGACAGCTCCTGGAAGCAGAGAGCCAGACTGATCTGCTACAGCTGAAGGGAGTATTGTTAATGGAGAGGATGTCCATACTGTTTAAAGATGCACTGTGAAATTAGCTGAATATTCGGACAGACGGTCAAGCCATCATCTTCACTGATTTTGAAGGGCTGAAATCTACCAGTGGAGGCTCCTCAGAGGAGGAAGGGGAGGACCATCAATGAATTTCATAATTAAAATAGTGAAACATTAAACTATAATCTTTTGATTAAACTGTACTAAACATATTCACGTCACCAAATAATTAATGAAAACACACTGATTTGCAATAAAGGTCTACAGTAGCTTCAACAGCACTCTGTAGGGTAGGTAGCACCATGGTGTAGCCAGAGGACAGCTAGTTGCCATCCTCAGGGTACATTGACTTTAATACAAAACCTAGGATGCTCATGGTTCTCACCCCCTTCCATAGACTTACACCGTAATTATGACAACTTCCGGAGGACGTCCGCCAACCTATCAGAGCTCTTGCAGCATGAACTGACATTTTCTCCACCCAATCAAAGGATCAGAGAATTAATATAGTTATGAAAGCATAAGCTACAGCTAGCTAGCACTGCAGTGCATAAAATGTGAGTAGTTGACTCAAAGAGAAAGACAATAGTTGAACAGTTTTGAACAAATACATTTCTTCAAAAATGAAGGAGACTCTATATTTCATAGTATTTTTTTTACTTTCACTCACTTAGCTAGCTAGTTTAGTCTACTCAAACTCCTGGAGAGAGGGATGCTATGTTAGCTAGCTGGCTATGGCTATCCAAAACTGGAACTCTTTCAAGTCAAGGTAAGCTTTTGGTTTTATTAATGTATTGCCACTGGGGCCCGGTGTAACTGCTAAACTGCTTGCTGACTGTACACTGTACTGCATGATCGTGTCAGATTTACTAATGCGTTAGTTCTATTAGCTATGTTGACAATGACGTTAGATAATATGGTGACAAGGATGTAGGCTGTGTGTATTGGTTAGGGACAGATATACATTTACTCGGGGGGGGGGGGGGAGCTGGTCCAACTCAAGGTGTCATTTTAAAAAATGCACCCCCTTCCCCAACGTTCAAAATATTTTCACATGACCCTCCCCTTGTACAGTTAAATAAATGGAACATCCTCCTTCTCATAGAATTAGCTCAAAAAAATGTATATGACCACAAATAACAATAGCTGTAGCGACCCTGTGTTTATAAACGTGGATATCGACTTTGCCACTTCAGCATGCTTTTTTGGCACAGTCGATGCCACGCAGGGCTAAGGGCCAGAAGGTTGGGGGTTTGCCGACCACCACAGACAAGCTCACTCTCCCTGCCTGTTTCATTACACTGCAACCAGAGCTGGCTGCAGACAATGATCAGCTAGGGGCAAATCAGATTTTCAACATTTTGATGCCATATTTATAATTCTATAAAATGTATGCAATGAATTTTCCACCAACAGGTTTCTGTGCCAATGCACCACACAACCAATAAACAAAGCATACTGACTTCGGGCACTTCAATATCATGGTTTGTGTTTTCAACACCACAATAAATAGACTGTCAATCTGGACAAACAGAACATACATCCCTCCCTACCTTGTAGGCTTACCTAGTATAGAAGGCTTGGTTTGACAATCTCTGAATGTCATTAAACTTTTTGGTATTTTGTAACAGATGTCTCTTTCCATTCATCAATTGGCCACTGCACAGATTGGAGTGATTGATTGATTTTATTTGTCAGTTTAAAAAATACATATATACACAAAGATTTTTAAAAGTGACTGGGATTGCACAGTAAAGTTGGGGACTTATTTCTATTGTGGTCCCTATTTTTTTTTACATAAATACATATACATATACATATACAGTGGGGAAAAAAAGTATTTAGTCAGCCACCAATTGTGCAAGTTCTCCCACTTAAAAAGATGAGAGAGGCCTGTAATTTTCATCATAGGTACACGTCAACTATGACAGACAAATTGAGAGAAAAAAAATCCAGAAAATCACATTGTAGGATTTTTAATGAATTCATTTGCAAATTATGGTGGAAAATAAGTATTTGGTCACCTACAAACAAGCAAGATTTCTGGCTCTCACAGACCTGTAACTTCTTCTTTAAGAGGCTCCTCTGTCCTCCACTCGTTACCTGTATTAATGGCACCTGTTTGAACTTGTTATCAGTATAAAAGACACCTGTCTACAACCTCAAACAGTCACACTCCAAACTCCACTATGGCCAAGACCAAAGAGCTGTCAAAGGACACCAGAAACAAAATTGTAGACCTGCAACAGGCTGGGAAGACTGAATCTGCAATAGGTAAGCAGCTTGGTTTGAAGAAATCAACTGTGGGAGCAATTATTAGGAAATGGAAGACATACAAGACCACTGATAATCTCCCTCGATCTGGGGCTCCACGCAAGATCTCACCCCGTGGGGTCAAAATTATCACAAGAACGGTGAGCAAAAATCCCAGAACCACATGGGAGGACCTAGTGAATGACCTGCAGAGAGCTGGGACCAAAGTAACAAAGCCTACCATCAGTAACACACTACGCCGCCAGGGACTCAAATCCTGCAGTGCTAGACGTGTCCCCCTGCTTAAGCCAGTACATGTCCAGGCCCGTCTGAAGTTTGCTAGAGTGCATTTGGATGATCCAGAAGAGGATTGGGAGAATGTCATATGGTCAGATGAAACCAAAATAGAACTTTTTGGTAAAAACTCAACTCGTCGTGTTTGGAGGACAAAGAATGCTGAGTTGCATCCAAAGAACACCATACCTACTGTGAAGCATGGGGGTGGAAACATCATGCTTTGGGGCTGTTTTTCTGCAAAGGGACCAGGACGACTGATCCGTGTAAAGGAAAGAATGAATGGGGCCATGTATCGTGAGATTTTGAGTGAAAACCTCCTTCCATCAGCAAGGGCATTGAAGATGAAACGTGGCTGGGTCTTTCAGCATGACAATGATCCCAAACACACCGCCCGGGCAACGAAGGAGTGGCTTCGTAAGAAGCATTTCAAGGTCCTGGAGTGGCCTAGCCAGTCTCCAGATCTCAACCCCATAGAACATTTTTGGAGGGAGTTGAAAGTCCGTGTTGCCCAGCGACAGC
Organism: Coregonus lavaretus; assembly: GCF_964263955.1. Lineage (NCBI taxonomy): Eukaryota > Metazoa > Chordata > Actinopteri > Salmoniformes > Salmonidae > Coregonus > Coregonus lavaretus. Next base: position 9,586,341 of record NC_139996.1, read on the forward strand.
CCCAAAACATCACTGCTCTAGAGGAGATCTGCATGGAGGAATGGGCCAAAATACTAGCAACAATGTGTGAAAACCTTGTGAAGACTTACAGAAAACGTTTGACCTGTGTCATTGCCAACAAAGGGTATATAACAAAGTATTGAGAAACTTTTGTTATTGACCAAATACTTATTTTCCACCATAATTTGCAAATAAATTCATAAAAAATCCTACAATGTGATTTTCTGGATTTTTTTTCTCATTTTGTCTGTCATAGTTGACGTGTACCTATGATGAAAATTACAGGCCTTTCTCATCTTTTTAAGTGGGAGAACTTGCACAATTGGTGGCTGACTAAATACTTTTTTCCCCCACTGTATATAGATAGACACATTACAGAGATAGTCAAAAAAATCTCAACCTCCAGATGAGTATGAGGGGGGAGTTTAAGTACAATTCTTACAAGCTTGTTTGGCTAGTAGCTTAATCTTTAGATGTTTGGGGCTGATGGTGAACCATGATGTGCAGGCATAATCAAAGTGACACTGGACTAGCGCACTAGCTAGACTTCCATCCAATTGGTGACAGATTTTCATGTGAATATTCTAAAATCTTCATAAAAACAATTGGCACCGGACAACATGACATGGAAGATTTTAATTTACCAGACATTTAAAAAAATTACAGGACATCTACAGTGCCTTCGGAAAGTATTTAGACCCCTTGACTTTTTCCACATTTTGTTACATTTACATTTACATTTTAGTCATTTAGCAGACGCTCTTATCCAGAGCGACTTACAGGAGCAATTAGGGTTAAGTGCCTTGCTCAAGGGCACATTTACGTCATTTAGCAGACGCTCTTATCCAGAGCGACTCACAAATTGGTGCATTCACCCTATAGCCAGTGGGATAACCACTTTACAATTTTTTTTTGGGGGGGGGTAGAAGGATTACTTTATCCTATCCCAGGTATTCCTTAAAGAGGTGGGGTTTCAAATGTCTCCGGAAGGTGGTGAGTGACTCCGCTGTCCTGGCGTCGTGAGGGAGCTTGTTCCACCATTGGGGTGCCAGAGCAGCGAACAGCTTTGACTGGGCTGAGCGGGAACTATGCTTCCGCAGAGGAAGGGGAGCCAGCAGGCCAGAGGTGGATGAACGCAATGCCCTCGTTTGGGTGTAGGGACTGATCAGAGCCCGAAGGTACAGAGGTGCCGTTCCCCTCACTGCTCCATAGGCAAGCACCATGGTCTTGTAACGGATGCGAGCTTCAACTGGAAGCCAGTGGAGTGTGCGGAGGAGGGGGGTGACGTGAGAGAACTTGGGAAGGTTGAACACCAGACGGGCTGCGGCATTCTGGATGAGTTGTAGGGGTTTAATGGCACAGGCAGGGAGGCCAGCCAACAGCGAGTTGCAGTAATCCAGACGGGAGATGACAAGTGCCTGGATTAGGACCTGTGCCGCTTCCTGTGTAAGGCAGGGTCGTACTCTCCGAATGTTGTAGAGCATGAACCTGCAGGAGCGGGTCACCGCCTTGATGTTAGCGGAGAACGACAGGGTGTTGTCCAGGGTCACGCCAAGGCTCTTCACACTCTGGGAGGAGGACACAACGGAGTTGTCAACCGTGATGGCGAGATCATGGAACGGGCAGTCCTTCCCCGGGAGGAAGAGCAGCTCCGTCTTGCCAGGGTTCAGCTTGAGGTGGTGATCCGTCATCCATACTGATATGTCTGCCAGACATGCAGAGATGCGATTCGCCACCTGGTTATCAGAAGGGGGAAAGGAGAAGATTAGTTGTGTATCGTCAGCGTAGCAATGATAGGAGAGGCCATGTGAGGATATGACAGAGCCAAGTGACTTGGTGTATAGGGAGAAAAGGAGAGGGCCTAGAACTGAGAGGATTCAGCAGGGAGGAAAATGTGGCAAAGAGCTTCCTAGGGTTAGAGGCAGATGCTTGGAATTTAGAGTGGTAGAAAGTGGCCTTAGCAGCAGAAACAGATGAAGAAAATGTAGAGAGGAGGGAGTGAAAAGATGCCAGGTCGGCAGGGAGTTTAGTTTTCTTCCATTTCCGCTCCGCTGCCCGGAGCTCTGTTCTGTGAGCTCGCAATGAGTCATCAAGCCACGGAGCTGGAGGGGAGGACCGAGCCGGCCGGGAGGATAGGGGACACAGAGAGTCAAAGGATGCAGAAAGGGAGGAGAGGAGGGTTGAGGAGGCAGAATCAGGAGATTGGAGGGAGAAGGATTGAGCAGAGGGAAGAGATGATAGGATGGAAGAGGAGAGAGTAGTGGGAGAGAGAGAGCGAAGGTTGCGGCGGCGCATTACCATCTGTGTAGGGGCAGAGTGAGTAGTGTTGGAGGAGAGCGAGAGAGAAAAGGAAACAAAGTAGTGGTCGGAGACATGGAGGGGAGTTGCAGTGAGATTAGTAGAAGAGCAGCATCTAGTAAAGATGAGGTCAAGCGTATTGCCTGCCTTGTGAGTAGGGGGGGACGGTGAGAGGGTGAGGTCAAAAGAGGAGAGGAGTGGAAAGAAGGAGGCAGAGAGAAATGAGTCAAATGTGGACATAGGGAGGTTGAAATCCCCCAAAACTGTGAGGGGTGAGCCATCCTCAGGAAAGGAACTTATCAAGGCGTCAAGCTCATTGATGAACTCTCCAAGGGAACCTGGAGGGCGATAGATGACAAGGATATTAAGCTTAAATGGGCTAGTGACTGTGACAGCATGGAATTCAAATGAGGAGATAGACAGGTGGGTTAGGGGAAAAATTGAGAATGTCCACTTGGGAGAGATGAGGATTCCTGTGCCACCACCCCTCTGACCAGATGCTCTCGGGGTATGCGAGAACACATGGTCAGACGAGGAGAGAGCAGTAGGAGTAGCAGTGTTTTCAGTGGTAATCCATGTTTCCGTCAGCGCCAGGAAGTCGAGGGACTGGAGGTTAGCATAGGCTGGGATGAAGTCAGCTTTGTTGGCAGCAGAACGGCAGTTCCAGAGGCTGCCTGAGACCTGGAACTCCAGGTGTGGGGTGCGTGCAGGGACCACCAGGTTAGAGAGGCAGCAGCCACGCGGTGTGAGGCGTTTGTGTAGCCTGTGCAGAGAGGAGAGAACAGGGATAGGCAGAGGCATAGTTGACAGGCTGTAGCAAATGGCTACAATAATGCAGAGGAGATCGGAATGAAATGAACTAAACATCTGGGAGAGGAGAGAGCAGGGCCTCCCTCACCAAAACTTCCACCTCAGAAACTATAATTGTTTCACTGAACCACCCGAACAAAAACTCTCCCAACTTCCACCTTTAGAAATCAGAATTGTTGTGAACCACAGCGGTTCAATGTTTAAAGGAATAGACTCAACCCACTTTATTCAGCTAGCTAACTATGACACCATAGCTAACTAGCATGCTAGCATCCAATAACACACAGTTTAGCACCAACACTTGGTCACAACAAACCACCAATAGTGTGTTAACACACTAAGCAGATAATTCGTGTCCGTGTCTAGTTCCTTTCATAACACAGCAATAATTAAACGTTGGCTAGCTAGCACAAATATATTGTATTTAGCTGCCACAGTACAGCACACAATGGCTACTGTGTTGACTCTGTTCGAAAAACGGCTAGCTAGTTAGCTTCGTGCTACACCCGGCACCGCCGAAAACAATGCCAACCTACAGTAACTACCCACAACAGCCCACGATGCCTAACTATGACACCATAGCTAACTAGCATGCTAGCATCCAATAACACACAGTTTAGCACCAATACTTGGTTACAACAAACTACCAATAGTGTGTTAACACACTAAACAGATCATTCGTGTCCGTGTCTAGTTCCTTTCATAACGCAGCAATAATTAAACGTTGGCTAGCTAGCACAAGTATATTGTATTTAGCTACTACAGTACAGTTAGCTGGTCGTGTTGGCTAGCTAGCAATGGCTACTGTGTTGACTTTGTTTGAAGAACGGCTAGCTAGCTAGCTTCGTGCTACACCCGGCACCGCCGAAAAACAATGCTAACCTACAGTAACTACCCACAACAGCCCACGATGCCTAACTATGACACCATAGCTAACTAGCATGCTAGCATCCAATAACACACAGTTTAGCACCAATACTTGGTTACAACAAACTACCAATAGTGTGTTAACACACTAAACAGATAATTCGTGTCCGTGTCTAGTTCCTTTCATAACGCAGCAAAAATTAAACGTTGGCTAGCTAGCACATTAACATTGGAAACAACTCTCCACCGTTGCTAAACGTTACCAGTAGCTACCCGCTAGCTAGCTAGCCTCGTGCTTCGCCGGGCTCCGCCGTAAACAATACTTACCTACAATAATTACCTACGGAAACCTACAATAACTACCTAAATAACTACCTAAATAAACTACCTACAATACCTAACTACAACTACCTACCTACGATCTAAATACATGGTTTAAGCTTTACTCAACACCATATAAGAAGCCAAGCTTACCTCCTGCTAGAGAAAACACAACCTCTCACAACCTCTCCCGACCACAGGTTACAGCCTTATCTAAAATTGATTAAATCGTTTTTTTCCCTCATCAATCTACACACCATACCCCATAATGACAAAGCAAAAACAGGTTTTTATACATTTTTGCTAATTTATTACAAATAAAAAGCGGAAATATCAAATTTACATAAGTATTCAGACCCTTTACTCAGTACATTGTTGATGCACCTTTGGCAGCGATTACAGCTATTTTCTGGTCTCTCCAGAGATGTTCGATTGGGTTCAAGTCCGGGCTCTGGCTGGGCCACTCAAGGACATTCAGAGACTTGTCCCGAAGCCTCTCCTGCGTTGTCTTGGCTGTGTGCTTAGGGTCGTTGTCCTGTTGGAAGGTGAACCTTCGCCCCAGTCTGAGGTCCTGAGCGCTCTGGAGCAGGTTTTCATCAAGGAGCTCTCTGTACTTTGCTCTTTTCATCTTTGCCTCGATCCTGACTAGTCTCCCAGTACCTGCCACTGAAAAACATCCCCACAGCATGATGCTGCCACCACCATGCTTCACTCTAGGGATGGTGCCAGGTTTCCTCCGGACGTGACACTTGGTATTCAGGCCAAAGAGTTCAATCTTGGTTTCATCAGACCAAAGAATCTTGTTTCTCATGGTCTGAGAGTCTTTAGTTGCCTTTTGGCAAACTCCAAGCGGGCTGTCATGTTCCTTTTACTGAGGAGTGGCTTCCGTCTGGTCACTCTACCATAAAGGCCTGATTGGTGGAGTGCTGCAGAGATGGTTGTCCTTCTGGAAGGTTCTTCCATCTCCACAGAAGAACTCTAGAGCTCTGTCAGAGTGACCATCGGGTTCTTGGTCTCCTCCCTGACCAAGGCCCTTCTCCCCCGATTGCTCAGTTTGTTCGGGCGGCCAGCTCTAGGAAGAGTCTTGGTGGTTTCATAGATATCATCCTGACTAATTTACCCTCTAAATACACCTCCGCTGTCTTCAACCAGGATCTCAGAGATCACTGCCTCATTGCCTGCGTCCGTAATGGGTCCGTGGTCAAACGACCACCCCTCATCACTGTCAAACGCTCCCTAAAACACTTCAACGAGCAGGCCTTTCTAATTGTCCTGGCCTGGGTATCCTGGATGGATATTGACCTCATTCCGTCAGTAGAGGATGCCTGGATGTTCTTCAAAAGCGCTTTCCTCTCCATCTTAAATAAGCATGCCCCATTCAAAAAATTCAGAACTAAGAACAGATATAGCCCCTGGTTGACCCCAGAGTTGACTGCCCTTGACCAGCACAAAAACATCCTGTGGCATACTGCATTAGCATCGAACAGCCCCCGCGATATGCAACTTTTCAGGGAAGTCAGGAACCAATATACACAAGCAGTTAGGAAAGCAAAGGCTAGCTTTTTCAAACAGAAATTTGCATCCTGTAGCACTAACTCCAAAAAGTTTTGGGACATTGTAAAGTCCATGGAGAATAAGAGCACCTCCTCCCACCTACCCACTGCACTGAGGCTAGGAAACACTGTCACCACCGATAAATCTACGATAATCGAGAATTTCAATAAGTATTTTGCTATGGCTGGCCATGCATTCCACCTGGCTACCCCGGCCACCAGCTCTGTACCCTCCGCTGCAACTTGCCCATGCCCCCCCCCCCCGCTTCTCCTTCACCCAAATTCAGATAGCTGATGTCCTGAAAGAGTTGCTTAATCTGGACCCCTACAAATCAGCTGGGCTAGACAATCTGGACCCTTTCTTTCTAAAATGAGCCGCCGAAATTGTTGCAACCCCTATTACTAGCCTGTTCAACCTCTCTTTCGTATCGTCTGAGATCCCCAGAGATTGGAAAGCTGCCGCGGTCATCCCCCTCTTCAAAGTGGGTGACACTCTAGATCCAAACTGTTACAGACTTATATCCATCCTGCCCTGCCTTTCGAAAGTATTTGAAAGCCTACTTAACAAACAGATGACCGACCATTTCGAATCCCACCGTACCTTCTCCGCTATGCAATCCGGTTTCCGAGCTGGTCATGGGTGCACCTCAGCCACGCTCAAGGTCCTAAACGATATAATAACCGTGATTGATAAAAGACAGTACTGTGCAGCCGTCTTCATCGACCTGGCCAAGGCTTTTGACTCTGTCAATCACCGCATTCTTATTGGCAGACTAAATGGCCTTGGTTTCTCAAATGACTGCCTCGCCTGGTTCACCAACTACTTCTCAGATAGAGTTCAATGTGTCAAATCAGAGGGCCTGTTGTCTGGACCTCTGGCAGTCTCTATGGTGGTGCCACAGGGTTAAATTCTCGGGCCGACTCTATTCTCTGTTTATATCAATGATGTCGCTCTTGCTGCTGGTGACTCTCAGATCCACCTATATGCAGACGACACCATTTTGTATACATCTGGCCCTTCATTGGACACTTTGTTAACAAACCTCCAAACTAGCTTCAATGCCAACAAGGGCATGTTTAGGAGCATGAGTGAAGGAGGCTTTGTTGCGAAATAGGAAGCCGATTCTAGATTTAACTTTGGATTGGAGATACTTAATGTGAGTCTGGAAGGAGAGTTTACGGTCTAACCAGACATCTAGGTATTTGTAGTTGTCCACATATTCTAAGTCAGACCCGCCGAGAGTAGTGATTCTAGTCGGGCGGGCGGGTGCAAGCATGTTCGATTGAAGAGCATGCATTTAGTTTTACTAGCGTTTATGAGCAGTTGGAGGCCACGGAAGTTTGAGGCCAACACCTTCGGCGATGTCATTTACAAAATAGCTTCCAACACTCAACTCAGCAAATTGGATGTAGTCTATCACAGTGCCATCCGTTTTGTCACCAAAGCCCCATTGTGACCTGTACGCTCTTGTTGGCTGGCCCTCACTACATATTCGTCGCCAAACCCACTGGCTCCAGGTCATCTATAAATCACTTCTAGGCCAATCCCCGCCTTATCTTAGATCATTGGTCACCATAGCAACACCCACCCGTAGTATGCGTTCCAGCAGGTATATCTCACTGGTCATCCCCAAAGCCAACACCTCCTTTGGCCGCCATTCCTTCCAGTTCTCTGCTGCAAATGACTGGAATGAACTGCAAAAATCTCTGAAGCTGGAGACACTTATCTCCCTCACTAACTTTAAGCATCAGTTGTCATAGCAGCTTACCGATCACTGCACCTGTACACAGCCCATCTGTAATTAGCCCACCCAACTACCTCATCCCCATATTGTTATTTACATTGTTATTTATTTTGCTCATTTGCACCCCAGTATCTCTATTTGCACATCATCTTCTGCACATCTATCACTCCAGTGTTAATACTAAATTGTAATTATTTTGCAGTATGGCCTATTTATTGCCTTACCTCCATAATTTACTACATTTGCACACACTGTTTATAGATTTTGTTGTTTTTATCGCACTGCTTTGCTTTATCTTGGCCAGGTCGCAGTTGTAAATGAGAACTTGTTCTCAACTGGCTTACCTGGTTAAATAAAGGTGAAATAAAATAAATTAAAAAATTAAAAAATGTGCCTCGACACAATCCTGTCTCGGAGCTCTACGGACAATTCCTTCGACCTCATGGCTTGGTTTTTGCTCTGACATGCACTGTCAACTGTGTGACCTTATATAGACAGGTGTGTGCCTTTCCAAATCATGTCCAATCAACTGAATTTACCACAGGTGGACTCCAATCAAGTTGTAGAAACATCTCAAGGCTGATCAATGGAAACGGGATGCATCTGAATACTTATGTAATTAAGGTATTCAAGTTTTTTAAAAAGTTTTTTTAATACATTTGGAAACATTTCAAAAAACCTGTTTTCACTTTGTCATTATGGGGTATTGTGTGTAGATTGCTGAGAAAAAAAAAGAAATATATATATTTTTTTTGAATAAGGCTGTAATGTAACCAATGTGGAAAAAGTCAAGGGGTCTGAATACTTTCCGAAAGCACTGTATATGCATTCAGATCTGACCTGGTGGAGCCAGCACCATCAATAAACAAGGGATATTGGCCAAATGAGCCACATTTACGTGACCTTAACAGCCTATAACAAATTACAAAAACACTATTCCTTGTGTTTCGATGTGTAGCATATGCAAAACTTTATAGTCAATTTTTTTATTGGTTTTTAGGCTACTTTCCTCAAACAATAATTGTCCACCTCATGGTTCAGCTGTCAGAGATTTGAGCACTACATTTATCAGGGCATTGCATGCATAGGCCTATAGGCTTAGGTGTCCACTGTATGATATTCACATTTTCATAAATATACATATCAAGGAAAATAAACTTAGGCCTAATCCCAGAAGGAGATATGCCGGTGGCCTGCTTTTATTTACTTTTATTTTACCCTTATTTTACCAGGTAAATTGACTGAGAACACATTCTCATTTACAGAAACAACATGGGGAATAGTTACAGGGGGGATGAATGAGCCAATTGGAAGCTGGGGAAGATTAAGTGGCCAGATTGGGAATTTAGCCAGGACACTGGGGTTAACACCCCTACTCTTATGATAAGTGCCATGGGATCTTTAGTGACCACAGAGAGTCAGGACACCCGTTTAACATCCCATCTGAAAGACAGCACCTTACACAGGGCATTGTCCCCAATCACTGCCTTGGGGCATTGGGATATACTGTATATATAGACCAAAGGAAAGAGTGTCTCCTACTGGCCCTCCAACACCACTTCCAGCAGCATCTGGTCTCCCATCCAGGGACAGACCAGGACCAACCCTGCTTAGCTTGAAAGGCAAGCCAGCAGTGGGATGCATGTATTTCTTTATGTCAGATGGCTACTGCATCTGCTATACAGATATAGACGTACAGAAGGAGGCTAATTCGTGAATTTTCGATCAGACTATTTTGTATAAAGATAAGCATTATATTGTTAGATTATAGGAGTAACTCTGGTAGGCCTGAAACAGTTTTCCTCACCTCAAGTTCAACTGTCGGAGTCAATTGGAGCGCCGGGGTGCACTGCCTTCATATCATAGGCCTGCAGTAGCTAAAGCTTAATAATAGCCACACCATACCAAACCTTCACAAACATTTCTAAACCTTATTAGGGTAATATCAAAAGTAAGTCAAGCCATTGTTTATAGGGAAAATACCAGCAGAAGAGTGAATGTAAACCAGGAAAACCACACAACCCTCCCCAGTGCCCAATAAAAACACACTACCCTCCCCTGTACCCAATAAAACCACACAACCCTCCCCTGTACCCAATAAAACCACACTACCCTCCCCTGTACCCAATAAAACCACACAACCCTCCCCTGTACCCAATAAAACCACACAACCCTCCCCTGTACCCAATAAAACCACACAACCCTCCCCTGTGCCCAATAAAAACACACAACCCTCCCCTGTGCCCAATAAAAACCACACAACCCTCCCCTGTGCCCAATAAAACCACACAACCCTCCCCTGTGCCCAATAAAAACACACAACCCTCCCCTGTGCCCAATAAAAACCACACAACCCTCCCCTGTGCCCAATAAAACCACACAACCCTCCCCTGTGCCCAATAAAAACACACAACCCTCCCCTGTGCCCAATAAAACCACACAACCCTCCCCTGTGCCCAATAAAAACACACACTACCCTCCCCTGTGCCCAATAAAACCACACAACCCTCCCCTGTGCCCAATAAAAACACACAACCCTCCCCTGTGCCCAATAAAAACACACAACCCTCCCCTGTGCCCAATAAAAACACACAACCCTCCCCTATACCCAATAAAAACCACACAACCCTCCTCTGTGCCCAATAAAAACCACACAACCCTCCCCTGTGCCCAACAAAAACCCACACAACCCTCTCCAAAGCAAAAATAAAAGTTTGACAACCATTCCCCATTTTGGACCACCCCTCCCCCCAGTAAATTTTGATCGGTCCCTTAGCAGTTAAAATATGAAGGTTTGGCTTGGAAAGGTTTTGTCACCTAATCACAGACAGCTGATGTGTTGTGCACTAAAGTCCACAAGCGAAGGGAAAAGGTGAGAGAGGAGGAGAATGCGTAGATGCGAGAAGGAATGAGCAAAGTGATCATGCTGTTTGTATGTGGCTGCTATGAAGGTAAACTGTGTTTGCGTGTGATCAGGGGTGTATTCATTCTGCTGATTCTGTTGAAAAACGTTTCTTAAACAGAGGCAAACGGAACGAAACGGGGATAAACATACCTGAATTTGTCCAATAGAAACTCTCGTTTGCAACTGTTGGACTAATGACTACACCATAGATCAGCTAGATACCGGCAAGAGTGTGCAAGGCGGTATTGAATTTGTCACTGTCTGTCACCTTGATTACTAAAAATTATCTTGCGCTGTGCACCTACGTTGTAAACTTTTATTCATAGACTAGGTTGTAGCAACCTCATGATGGGTATAGGGAACATTTGAGTATCAACCTATTGATGTTACATTGAGCTGGGTGAATAGAATATGAATGACAATCATCCAATATGCTGTAATAGAAATAAGGCAATGCTCACAAAAAAATTAAATTGTCCTCCCTCATCTTAAACGTCACCGACTGCCACTGAAATCTACTGTATTTGAACGGCTGAAATCTACTGTATGGCGCCAATGCATTGGCGAACATTCGGTAACACTTTATTTGAACTGTAAGATAGGCCCTTCATCATAACAGTGTACATACAGTAGTTCTGACCACCAGCACATTATATTTCCTCAATGAAACCATGCAGCTTCCTAGAGGCCCATTCTAACCTCACACTCATTAGTAGGGAATTTCTGATTACATATAATCCCATAGTAATCAGAAGCAGCTTTGAAATAGTAAGGTCATACTGGCACCATAATCATAACTTTGAAAGCCAATCCAAATCTCCCCTTGCAGGAATGTCTCACTTACAACCCACAGTTATTACTATCCCTTTATCGATGGATAATAACGATAATCTCATATCTGATCTTTAACCTTGAAGATTTACAGTAGGTGAATCGTAGAAATTTGGGTGGGGCTCATTTCGAGGCTCAGAAGGGAGGTGAACCAGAAGTGGATTCTGTTGGGCGTGAATCAAATGTGACTGCCGCTTAGCGCAAGAATGCAACTTAAAGTGATTATGCTTCAAATTTACGTCAGTGCCTTTCGTCAGGGATTATCTTGATTAATTATTTTCCCCTCACGTGAGTCTACACTCTTAAAAAAAAAAAGGTGCTATCTAGAACCTAAAAGGGTTCTTCGGCTGTCCCCTCTTTTGGGTTCCATGTAGAACCCTTTCCACAGAGAGTTCTACACGGAACCCAAAAGGGTTCTACCTGGAACCAAAAAGGGTTCTCCTATGGGGACAGCTGAAGAACCCTTTTGGAACCCTTTTTTCTAGAGTGTAATATCTATAAACAACCATTACCCGCAAGTAACTTTCAGAAGCCTCTTATCGTCCTCATTTTCCAGAGGAGCACAGGGTCAGCCTCAGTACACTGCAGCACCCTTACAGCTACTGTCGTTTGATGTTAAATTCCTTGCTCAAAGGCACAAGTGTAGGAGATCTAAAACCAGCTGCCCTCCAGTTGCAAGTTCAGTCCCCTATTGTTGCAGTGCCTTGACTGGAATTCAAACCGGCAACACTCTGGCTATACAGGTCCACCTCTCTAACCTCTAAGCACCCTACCTATTATACAACAAACACAATACATCGCTAGGTATTGCGAGACAACATTGAACACAATACAGTTTTTATTTGTTGCACACTATGTCTAATCTAATTTACAGTATGAGAAGCACCAGAGATACACGGGAACTTCGTTGTCACGTTTTTTATTTCTTCCAGCAGCCCCCTCTCCTCACAGCCCCAGACAGAAGCGATAGGCTTGAAGCGCCCAGCCAGGACCCAGAGGCCCAGATAATAGCTACAGTCCAGTAACAGAAAACCCTTGACAGAGTAAACACACGGTGGCTATCCAAACTATCCAAACCGGCACTCCATTTGGGCCGGAGCCGCCATTGACTGCTGTAATCTGTTGTGTAAATCTGCAGCTTGGGCCTGTCTGGTTGCTGTCTGGGTTCTGTGCTCCCGGACAAAAGCCCCGGGACACCTTGCCTACTGACAAAGGGCTGCATGCCGCCGGGGCCTAATCAGAGTGGACAAGGCTTGCTGATGGGGCCTTTTTGAGCAATTGAACTTGGTCAATGCTTCTTAGGGGGACCTGATGGAACAGAGGGGCAGGCAGTTTGACTTCAACAACAGGGGCCCCGCTGAAAACCCTCCCTGTTAAAGGAGTGGTGCCGTGACCTGTAATGACCTTTGTAAAGGACGTATACACAGACACATACAGACACGTTTGGCAGTGTCACTGTTTATTGGCCTTTCAGACTACATATGTACATACACTGAGTATACAAAACATTAAGAACACCTGCTCTTTCCATGACCTAGACTGACCAGGTGAATCCAGGTGAAAGCTATGATCCCTTATTGATGTCACTTATTAAGTCCACTTCAATCAGTGTAGATGAAGGGGAGGAGACAGGTTAAAGAAGGATTGTTAAGCCTTGAGACAATTGAGACACGGATTGTGTATGTGTGCCATTCAGAGGGTGAATGGGCCAGACAAAAGATTTAAGTGCCTTTGAACCGGGTCTGGTAGTAGTGTCACGATCGTCTGAAGAAGCGGACCAATACGCAGCGCGTGGAGTGAACATGATGACTTTATTAAATAAAGCAACCACGAAAAAACAACAAATGACGATAGTGAAGTCCTCTGTAACACTGACAGAAACATGGAACAAAAACCCACAAAACCAAGGTGAAACCACACAGTATAAATATGGCTCCCAATCAGAGATAACGAGCCGAACAGCTGACACTCGTTACCTCCGATTGGGAGTCATATGACTAATCAAACACAATCACCCAACATAGAAATGAACAACCTAGACACCCCAACATAGAAATACACCCAAACAAATGAAAATGAACAACCCTGGCTCAAATATCAAAGTCCATGGAGCCAGAGTGTCACAGTACCCCCCCCTAAAGGTGCGAACTCCGGGCGCACCAACATAAGGACTAGGGGAGGGTCTGGGTGGGCGTCTGTCCACGGTGGCGGCTCTGGCCCCGGTCGTGATCCCCACCCCACCACAGTCACAACCTGCTTCAGTAGCCTCCTCCCAATGACCACCCTCCAACTAACCCCACCTGGACTAAGGGGCAACACCGGACTAAGGGGCAGCACCGGACTAAGGGGCAGCACCGGGATAAGGGGCAGCACCGGGATAAGGGGCAGCACCGGGATAAGGGGCAGCACCGGACTAAGGGGCAGCACCGGGCTAAGGGACAGTACCTGACTAAATGGCGGATCCTGGCTGGCTGGCTCTGGCGGATCCTGGCTGGCTGGCGGATCCGGGCTGGACGGCTCTGGCGGATCCTGGCTGGACGGCTCTGGCGGATCCTGGCTGGACGGCTCTGGCGGATCCTGGCTGGACGGCTCATGGCTGGCTGACGGATCTGGCTGCTCATGGCTGGCTGACGGATCTGGCTGCTCATGGCTGGCTGACGGATCTGGCTGCTCATGGCTGGCGGAAGGCTCTGGCTGATCCCGTCTGGCGGAAGGCTCTGGCTGCTCCTGGCTGGCGGAAGGCTCTGGCTGATCCGGTCTGACGGAAGGCTCTGGCTGCTCCTGTCTGGCGGAAGGCTCTGGCTGATCCTGTCTGGCGGAAGGCTCTGGCTGATCCTGTCTGGCGGAAGGCTCTGGCTGATCCTGTCTGGCGGAAGGCTCTGGCTGATCCTGTCTGGCGGAGAGCTCTAGCGGCTCCGGTCTGGCGGACGGCTCTGAAGGCTCATGGCAGACGGGCGGCTTTGCAGGCTCAGTACAGACGGGCAGTTCAGACGGCGTTGGGCAGACGGACAGTTCAGACGGCGTTGGGCAGACGGGCAGTTCAGGCGCCGTTGGGCAGACGGGCAGTTCAGACGGCGTTGGGCAGACGGACAGTTCAGGCGCCGTTGGGCAGACGGGCAGTTCAGACGGCGTTGGGCAGACGGACAGTTCAGGCCCCGTTGGGCAGACGGCAGACTCTGGCCGTCTGAGGCGCACCGTAGGCCTGGTGCGTGGTGCCGGAACTGGAGGTACCGGGCTGAGGACACGCATCTCAGGGCTAGTGCGGGGAGAAGCAACAGGGCATGCTTGGCCCTGGGGACGCACCGTAGGCCTGATGCGTGGTGCCGGAACTGGAGGTACCGGGCTGAGGACACGCATCTCAGGGCTAGTGCGGGAAGCAGCAACAGGGCATGCTTGGCCCTGGGGACGCACATAAGGCCTAGTGCGGAGAGCAGCAACAGGGCATGCTGGACCCTGGGGACGCACATAAGGCCTAGTGCGGAGAGCAGCAACAGGGCATGCTGGACCCTGGGGACGCACATAAGGCCTAGTGCGGAGAGCAGGAACAGGCCGGGCTGGGCTGGCGACGCGCACCGTATCTCTGGTGCGAGAGGCCGGAACAGGCCGGGCCGGGCTGGCGAAGCGCACCGTATCCCTGGTGCGTGGAGTAGGAACAGGCCGGGCTGGGCTGGCGACGCGCACCGTATCCCTGGTGCGAGTGGCCGGAACAGGCCGGGCCGGGCTGGCGAAGCGCACCGTATCCCTGGTGCGTGGAGTAGGAACAGGCCGGGCTGAGCTGGCGACGCGCACCGTATCCCTGGTGCGAGTGGCCGGAACAGGCCGGGCCGGGCTGGCGAAGCGCACCCTATCCCTGGTGCGTGGAGCAGGAACAGGCCGGGCTGGGTTGGCGACGCGCACCGCAGGCTTCGTACGAGGCTCAGGAACAGGCCGGGCTGGGCTAGCGACGCGCACCGTACACTTGGTGCGAGGGGCCGGAACAGGCCGTACCGTACTGGGGACACACACTACTGGCTGTACCTCGGGATTAGGAACGGGCCGGACCGGACTGGATACACACCTCAGTCTCTCACGCCGTGCCTCTACATCTCCTTTCCCTACTTTGGCCAGTGACCCCCTTAACCTGGTAGCCTCCTGAATCCGTCCCTTCTCTGCCTCCGTCAGCCCCCTTAACCTGGTAGCCTTCTGAATCTGCCTTGTGGCAGCCTCCTGCTGCTCAGTCGCCCAAGCCATGTGCCCCCCCCAAAAAACTTTTTGGGGTTGCCTCTCGTCCTTCCGACGATGGCCCTGCCGATGCCGTTGCTCCTCTCGCCGTCGCCTCTCCACCGTCTCGTTCCATGGTCGGCGATCCATACCATCCAGGATCTCCTCCCAAGTCCAGGACCCTTTACCGTCCAACAGTTCCATCCATGTCCAGACCCTTTGTTCCTGGACGCGCTGCTTGGTCCCTTTATGGTGGGTTTTTCTGTCACGATCGTCTGAAGAAGCGGACCAATACGCAGCGCGTGGAGTGAACATGATGACTTTATTAAATAAAGCAACCACGAAAAAACAACAAATGACGATAGTGAAGTCCTCTGTAACACTGACAGAAACATGGAACAAAAACCCACAAAACCAAGGTGAAACCACACAGTATAAATATGGCTCCCAATCAGAGAGAACGAGCCGAACAGCTGACACTCGTTACCTCCGATTGGGAGTCATATGACTAATCAAACACAATCACCCAACATAGAAATGAACAACCTAGACACCCCAACATAGAAATACACCCAAACAAATGAAAATGAACAACCCTGGCTCAAATATCAAAGTCCATGGAGCCAGAGTGTCACAAGTAGGTGCCAGGCGCAACAGTTTGTTTCAAGAACTGCAACACTGTTGGGTTTTTCACACTCAACAGTTTCCCGTGTGTATCAAGAATGGTCCACCACCCAAAGGACATCCAGCCAACTTCACACAACTGTGGGAAGCATTGGAGTCAACATGGGCCAACATCCCTGTGGAACACTTTCGACACCTTGTAGAGTCCATGCCCCGACAAATTGAGGCTGTTCGGAGGGCAAAAGGGGGGGTGCAACTCAATATTAGGAAGTTGTTCTTAATGTTTTGTACACTCAGTGTATAGATCTCGTTGTGTTTTTGGGGGGGAATCTACGGAATTTGATGTTGGTCTTTCGAGGGAACATGAATAGGTGCATCTGGGGAAATGTAGCCATTGGTGTTGTCCTCGAATTCTGGCAAGTCATGAGAGAACACTCAATGACTTCTGAGTCCGAACACAAAAAGGTGAGGACACAATGTTCTCCAGTGAAACACAGAACAAGGTGGCGGAAGTTGTAAAGTTCTGAAGTTCTGAGAGCCCCTGGGAATGGGTGTGGGAAAACCTGTGTGGGCCGCTCTGGAATCTCCTCAGAGAGACGGACTACAAGCGCTGCACTTTCCATGTGGGAAAGGTTCCGTTCCTTTGTCATCAGAAATGTCATTGTTGTACAGTCGTTGTTGTACAGAAGGTTGCTGTCTGTGTTGTTTACCCCGACTGTACCTTCAACTTTGGGGAGAAAGAGCGAGAGAGCGAGAGAGAGAGAGAGAGAGAGCGAGAGAGCGAGAGAGAGAGAGAGAGAGAGAGAGAGAGAGAGAGAGAGAGGGGGCCGTGCACTTAGAAGAGAGTCACAGAAAATAGTTGCATGTCATGTAACTTACCTGAAGTATCAATGCCCCCCTTCTTCAAAAAGCTATTATGTATGTACTCTTTTCATTTGAGTCCAAGTTACAAGTCTATGATTTGACGTAGCCTAACAATAAAACAAAGACACTGGTAACTAAAGTTTCCCATTTTTATCTGTAAATTAAATGTAGAGAAATGGTATGTTGTCAAATGGCAAGGCAACACCCTGCAGGGTTACGTTTGTTCTGAGTGGTGTTCCGTAGTGTTCTCCTCGGTTTCCATAGCGACCACAGTTCCATTAAGACACGGATCGAATGATTTGACGTTCCCGCTTAGAAAACCGGTTAGCAAAGTGTTGAAAACACAAACAGACACAGGTAAATTACCTCTTACTTAAAACAGCAACATTTCCTGAGAAGAAAATGTAAAAAGTGGAATGTTGTCTTGGTTATATCTATTTTCCGTGTTTTCGTGCAGTGTTTGTTTCATGACGCTGCTAGACCATGGATGTCAGTCAAGAAGACCTGAGCAAACTGAGCATAATCAACTCCTCTGATGAGATTGAATTAGATCATTCTTATCAGGAAGACTTTTACTCATCTGCTGATGAAGATGATGTTGATGAAGATGATGTGAGTTGATTTATTATTAGCCAACTGAAAGTGAGAGTTTGTGTATTTAGAAGTGTGTAGGCCAAATAATCTCCATAATCTAACGTTAGCCTACTGTTTGCACAATGTTTTTATACTTCTTGCCAATGAATGTCTACTGGTTGCAAATGCATGCAAACCTAAAGTTGCACCTTTCAATACCCCCAGGCTTCAGAAAAAATCCCAGAATCAATGCTCAAATATTTTGAAGCCTCCAAGAACAGAGCAAATCAGTTTGAAAAGCTCATCCTTGAGGATGTTCAAGATGATGGTAGGAACGAGGACCTCTGGATAATGCATAGGCTACAGACAGAAATATAGAAAATGCATGGATCATTTATTCATCAGTCAGGCTAGCTGCTGGCTACATGATGCCATACTATTGTTGTGTATGTGACTCAATGTCTTTGTACATTGTCTGTTTTCAGATTCCGGAGCAGCTGAGGTGTATTCCGTCATTTCAAGTCGTTCTGAAGACCTTTTAATGGAACTGGCCTCTGACTTAGGCCTACACGAGGACCCAGTGACGTTAAAAGAACGAGTGAGTGTAGTTTAATAAAGGCTTGTGTGCACTAAAGTCCTAGTGTTATGTAATTTGTGCTGGGACGTAGACTAAATATGTTTGATTGATTTAGGTCATGTCCGAGATGGAGGATGAGGAGTTGAACACTATCCCCAACGAGGCCTGTCCTCACACTGTATCTGACGGTGACATTACAGACAGCGTGCCACACAACAGTGAGGGTATGTGTAGAGACTTCTGTGTGCGTGTGTGATACATATGCCCACTAGATGTCACCCTTGCCTCATTGAGTCCAGCCCTATAAAGAAAATAAAAAAGGTGATATTCTTCAAACTAATGGAGCTGTGACTTGTGTCTTTCTCTTTGACACAGATGATATTGAATGTGATGCATATTTGTGGTCTGAAAAGCAACTCAGTCTGGAACTGAAAACGTTGGAGCGTAAGTTGAAAGAGGAGGATGAGAGGATAATTGTGGAGCGAAAGAAGGAGCAGAATGAGAAGAGAGAAAAGGAGGAGTGGAGGAAACACCGACAGAGAGACTTCGAGGAGGAGCTGAGGCGAATAGAAGAGGGCAATGTGGTGAGATAGTTCACATCATCCCTTTCTTCCATTTCCCGTTTCTATGTTTATCAGTAACTAAGACTGACTGTCTGTCTGTAGCATCAGCCTACAGGCATGGAGGAGATGAGAGAAAGAGAGGCAGAAGAGAAGCTTCAACAAGAGTTGCTCAAACAGCAGGTGGGCCAGATTCAATAAAACATGTTTTGTTGATGTGCAACCACTGAAACACTGGCTATGGAGAGGGCTAGGTCAGAAGTGTTTTCAGAAGGGGCTCATCTTTTTCTTTTGGTTTAACTTCTCCCCTCCATTCTCCCACACTAACCAGGAGCTGATCAGCAGCCTCCAGAGACAGATAGAGGAGGAGAGGAGGGCCTTTGAGAAGGCGCAGGAGGAGGAGAGGAGGAAGACCCACCAGTCTCGATGCAGGGCGGCCATCACTATCCAGGCTGCCATCAGAGGCGTTCTGGCACGCCGGTGGACCAGGGCTGAGCTCCACCGCAGAAGAGAGGAACAAAGGAGGTGTGAGGAGGAGAGGAGGAGGAGGAGGAAGGAGAGGGAGGAAAGGTGGAGGAGGGAACAGGAGGAGCAGCGGCTGAAGCAGGAGAAGGAAAAAAGGAGGAGAGAGTTGGAGGAGGAGGAGCTGAAGAGGAGGAGGTTAGAGTATGAGAGAGCCAAAGAAGAGGAGCGAGTCCGTATAGAGAGAGAGAGACAGGAGGAGGAGGAGAGGAGAAAAGGGGAGGAGAAGAGAAAGATGCACGAAGAAGAGAAGAGAAAGAAGCATGAAGAAGAGGAGAAGATAAAGAAAGAAGAGGAGAAGAGAAGGAAGGAGGAGCGGAGAAAGCATGAGGAGCAGATTAGGGAGGAGAGAGACAAGCAAGAAGGGAAGAAGGAGAGGAGAAAAAGACAGGAGGATGAGGAGAATGAAAGGAAAAGGAAGGAGGAGGAAGAGATTAGGATTGAATCAGACGAGAGGAAACCAAAGAGCCTGCAAAAGCTGGAGACAGGAATAGTGAAGGAGGAAAAAGCCAGAGAGGAGAAATCAGCCACCACTGAATGTTCCCCAACTGCCAGCTCTTCCCCCATTGACCCCAGTGCCTCAGCCCCTGAGTCTGCCTTTGAGCTGATGAGTGTATCTCTACCAGAGCAGACAGAGCAGAGGAGACTGGCCTGGATGAGGGACTGCACTTCCTGGTCCAAACTCTCTCTGCAGAACAAGAGGAAGCAGCAGCAGGGGGTCAGGACCCAGGGGAGGAGGGGGGCGAGGAGGGCTGCTGAGGGGAGCGGTTTACCCCCCCTCTGCCCAGACACACTCCTTCAGTCTGGGGCCTGGAACTCTCTTCAGGAGGTAACCTGCATGATACGATCTACAATGTGAAACTCTTTATTTCAGGGGTTGGTAACAGGCCCGTGAGTGTTTTTTTGATTTTTTGTTGAAGTTTGGGATCAAAAAAGACCATAAAATCACCTAGAATTAAGCAAAAAATGTGTTTAGGTTAGGAAATCTGTTCCCAAGTATTCCCAGGAATAAAAAAATAGACGTGATCATGTCTTAATGTAATCAAGGTCTGAATTTATTTGAATCTAGTTGCTTACCCCTGCTTTATTTCATAAAGGTTCTTCCCGGAAAAAAAAGTGATGTTTTAGGTGCGCTTGATTTAGCTTGGAGTTGTCACCTTTTTTTTTACCCTTACATTGTACAAGGAAAACTGAAAGTATTATACTGGATTACAAGTAGGATATTTGAAAGTATTGGACCTAGATGTATTTGACCCATGTCTGCAAAACAGTCAATCAGACACATACAAATAACCAACAAACCAACCATAACAAAACCAAAAGCAAAGCTTCACTGACTGGGCTCTACCTTCCAATGCAGGTGACCACAGTTGTTCTGGAGGATATCCCTGGCTGCAGCCTCACTACGTTGTCCCAATGCCCCAGACTGCAGACCCTCACCATGAGACGCTGTGGCCTTACATCCCTGGAGGGCCTCAGTAAATGCACAGAGCTCCGCTACATCGATGTACAGGTAAATACACCACCATTTACATGCGGGATAAGCTGTACAGATGAAAATTGGCTATCTAGCTAAATCTGGTGCAATGGCATGTTGTACATGGTCCCTGACAAATGAACAAATAGTACCATGGTAATGACACTGAAAGCCAGAAATTGTTTACACTGATACATTACTATATAGTACAACCATACACTGCATACTTGTGGGTATATATATATATATATATATATATATATATATATATATATATATATATATATATATATACACACACACACACAGTGGGGAGAACAAGTATTTGATACACTGCCGATTTTGCAGGTTTTCCTACTTACAAAGCATGTAGAGGTCTGTAATTTTTATCATAGGTATACTTCAACTGTGAGAGACGGAATCTAAAACAAAAATCCAGAAAATCACATTGTATGATTTTTAAGTAATTCATTTGCATTTTATTGCATGACATAAGTATTTGATCACCTACCAACCAGTAAGAATTCCGGCTCTCACAGACCTGATAGTTTTTCTTTAAGAAGCACTCCTGTTCTCCACTCATTACCTGTATTAACTGCACCTGTTTGAACTCGTTACCTGTATAAAAGACACCTGTCCACACACTCAATCAAACAGACTCCAACCTCTCCACAATGGCCAAGACCAGAGAGCTGTGTAAGGACATCAGGGATAAAATTGTAGACCAGCACAAGGCTGGGATGGGCTACAGGACAATAGGCAAGCAGCTTGGTGAGAAGGCAACAACTGTTGGCGCAATTATTAGAAAATGGAAGAAGTTCAAGATGACGGTCAATCACCCTCGGTCAGGGGCTCTATGCAAGATCTCACCTCGTGGGGCATCAATGATCATGAGGAAGGTGAGGGATCAGCCCAGAACTACACGGCAGGACCTGGTCAATGACCTGAAGAGAGCTGGGACCACAGTCTCAAAGAAAACCATTAGTAACACACTACGCCGTCATGGATTAAAATGCTGCAGCGCACGCAAGGTCCCGCTGCTCAAGCCAGCGCATGTCCAGGCCCGTCTGAAGTTTGCCAATGACCATCTGGATGATCCAGAGGAGGAATGGGAGAAGGTAATGTGGTCTGATGAGACAAAAATAGAGCTTTTTGGTCTAAACTCCACTCGCCGTGTTTGGAGGAAGAAGAAGGATGAGTACAACCCCAAGAACACCATCCCAACCGTGAAGCATGGAGGTGGAAACATCATTCTTTGGGGATGCTTTTCTGCAAAGGGGACAGGACGACTGCACCGTATTGAGGGGAGGATGGATGGGGCCATGTATCGCGAGATCTTGGCCAACAACCTCCTTCCCTCAGTAAGAGCATTGAAGATGGGTCGTGGCTGGGTCTTCCAGCATGACAATGACCCGAAACACACAGCCAGGGCAACTAAGGAGTGGCTCTGTAAGAAGCATCTCAAGGTCCTGGAGTGGCCTAGCCAGTCTCCAGACCTGAACCCAATAGAACATCTTTGGAGGGAGCTGAAAGTCCGTATTGCCCAGCGACAGCCCCGAAACGTGAAGGATCTGGAGAAGGTCTGTATGGAGGAGTGGGCCAAAATCCATGCTACAGTGTGTGCAAACCTGGTCAAGACCTACAGGAAACGTATGATCTCTGTAATTGCAAACAAAGATTTCTGTACCAAATATTAAGTTCTGCTTTTCTGATGTATCAAATACTTATGTCATGCAATAAAATGCAAATTAATTACTTAAAAATCATACAATGTGATTTTCTGGATTTTTGTTTTAGATTCCGTCTCTCACAGTTGAAGTATACCTATGATAAAAATTACAGACCTCTACATGCTTTGTAAGTAGGAAAACCTGCAAAATCGGCAGTGTATCAAATACTTGTTCTACCCACTGTATATACAGTTGAAGTTGGAAGTTTACATACACTTAGGTTGGAGTCATTAAAACTCGTTTTTCAACCACTCCACAAATTTCTTTTTAACAAACTAGAGTTTTGGCAAGTTGGTTAGGACATCTACTTTGTGCATGACACAAGTAATTTTTCCAACAATTGTTTACAGACAGATTATTTCACTTATAGTTTACTGTATCACATTTCCAGTGGGTCAAAAGTTTACATACACTAAGTTGACTGTGCCTTTAAACAACTTTTAATTCAAGAAAATTATGTCATTGCTTTAGAAGCTTCTGATAGGCTAATTTATATCATTTGAGTCAATTGGAGGTGTACCTGTGGATGTATTTCAAGGCTACCTTCAAACTCAGTGCCTCTTTGATTGACATCTCTTTGCGTGACATCAGGACAGCAGAGTCACTCACCACCTTCCGGAGACACTTGAAACCCCACCTCTTTAAGGAATACCTGGGATAGGATAAAGCAGGGTTCTTCAATTCCGGTCCTGCAGGGCCGAAACACTTCTGTTTTTTATTTCTACCTGGTAGTTCATTGCACTCACCTGAAGTTTGGGATCAAAAAATACCATAAAATCACCTAGAATTAGCCCCTGATTAGAAGGAGAGGATGAAAAACAGAGGTGTTTCGGCCCTCCAGGACCGGAATTGAAGAACCCTGGGATAAAGTAATCCTTCTAGCCCCCCTTACCCCACCCCCCCCAAAAAAAATATATATATATATATATATATATATTGTAAAGTGGTTGTCCCACTGGCTATCATAAGGTGAATGCACCAATTTGTAAGTCGCTCTGGATAAGAGCGTCTGCTAAATGACGAAAATGTAAATGCAATGGAAAATCAAAAGAAATCAGCCAAGACCTCAGAAAAGATTTTGTAGACCTCCACAATTCTGGTTCATCCTTGGGAGCAATTTCCAAATGCCTGAAGGTACCACGTTCATCTGTACAAACAATAGTACGCAAGTATAAACACCATGGGACCACGCAGCCGTCATACTGCTCAGGAAGGAGACGCGTTCTGTCTCCTAGAGATTAACATACTTTGGTGCGAAAAGTGCAAATCAATCCCAGAACAACAGCAAAGGACCTTGTGAAGATGCTGGAGGAAACGGGTATAAAAATATCTATATCCACAGTAAAACGAGTCCTATATCGACATAACCTGAAAGGGGGCCCAGCGAGGAAGAAGCCACTGCTCCAAAACCGCCATAAAAAAGCCAGACTACGGTTTGCAACTGCACATGGGGACAAAGATCATACTTTTTGGAGAAATGTCCTTTGGTCTGATGAAACAAAAATAGAACTGTTTGGCCATAATGACCATCGTTATGTTTGGATGAAAAAGGGGGTGGCTTGCAAGCCGAAGAACACCATCCCAACCGTGAAGCACGGGGTGGCAGCATCATGCCGTGGGGGTGCTTTGCTGCAGGAGGGACTGGTGCACTTCACAAAATAGTTGGCATCATGAGGAAGGAAAATTATGTGGACATATTGAAGGAACATCTCAAGACATCAGTCAGGAAGTTAAAGCTTGGTCGCAAATGGGTCTTCCAAATGGACAATGACCCCAAGCATACTTCCAAAGTTGTGGCAAAATGGCTTAAGGACAACAAAGTCAAGGTATTGGAATGGCCATCACAAAGCCCTGACCTCAATCCTATAGAAAATGTGTGGGCAGAACTGAAAAAGCGTGTGCGAGCAAGGAGGCCTACAAACCTGACTCAGTTACACCAGCTCTGTCAGGAGGAATGGGCCAAAATTCACCCAATTTATTGTGGGAAGCTTGTGGAAGACTACCCGAAACAACATTTGACACAAGTTAAACAATTTAAAGGCAATGCTACCAAATACTAATTGAGTGTATGTCAACTTCTGACCCACTGGGAATGTGATGAAATAAATTAAAGCTGAAATAAATCATTCTCTCTACTATTATTCTGACATTTCACATTGTTAAAATAATAAAGTGGTGATCCTAACTGACCTAAGGCAGGGAATATTTACTAGGATTAAATGTCAGGAATTGTGAAAAACTGAGTTTAAATGTATTTGGCTAAGGTGTATGTAAACTTCCGACTTCAATACAGTGAGGGAATTAAGTATTTGATCCCCTGCTGATTTTGTATGTTTGCCCACTGACAAAGACATGATCAGTCTATAATTTTAATGGTAGGTTTATTTGAACAGTGAGAGACAGAATAACAACAAAAACATCCAGAAAAACGCATGTCAAAAAATGTTATAAATTAAATTAGCATTTTAATGAGGGAAATAAGTATTTGACCCCTCTGCAAAACATGATTTAGTACTTGGTGGCAAAACCCTTGTTGGCAATCACAGAGGTCAGACTTTCTTGTAGTTGGCCACCAGGTTTACACACATCTCAGGAGGGATTTTGTCCCACTCCTCTTTGCAGATCTTCTCCAAGTCATTAAGGTTTCGAGGCTGACGTTTGGCAACTCGAACTTTCAGCTCCCTCCACAGATTTTCTATGGGATTAAGGTCTGGAGACTGGCTAGGCCACTCCAGGACCTTAATGTGCTTCTTCTTGAGTCACTCCTTTGTTGCCTTGGCCGTGTGTTTTGGGTCATTGTCATGCTGGAATACCCATCCACGACCCATTTTCAATGCCCTGGCTGAGGGAAGGAGGTTCTCACCCAAGATTTGACGGTACATGGCCCCGTCCATTGTCCCTTTGATGCGGTGAAGTTGTCCTGTCCCGTTAGCAGAAAAACACCCCCAAAGCATAATGTTTCCACCTCCATGTTTGACAGTGGGGATGGTGTTCTTGGGGTCATAGGCAGCATTCCTCCTCCTCCAAACACGGCGAGTTGAGTTGATGCCAAAGAGCTCAATTTTGGTCTCATCTGACCACAACACTTTCACCCAGTTCTCCTCTGAATCATTCAGATGTTCATTGGCAAACTTCAGACGGGCATGTATATGTGCTTTCTTGAGCAGGGGGACCTTGCGGGCGTTGCAGGATTTCAGTCCTTCACGGCGTAGTGTGTTACCAATTGTTTTCTTGGTGACAATGGTCCCAGCTGCCTTGAGATCATTGACAAGATCCTCCCGTGTAGTTCTGGGCTTATTCCTCACCGTTCTCATGATCATTGCAACTCCACGAGGTGAGATATTGCATGGAGCCCCAGGCCAAGGGAGATTGACAGTTCCTTTGTTTCTTCCATTTGCGAATAATCGCACCAACTGTTGTCACCTTCTCACCAAGCTGCTTGGCGATGGTCTTGTAGCCCATTCCAGCCTTGTGTAGGTCTACAATCTTGTCCCTGACATCCTTGGAGAGCTATTTGGTTTTGGCCATGGTGGAGAGTTTGGAATCTGATTGATTGATTGCTTCTGTGGACAGGTGTCTTTTATACAGGTAACAAGCTGAGATTAGGAGCACTCCCTTTAAGAGTGTGCTCATAATCTCAGCTCGTTACCTGTATAAAAGACACCTGGGAGCCAGAACTCTTTCTGATTGAGAGGGGGTCAAATACTTATTTCCCTCATTAAAATGCAAATCAATTTATAACATTTTTGACATGCGTTTTTCATGGATTTTTTTGTTGTTATTCTGTCTCTCACTGTTCAAATAAACCTACCATTAAAATTATAGACTGATCATTTCTTTGTCAGTGAGCAAACGTACAAAATCAGCAGGGGATCAAATACTTTTTTCCCTCACTGTATATATATATATATACACACTACCATTCAAAAGTTTGTGGTCACTTAGAAATGTCCTTGTTTTCAAAAGAAAAGCAATTTTTTGGTCCATTAAAATAACATCAAATTGATCAGAAATACCGTGTAGACATTGTTAATGTTGTAAATGGCTATTGTAGCTGGAAACGGCTGATTTTTAATGGGAATATCTACATAGGCGTACAGAGGCCCATTATCAGCAACCATCAGTCCTGTGTTCCAATGGCACGTTGTGTTTGCTAATCCAAGTTTATCATTTTAAAAGGCTAATTGATCATTAGAAAACCCTTTTGCAATTATGTTAGCACAGCTGAAAACTGTTGTGCTGATTAAAGAAGCAATAAAACTGGTCTTCTTGAGAGTAGTTGAGTATCTGGAGCATCAGCAATTGTGGGTTCGATTACAGGCTCAAAATGGCCAGAAACAAAGAACCTTCTTCTGAAACTCGTCAGTCTAATCTTGTTCTGAGAAATTAAGGCCATTCTATGCGAGAAATTGCCAAGAAACTGAAGATCTCGTACAATGCTGTGTACTACCCCCTTCACAGAACAGCGCAAACTGGCTCTAACCAGAATAGAAAGAGGAGTGGGAGGCCCCAGTGCACAACTGAGCAAGAGGACAAATACATTAGTGTCTAGTTTGAGAAACAGGCGCCTCACAGGTCCTCAACTGGCAGCTTCATTAAATAGTACCCGCAAAAACAACAGTCTCAACGTCAACAGTGAAGAGGCTACTCCAGGATGCTGACCTTCTAGGCAGAGTTGCAAAGAAAAAGCCATATCTCAGACTGCCCATCTTAATCTTTTCTTTATATTGGCCAGTCTGAGATATGGCTTTTTCTTTATTATTATTTATTTTAGACAGGTCTAAAGAAACATGATATGAAGAAAATTTAGTTTATTTCAGAAGAACAGAATAGCATACTCTAAGTTGTCCTTGTGTTAGGTCCTGATCTGGCTATGCCATATGGCTGTGGACTACACTAGTTCCTTTAGCAGACAAGATTTGGTTAGAATTCCGTGGCATTATTTTATAGTATGAAGAATACAATTGAACAAAGCTGAATAAATAGAAAGGATATTTTCTCCGAACGATTTGAGGGAGTGCGCACATGCAGCTATTCTGTGTGGAGCAGTTAACAAATAAATAGTTACTCCTATATGCTTAATTTAGAGTTATTTATGTAACTTTAGTTGTTCTACAAACATTGGGCTATATGTTTCGATTTTTAATACGTTGTAAGGCTGCATGATGCGTCTCTAATGATGATTTGAAAAAAAGTTGATTGAAAGGCATGAGCTCTGCTTAGTTTTTTTGCACATGCTGTACACACTTCATCAGTCTCTCATTCAGACAAGCACTTGATAATGCCTCAAATTTCCCGGCGGAGTCCCGTTTGTGGCCGTAATGCACCTTAAAGAAATCCATGCCTTTTGCGGCCAGTGACCATTGTTCCCTTCTCTCTGAGTGTTGCGTTGTGCCCTTCTCCCTGAGTGCTGGGCTCCGAAGCACCTCTCACTCACATGGCTCTCCATCACGTGATCAGGTCTTTCTCACAGGCTACAAGTGAAGACAGACACTTCGGGGACGCAACTGCGCACGTCCTTATCCAATTCCGAGGTGCATATTGAAGATATTGGAAGAACTGTCCATATTTACTTTTCATCAGCCAACAAGATGAGTAAGCCAAACAAACAGCAAAAGCACTAGCCTATGTCAGTCTACTATCCCCCATAGTACAAAAGTTGACCTATTCTGTCTGGGACAGTTGTGGGATGCGATAGATCCCAAATTAACACAACCACTAGCATTAAAAAAATATGTTTACGCAATGTGGCTGACGCAACAGATCAGAACGTTTAGCTTTTTAGGCTATTTCTTCACATTATAAGCGCAGCAATGCGCACACGGCAGTAGGCTATAAGCGTGAATGTTCCATTAGTGGGTAAACACCATTATCAAAAGTGACCGCAAATGGGATTATGCATGTAATGCTTTTATTATAAAGGTGCATTTTATGTTGAAAATGATCTTCCCCAAACTTGAAACTCACACGCTGCTTATGTATGCCAGTTAGGCTCTACACCCCTTGTAAAGCGGATTAATATGCTTATTAATGTGCTGTTATTTGGCCACTTTAGTTGTAATACAAACCTTATTAAAACATATATGCCTATGGGCTAGGCTACATGAGGTGTGTGACTATGATTCGAAAAAGTCACAAAAAAAGGCTTTGTTTCTTGCCTTACGCTGGGCATTATTCACAAGTGATAATATATCACTCACAAGTGCTAGGCTAATATTGTCACCCATCAGACTATTCTTGATTTAATCTTGTCTTTACATATACTAAATAATATATGTGTGAAATTTGTTTTGATTTAGAATGGACCATTATCATGCACCTGTCTCGAAACAGGGGCAGGGGGAAAATACATGTCATCTATGCACTTACATAGCGAATGGAGGACGCTTTTCCAGTGGTTCATTTTCATGCCAGCTAGGTAGGCTATACTCCTGTTGTAAAGAGAAGCAATGTGCTTAATATTAGGACAGTTGAGAAATAAATATAATAGGCCTAGCCTATAGAAAGCTGATGGGATCCTCCTCTTTTTAGAGGCCATCACTCTGTTTTCTCATGCAATTGCATAGCCTATAGAAATGTTGCGCAACATGAGCTCATGGACTCTTACGAAGTGTTTGATTAGATTTTCGATTACATTTGCATTGATGTCAGATTGATTAGAGGGACAATAGAGTGCGGGGTACCAGGCAGTTAGAAAGTTTGGTAGGCTACTAATGACCATCAGCAGCATCAGAGCTTGGAAAAGCCTAATTACGTGACCAAATGGGCACGTGGAATTTGACTGCCTTCATGACTCGTGACCGCCGGTGTGGCACCGACTACCATACCCCGTTCAAAGTCACTTAAATATTTTGTCTTGCCCATTCACCCTCTGAATGGCACACATACACAATCCATGTCTCAGTTGTCTCAAGGCTTAAAACTCAGTCTTTAACCTGTCTCCTCCCCTTCATCTAAACTGAAGTGGATTTAACAAGTGACATTAATAAGGAATCATAGCTTTCACCTGCATTCACCTGGTCAGTATGTCATGGAAAGAGCAGGTGTTCCTAATGTTTTGTACACTCAGAGTATGTGTTATATGGTATATTTTATTGTATACTACTGTTATATTAGCTACATACAACACTGCGTACTGTCCCTCACAGTGATCAAATCAGCATGGTATTAGAAAACTCAGACATGCTTTGATTGTCATGTCTGTACAGGACAACTCAATCACGTTTGTGGACTGTGAGAATCTGGCTAACCTCAGAGTTCTTCGACTGGGCCGGAACCGTCTGACATCCATCCATGGTCTGGCTGGTGCTGTGGATCTGGACGTTCTGGAGCTCTCGCACAACTCCATCACCCGCATGGGTAAGCTGAGCTCAGGTCCCCATCGAATCGGTAAGCTGAGCTCAGTTCCCCACCGCATCGGTAAGCTGAGCTCAGTTCCCCACCGCATCGGTAAGCTGAGCTCAGGTCCCCATCGCATCGGTAAGCTGAGCTCAGGTCCCCACTGCATCGGTAAGCTGAGTTCAGGTCCCCTCGCATCGGTAAGCTGAGCTCAGGTCCCCATCGCATCGGTAAGCTGAGTTCAGGTCCCCTCGCATCGGTAAGCTGAGCTCAGGTCCCCATTGCATCGGTAAGCTTAGTTCAGGTCCCCACCGCATCGGTAAGCTGAGCTCAGGTCCCCATCACATCGGTAAACTGAGCTCATTGATGGCCTATACAGAGTGTGGAAAACTCTGTTTGAATTTAGAATTTTATTCAGCACCACATACATGGTTTTCCAGGTCTAAATTAGACAATGATTCAAAGGCAAGGATGGAAATCTGTGGACTGTGCAGCCTTCCAGATGACTCACACCCCTGTCTGCTATACAGTTACAGTAACTTCATGGCTAGTTGGAACCACTGCCATCCACTAGGGAGCAGTGTACCTCTTCTTTTGAGCTCCTGCTCGGTATACATTGAAATGTGACTTAGTTACTGTGAATAACAGACCAGGAGCCAGGCCTCAAGTCATGAATAGATATTAGCTGCCTGAGAAAACCGTGAATGCTTTTTTTATTGGCAGTTTAGCCTTGAACGTTACTAAAACGGTAACCTTGGCCACACACTGAAATTAGATCTTCTTTGGTTCATATGAATCCTACTTCAGCTCCTCACAGTTCCACAATCTGGTTTTGTCCTCCTAATGACTATTTTGGTATGCAAATGAGGCATGACATTATCTACTACTTTACATACTGAAAGTACTACTGTAAGGAAAATTCTTCTTCTTCTTCAAAGGTGGTCTGGAGCCATTGAAGAGGTTGCAGAAGTTATTGTTGGACCACAACCAGCTGATCAGTACTAGAGGACTGAGAGAGGTGTACACGCTGCTACAGCTGGACTTGTCTCACAACCATCTGTCCAGTGTAGAGGGTCTGGACAACTGTGCTCTGCTCAACACACTGGACCTGACGGGAAACAATCTCACTGAGGTAAAATACATAGTTGGTATATCAATGATAGTTTAGACCATGTAGGCCTAAATACCAGGTAAGTACTAGATTAAACTACTGCCATTACTCCTGCATTTTAAAAATTGTATTATTTATTTATTTATTTAACCTTTATTTAACCAGGTAAGCCAGTTGAGAACAAGTTCTCATTTACAACTGCGACCTGACCAAGATAAAGCAAAGCAGTGTGATAAAAACATGATGGATTATATGGGAAAATTGAAAATGGCCTCGTTGGATAGTTTGACACCCAGCAGCAGTTCGTCCTCCCTAACCCACTCACACTCACAGCCTCACACTCACAGCAGCTATCTGTTGATGGCTGGCATCAATGAGTTGAAACGCACAGCAGGACTAAAACAGTTGACACTGACCAATTGGAGCCACTTAAGTGGTAAAGCACCAGTAGTGCCTGTCAGCAGCACCAGTAGTGCCTGTCAGCAGCACCAGTAGTGCCTGTCAGCAGCACCGGTAGTGCCTGTCAGCAGCACCGGTAGTGCCTGTCAGCAGCACCGGTAGTGCCTGTCAGCAGCACCGGTAGTGCCTGTCAGCAGCACCGGTAGTGCCTGTCACCGGTAGTGCCTGTCAGCAGCACCGGTAGTACCTGTCAGCAGCACCAGTAGTGCCTGTCAGCAACACCAGTAGTACCTGTCAGCAGCACCAGTAGTACCTGTCAGCAGCACCAGTAGTGCCTGTCACCGGTAGTGCCTGTCAGCAGCACCGGTAGTGCCTGTCACCGGTAGTGCCTGTCAGCAGCACCAGTAGTGCCTGTCAGCAGCACCGGTAGTACCTGTCAGCAGCACCGGTAGTACCTGTCAGCAGCACCAGTAGTGCCTGTCAGCAGCACCAGTAGGACCTGTCAGCAGCACCAGTAGGACCTGTCAGCAGCACCAGTAGTACCTGTCAGCAGCACCGGTAGTACCTGTCAGCAGCACCGGTAGTACCTGTCAGCAGCACCGGTAGTGCCTGTCAGCAACACCAGTAGTACCTGTCAGCAGCACCAGTAGTACCTATCAGCAGCACCAGTAGTACCTATCAGCAGCACCAGTAGTACCTGTCAGCAGCACCGGTAGTACCTGTCAGCAGCACCAGTAGTGCCTGTCAGCAACACCAGTAGTACCTGTCAGCAGCACCGGTAGTACCTGTCAGCAGCACCGGTAGTACCTGTCAGCAGCACCGGTAGTGCCTGTCAGCAGCACCGGTAGTGCCTGTCAGCAGCACCGGTAGTGCCTGTCAGCAGCACCGGTAGCTAGGTTTAGGTAAACTCACTATCACTCTCTCTTTCTCCATCTGTCTTTTTCTGTCTCACTTTCTTTCCTTGTCTTTCTCTGTGTCTGTCTGTGTCTCTCTCCTTATCTCTCTCGCTGTCGCACTCTCTCTCTCTCTCTCTCTCTCTCTCCCTTCCTTTCTCTCTCCCCTAGCTACCCAGTCTGAGGAACCAGGTCCTCCTGGTGGAGCTCCGTCTGGAGGACAACAGCATCTCCTCACTGGAGGGCCTGACAGCCTGCTGGCTCCCCCTGATGCAGCTCCTCTCTGGGGCCCAAAACAGGTAACATCACATGGCATTCCGTCTGATGCCATTGTTATGTTTTATGTTGTGTTGTGTAACTACAGTATATGTATGCTGCTCTCTTGGCCTTTGGCACACTTTAAAAAATAGATGTCAATCTCAATGTGACTTCTCTGGTTAAATAAAGGATTTAAAAAATCCAATGAACTGGGGCGGCAGGTAGCTTAGTGATTAAGAGCGTTGTGCCAGTAACCGAAAGGTCGCTGGTTCTAATTCCCGAGCCGACTAGGTGAAAAATCTGTCGATGTGCCCTTGAGCAAGGCACTTAACCCTAATTGCTCCTGTAAGTCGCTCTGGATAAGAGCGTCTGCTAAATGACTAAAATGTAAAAATGTAACTAGGCCAGTTTGAATTGTACTAGCTACATGTAAGTAATTCAGTGTTTGTGTTTTTAAGAAAACCAATGTAATGTTGCTGAGTGATCGGTAAGTACAATGTAAAGGGGTTGCCATGAAATTAACAGTATCTTACAGGCAGCTCGTGGCAAGTAAAATTCTGTATTTCATATTACAGTACACCTACTGTAATATAAATACGGTATCAAAGCAAGTACTGTGTAATGTCACACAGTACAATACTGTAAAATTGACTGTATTATATTGTAAAAAAGTAAATGCAACCGTAATCGAAATGAATGAATGGATGAATGATTGAAATTCATTGAGGGGAGGGGTTTGTATTTTACAGTATTTCACTGTAATTGGGCTATGGATTGTGCTAGATAAAGTGTTTACACATTACAGCATATTAATGAATATTTTGTGTTTTATATCACTTGCACATCTAGAGGCCTTAACAAAGGCTTCCAAACTTGCAGCGACTACAGGGCAAAACAGACCAAAAGGACATGGCAAAATGCTCAACCATTTAAGTCTTGCGTTTAAGTCTTGCGTTTTAAGTCTTGCTGCCACTCCAATCTGTCCCCTATACATTTTAAATGTCATGGGGAACTATAACCACATAGGAGTTCAATTGGTACAGAATTCTCACTCACGGGTGCAACAAATATAACCTCTTACAAGGCACGCCTCAAAACATGTTAATGAGCCAGAAACAACAATACCATGCACTCACTAATGGTCAAAGGGTTTTTGGCGCTCCAAAGATACGGTTTGGTACTGTTTTCTGTGGGGTGGAATTACAGTACCATTCGAAATACAGCAATTTTCCCACAATGCACCAGAAGATACAGTATGCTGCAGTAACACATTTGAGTTTTTTTTTTTTTTACTGTTGATAATACCTAAAATTACTGTATAAATTACAGTTTTCCATTACAGTGTATTTCATGTATTTTCTTAATTTGTGTTTTACAGTATAACCCAACTGCCATCACTGTGTGATTTTGTGTCACTGGAGAAGCTGGATGTCAGACACAACTGCCTCTCAGGTAAGGGTTTATTATTTTAATTTGATTTAACTTTTGATGTCCAAAATATTTCAGTTGTCATCGCATTTACATACTGTAGTTATATGCTATTCCATTTATATTATTCTGCTATGTGCCTTTCTATGTGAGTGGATGGGAGCATTTTAAGTGTGAATCTATGGTAATACCTATGTCTACGTTATGAATAATGTCACACATCTGGGGAATGCGATGCGCCTCCATCCAGTAAATGTCAGGGGATCCAGCAGGAGATAAAGATACAGTCTCCATAACAAGATCAGATACCTGCGATAGTGATATATAAACAGGGAAAACCTGAAGCTCAGGCCTTTGCTGCTCTGCCTCTGTGTGATGTATTTGTATTTATTATGGAGCCCTGGCAGCAGCTACTCTTCTTGGGGTCAAGCAAAATTAAGGCAGTTATACATTTAAAAAAAACATTACAATACATTCATAATAGATTTCACAGCACACTAAGTGTGTGCCATCAGGCCCCTACTCCACTACCACATATCTACAACACAATATCCATGTGCACGTGTGTGTATAGAGCGTATGTTATCATGTGTGTGTGTATGTGTCTGTGCCTATGATGTAAAACTATAAGCTCAGGCCTCTGCTGCTCTGCCTGTCTGTTGTAGAGCTGCAGAACCTGTGTGAGAGTCTGCAGGGATGTCCACTCCTCCGAGAGGTCCATCTCACTGGGAATCCCCTTCAGCAAGAGACCAGCTGGAGGTAGCGCAAGCCCAATGACAAACACACAATATGTGAATATGTGAATATGTATGGGCGACAAGCCCTGGGCCCTGTGGTTGCATGCACCCGTGGTAGAGAGCAATGTTGTCATACACACATCACCTTATACGGTAACACTACTTGGACACTGCATCATAACAGGTACATACCAGTGGAGGCTGCTGAGGGGAGGACGGCTCATAATAATGGCCGGAACGGAGCAAATGGAATGGCATCAAACACCTGGAGACCAAGTGTTTGATGTATTTGATACCATTCCACTGATTCCGCTCCAATCATTACCACGAGCCACGAGCCCATTCTCCCCAATTAAGGTGCCACCAACCTCCTGTGGTACATACAGTAAATTCCCAGTCATCAACATTGCAAAGATTAGTTTAAAAATTGAATGAAAATTGTTTTAAAAATGGTAGCATAGAGAGACAGACAGACATAATTAACTTCTCTAGCTTTGTTCTGGAATATCACTGCTGGGGTGGATGTGAGAAGTTAGGTTACATACCAACGGGAATGCCAAGCCACTGCCATTTCATATCATCCCTCCTGTCGCAGAATGTGGGCCCAGTGCGGAGGAGGATGTTGGCTGTGGTGACTAAGGTAGAATAAACATTCCACCAGAGCTTCCTGGCCACATCCCGGGATTAGCCTAGTAATCTGGGAATGCTATTGGATTACCCAACGTGCCAGTGACATCCGCACCGCGCAGCCGCACAACTTCTGTAGCACTAAGGGGCAGTAGTTCCCAAAATATTTATTCAACTGAAAAATCTATTAAGTTTTCAATGTCAATTTGCTCTTTCACTTACAGCGCCAAAACATTTTCCTCATGTACATTTAAGTGGGTCCAAATGAGTTGATATGAAAAATGTGCGTTCGCTAGAGCGCTTAACTTCAAGTAGCGGTAGTCTAGCTAGATTTCAGCATTTCAGCATTACACGTTGTCATTAGTGGTCTTAACAGTTTATGACTGACAATCCATGTATAACTTTTATGAAGTGTGAAATTGCAAATAGTTTTAACATTTTAAGGTCCGTCTAGTCATAGCATTAGCCTAGATGATGCCTGGATCTCTCAAGAACTGTTACGACAGGATTTAATAATACCAGTAGCCTACTACCGTTTCCTCGCCCATGTCATGTAGGAAACGTGTCACTGAGCAAACACTTAGAAGAACCATGATTAACACACATATTTTTCACTGCCTTTACCTCTACTGTATATCTGAATCTTACTAGTGTTTTTCTTCTAATCAACCAGTAGTAGTACTGTACACCACATTATGCATTCTGTCTACATACATTTTTGCAGTCAGCACCCACCCAGACATATGGTTTTCTTTTACCTGGGGTGCCCCACTGTTAGCCTCAATGGAGAATAAATATTCCCAATAAACTTTACCTAACCTCCAATGCCAACAGTGGAATTAGCCCCCTGTATTTCCCCACTCTCCCCCTGGCCCTTTCATCCCAATCCAGCGATAACACCGGCTAAACTAAAGCACCAAATGGAGATTGCTAAGAAATACACTTCCAGCAGCCCTGAGCCAGGGGAAGAAGAAAGCACTCCGCCTGATTAATCAGATCTCTTTAAGAGCCTGTGTTTTCAAGGAAGTCTTCACTAAATGAAATATATGGAGCCAGGTTGGGTTAGGTTGGAACCGGAGAGAGAGAGAGAGAGAGATGGATGGGATGGAGGGACGGACGCAGCTGGAGAGCCTAGCTAGGGCCAGGAAGGAACACTGGACTGTCCCCTAGTTAGAGAGAGAAGGAGCTGCATGTCTACGGCTCTGGGCTCCGCTTAATAAATACATTTATTCAAATGAGCCAAGCAGGTCAAATTGCTCAGCATTCTTTGAAACTAATTTCCTGAGTTCTTTCATTTGAACCTTGTACATTTAACACAAATAACCAGTGGCATGTAATTACAAAGCATGTTTTTTCCCGCCCAAAAACATTATTTTTACATTTACATTTTAGTCATTTAGCAGACGCTCTTATCCAGAGCGACATACAGTTAGTGAGTGCATACATTTTCACATTTTGATATTATGTGTGCCCACCTCACGTCAATGAGCTCATGTGAGGATCAAGGCTTTATTATGGTTTATGCTTCGTTATAAGAGGGTCCGGTCGGCCAGACGACAAGCCTGTAGGGCTGGAAACTAATCCTTGTGTGTGTGTGTGTGTGTGTGTGTGAGAGAGCGAGAGAGATAGAGGGGTGAGGTGGGGCTCATCAAAACCCCATTACTCTGACAGTGTACTGCATAACCTGTGACCTAGAGTCATGTTTGTGGCACAGTACAGGGAGTTCAGCGGGTTCTTGCCCCACCATCATTATTTAGGATATTATAAGCCAGATGTTGATAATCTAAACTAAAGGCTCCCATCTTTTTGGCACATTTTTTATTGGATTTAGGCTCATATTGACAGCAACAGCACCTGTGGTAAAATGACCAGAAGCAAATGCTAACCAAACATTTATTGTGAACATAAATTGCTGTAGGTTAGTAGTAGTTATTTAAAGTTCTTTTTTTACATTTAAAATTTTTATGAAGACTAATAATTACAGATTAGTTACAGAGAAAGATTTGTCATGTCACAGCAAACAAATATATTCATACTGTATAAATGTACTCTATTTGTAAATTGTCACGGCTCTGTAATACTGTACGCGTTTCCTAATGCGTTTCTTTCTACATTTTCACATTGGCATCAATCGACCACATTTGGCCATGCAGTTTGCTTTGGAGACCATTTTCTCTGCTGGCAAATTTTTGGGATTCCTCAGCTTGCACATCCTTAGCCTCAGGCCGCTGTTACCTCTCTCTCCCATAGACACACAGCTCAGCAGCCATCCCCCTCACAGCACAGCCAGGCCACCATCAGCTGCTTCAGCTTAAGGCTTGCGTCCCAAATGGCACCCTATTCCTTATGTAGTGCACTACTTTTGACCAGTGCACTACGTAGGGAATAGGGTGCCATTTGGGATACAGCTTAACTCACTCTTTTAGTGGTTGAGAAAAAAGGAAAATGACAACAGAAACAAGGAGAGCCAGAGCCTGAAGCCCAGTCTTTAGACTCACAGTCTTTCATCTGCAGCTCAACATGTCATCACATTCTTCCGCTTTGAGAAAATCAAGACTCTAACCAAACTTCTTGTTTCGCATGGAGGAAAATGGTTTTGATTCTGCTGTGCCTGAAACGTCAAACTCGTTTTAGGATTTTATCCCTGTTCGCTCGCTCAAGGAGGTGCATCTACTCTGCCTAAGGACTCCTTTGCCAAGCTATTGCATACAACAAGCTTCCACTGGCACATCATAGTACACTTTAGACATCCGAGTTGGGGTCAATTCAATTTGAACTTTTTCAGTTCAGAAAATGGGTTGACCCTTTAAATGTTTTATAATCTGTTTGAATTAAAATCAAATCCAGGATAATTCACAATTCCTATTTGAACAATGTTGAATATGTAATTGTGTTATGTGATCATGTATCATTTAGGGTTTTAGAATATGGAGAGCACTTTACATGACGGGCCTCAAATGTATGTATTTATTACATGGTAGTTACATACAGTTACTGTGTCGAGATTTTAAAATAAATGTTCTTTCATTTACTGAATGCAATTGTTACCTTGAAAAGTTGTAGACTTTTCTGAGTATAGGACATTACTTTTTGAAATGCTACCAAGTAGCATAAACCCTAGTAGGGTATGTATGGTATTCTATAGCATCCAACCATGATCTTTATTGATTAACCCACCATGTTATCTTCCACAGGTCCAGTCTGCAGAGGGCTGTGCCGGGCCTACAGGCCATAGACGGGCAGCCTGTCGGCTCCTCTCCAGCGCTGCCTCCTGGTCCTGGTCTAGTCAGGGCCCTGCTGCCTCAGGACAGCTTTCTAGCCTTCTGTCAGGCACAGCTACAGCAGTTCCACACACTGCAGCACAGCTACACCGCAGAACTCAGGTTACTACAGACACTCGTCAGCTTTTCTGCTGGACACCTCAGCTTACACATAATGCTGTAGGATAGCAACATCATACAGACAAACTCAAACCTGCATATTAGTATTATTAGCATATCTGATACACAGTGTGCCCAAAGCTGAAAGGCAACGTTTAGCTGTTTTTGTAAGTAGTGTGAGGACACTAGTCTTTACGGACGAACACCCCTAGACAGACCAGACCACCAACATATAGACCAGTGGTCAACCCTCAGCTTATCTTCCTGACTTCACCATAATTATGTTTCACAAAAGATGAAACGCAGTGGTGTCTAGTGGTATGGGTCAGACCAAGGAGTCCCATGGCTCGGGGGGGGACCACAGTCCTCTCCTCTCCACCCCTGTCCGTGCTCCATGCACCCCCTCTGGGCGGTGGACAATGGGCCTTTCTGGGGGCAGGGCAGGGACCACCGCAGCCAGTTAACCCCTGGCTCAAGTCTCGACCCAGGGCCAGACAAGGTCTAGAGAGGTGAAGAGTCTGACTGTGGCTCGGGCCTGTCTAGTAAAGCTGGTAAAATGATGTAGACATCCTGGGGTTTACCCTGCTGTGTAAAGTTTTACAACACTGTTGAGAGAAATTAAAGTCCTTACTTTCTCTATAAGTTTCTATGTGTATTGACAGATTTGACTAAACACAAAAATAGGCCTATCTCTGCAATGTTACGTTGCCGCCCTCATTTCACATAGTGTAAATGGGGTCGAAGTACCTTTCTGAATGAATCCCAGTTAGTTTTTCCAGTAAAATGTTCCATTCCAGTTCCATCATGTGCTTGAACTGCTGTAGCTAGTAGCCCCAGGGCAGCAGGTATTTGCCTTGGCACACTGTTCCTCTCATGTAACTGCCCTCCACAGGTCCTATTTCAGTCTGCCAAGACAATATGACCTTAATTGTTTAATAACATAAATTATTATTTTACTTTAAGATACAAAATGGAGTATATTTTCTCCCTTGCTGACTACGCACTGCTTTCCTTTACTGATATACACCTTCCCCTCAACCCTGTGGTGGGATGGCAGGTACAAGGAGGAGAAATCGAGGTCACTGTCTATATGGTCCCCCTCTTTACCCGTCTTCTAGTTGAATAGCAGGGGCATTGTGAAGGCAAGGCTTGTTCCCAGCCCAGCCCTGTGCTACCTAGGCTTTAGGGCTAGTGGGCAGACCGTGTAGGGTGGTGCACTATGTAACCAGTAGCTCTGAGTAGCCCTCAGGGTCATAGATACATAGGGGGAGGCGGATCCAAGCGTTGCTAATAGACTCATTAAGTTTCCATTGAGGTGGCTTTGTACCAACTTAATCCCCTCTATGAAAGAGACATTATATGGGATTACAGAACTGACCCCCACACACCCTCTGTGGAGGCAAGCCTGTTGCAGCCCAAAAGTAAGCAATTTCTTCCATGCAGATACTAGGTGATCAAATATAAAAAAGGTGTTGTTGTTCTTGTAGGTATTCATCAGACGTATGTATCTATGTTATCCATTGCTTATCTAGTAGGCCTCATATATGAGAGAGGACGGAATGTATGTTACACAACCAAGAACGACATACAAAACAACAAAATCTACTGAAGTGATCTTCATTTGAACGTGTGTATGTGTTTGTGTGTGCGCAGCGTAGCTCTACCTGCCCTGGATGCTCTGAGGCGCTCCCTCCAGCTCCAT
The DNA here is from genome assembly GCF_964263955.1 of Coregonus lavaretus. Classification (NCBI taxonomy): domain Eukaryota; kingdom Metazoa; phylum Chordata; class Actinopteri; order Salmoniformes; family Salmonidae; genus Coregonus; species Coregonus lavaretus. The sequence goes on from NC_139996.1 coordinate 9,626,671, forward strand.
GATGAAGCTGTACAGCTGGCTGAGGAGCACAGATACGCTCACGAATATGGAGACACCAGCATCACCGACAAACAAGGTGACAGTCACAGGAGTGACACCGCCAGGGTTAGCAGGATCCCTGCCGAAAAGTCTGACGTAGAGGATATGGACAGACATGGTGGTGTCGCGAGTGTCACGATCGGGGAGCAACCTGAAAAGAAGTCCTGTGGAAACACAAACACCTGGCCACATGTGGTTCCTCTCATCAGCCCAGCCAATGACAACAGTGAGAAGCAGCCTCAGCTCCCAGCATACAGATCCAACAGCAGTCCAGGGACTGTTTCCACTAGGCCTGAGTTGAAGCCAGCAGCGCCAGCTAGCTACACCAGTTCCAGCTCTACCTTCTCTGAGGAAAAAATGACCCGTGCCACTGCCAAGCCCAGCAGTTCACCCATCCCCAAAGTTCACAACAAGCTGGACCTCAAAAAGTAGTGTTCCCTCACTCATTAATTCTTTCATAGTTTCTCAACTTTTATTAGTTTCTGCCAATGAGCATTTGTCCTCATTAGAGTCTCCTCCAGTTGAGTGATGTTGAACATCATATTCACTCTGTCACACAGTCATCATTAAGAGGGCTATCTCATCTCAGCTAGTAGAGTATGTATCTTTGATATAAGCTTGTTCTAGACAGGCTGGATTCCTCCTCTGGAGTCTCTGCAAGCCAGATGTTTGGACAGAAATAAATGTATGGGCTGCGTCCGAAATGGCACCCTATTCCCTATGTAGCGACCTTCTTTTGACCAGGGCCTCTGGTCAAAAGTAGTGTACCATATAGGGAATAGGGTGCCATTTGGGATGCAACCATGGTCGGAGAGATTGAGGGTATGACATCATATATATCTCTTTTTGTGTCATTTTTCGGAGCAGCATGGCAGCTGTGTTGATCCAACGCCACTGGAGAGGACACAGAGGACGTCAGAGGATCCAGCTGTGTCCACCTCCAGGAGAGGGGCAAGAAGGAAGAAGAGGAAGAGAGAGGGGAAGAGGAGACACAGGACCCAGCCATACTGGGTCAGAGCAGAGCCGTCTGGAACCAGGTTATGCTGCAACTGCCATCCAGGTAAGCCAGGGTCACAGGAAACTGGGCTGCGAGTGACTTCCTGGAACTCTTTATCATAACTATTAGACTGGCCGTACAACAGGTTTTTCAACAGTGTCTATGGAAATACATGACTGTCTACTCAGAAATCATTGTCTTGCTTCGATCAATCCCACAAATAGATATCTTGAGTTGATCAGTTTTTATAGAAATGCAATTTCTCATTTGTCATAGTCCAGTAACATGTTTCTGAGAATATATATTTTTTATTAATAATAAAGACATCATATGTCCAGACCTTTTACGATATTGAGGCTTAATTAGGTTATCCTATGATTCAATAGATCAAACATTCTACTTGACACTTCTCCTGAAACTTCCCCTCCTCTCTCTCTCCCCTCTTCTCCTCCTCTCCCATCCCTCTCTCCCCTCTCTCTCTCTGTACTTGATGGGCCCTTGAGGAGTATTTGGCGGTGGGGGGATAAAATGATTAATCAAATTCCAGAGTTTTGCAGTAGTGGGAGTGCTGAGGATTCCAGATTCCAACACCGCTCACTTTGTGAAGTCATCCCTTTGGGAATTCTGAGGATTTAGAACCCTCGCTGGCGTTCCATTTGTCTCCTAGCGCTCAAGTCACGCAGAGTTCAAACAGCAGATCACTCAGCAATTAAACAGAGGTTAACATGTTTTATCTTCCTAATGGGATAACACACAATATTTAGCTTTGTCCGTGATTCATGGCTCTTCCTCTGGTACCTTCGTTCTTCCAGGCGGTTTGGAGAGGCTTTGCTCTGAGGAGGAGGCTGGCTGCTGCTCTGGCCCAGGCTCGGTGCTTCCACCCCAGGGATCACGAGGCCTTCGAGGAGGTGAACGTGGATGAATTTGTCTTTGATGAGGTAGGCAGTAAGTAGAAACTTCACAGACTGACTCTCTCTGGGTTGACTGGTCTGGACCTCAACCCCCTATCAACTTGACCTCGCCCCCCAGAAAAATGGAGACGGGCACGTTTCCCCTTTCCCCTAGTCCTCTCACTCATCCAATAGGCTATTCCCTGGGGATTAGGATTATTAAAGAACACTGTCCACTATACTGAGGCCAGGGGAAAGTGAAGGATTCTACATGATAAATGGCATTTTAGCTATTCTTTCGTCATCCACAGGTTCACTTGCCCCCTGTCCTCTCCAAATGCCATCCACTTGAGAATGTGTCTATGTACAGTGTGTGTGTGTGTGTGTGTGTGTGTTCGTTTGCGTGCGTGCGTGTGCTCATCTCAAACATTTAAACAAAACAAAACCTCTTATCACATGATGATCTGCTCTTTACATTTTACATTTTAGTCATTTAGCAGACGCTCTTATCCAGAGCGACTTACAGTTAGTGAGTGCATACATTTTCATACTGGCCCCCGTGGGAAACGAACCCACAACCCTGGCGTTGCAAGCGCCATGCTTTACCAACTGAGCTACAGGGGACTAACACACTTTACTTTGAAGAAGTCACTTCTCCTCACCACCAAACCCTTGGAGGGAATAGAAAAACATTGATGCCCTGTACTGTAGTCTGTCGTTTCACACTGAAGGTGATTCTCATCTCACCTCCTTTGGCTTGTAAACAGACGGCCCTGGAGAGAGACTGGATGATGACCTCTCTGCTGTCTGACGACTCACCTCCAAAAACCCTCCATCATTCTCCTCCATTCCCAGACCAGCTGCTTGGTCCAAAGGTAACACACAGCGCTGAACCCCCCCACCCCCCCCACCCTTTTAGGAGGCCTGAAATACCCTATGCATCAGCAGATGTCATTTTTCACATGAGCCAGGGCCCTTTTTCTTTCCTTAGTTATCTCTCCCTGGCTCTTTGCTTTGGATGAGCGTTGCAGGCAGGACTCTATATCACGGTAGCTAACTGCTCTGCCTGGCGCTAACTGATGGGTGGCAGCTGCTGCCACTGCCAGGCAGACCTTCATGTTTTAACACAAGCTAACGTGATCTCCAAAGAGGTGGATAAACAATTTACCACTTCGACATAGAGGAGGGAGAGGTTTTTAAAATGTCACTAAGCTACTTAAGCTGTAACTTTGACTTTAGGGTCTTCAGGGAATGGAAATGCTGAATGTCAATGTTCACTGTAATTCCTTTCCTTATTTGGATCATTTAGAAAAGAGCATTGCAAACTTCTGGAAGGTTGTGTTTTAGGTGGTCTTGCACCCACAGTGCCAGGGTCAACAATAGTCTGTTCTTCCATGATTAGCTGACTATTACTCCTATTGCCATTACAAAACATTAAGAACACCTGAACACTTTTCTTGTTTGATATAATGCTACAGTACATGATAACAATCTTCTGTCTTCTGACTGTGTATTTCAGCGTCCTCTGAATCTTCCAGATGCCAACCAGCAGACCAGTCCACCTGTGCTTCTGTGGAAGCCCAAGCAGGCCTGGATGGGTGGGGAGAGAGCAGAGCCTGCTGAGCAGAGAGTTTCCCCTGACAGCATCAGCAGGTAGGAAACTGATGGAGCTGTCATGGCTGACACATTTTCATCTAGGTAGTTCTCACAAAGCAAACATGGATGCCACAAGTGGTGGCTTGCTTCCTTACTAATCACCAATCAAAGTACCTTCATAAACTATTGTTTCCAAATAGGATCACCATTGATGATTGATAGTGTGTTTTTCCCCCCAATTTATTTCAGAACGAAATCTCCTGACTCTGCGTCAGTGCTCAGTGGTCTTTCTGAGAGATCTCCTGCCTCTGCGTCAGTGCTCAGTGGTCTTTCGGAGAGATCAGAGAAGATTCTGGAGGAGTGGTAAGTAGAGTTACGAAGAGTGGGAATATTTTGGGTACATTTCTGCCAAATTCAGAACAAAATCTCCAACTTTGTCCTGTATGCTGTACCCTAATGGGACAAAATATGTTTGTCACTGTCAGTGTGTGAGTGTTGTAGTGAGGATGTTTTAGATTCAGCGTGTGACATGTGTGTCATTGTCTCCCTAGGGGGTTCAGAGACAGCCACACTGCTCTGATGATGCTGAAGAGAGCTCAGAAGATGAAGTCCAAGAAGCAGAGGCAGAGAAAACTATTGGGTCTGCAGAAATCAGTTGAAGTTGATTTACATTTGGAGACTATTTACTATTTACAGATATTCAACTGGCTTGAGCAACTATTACTGAACCAAAACCCCCAGAACCCTACCTTGTCTAGGCTCTCCTTCCTCCTCTATTTCCATTCATCTCCTCTTTTTCTTTTTGAAACTATATTGCCACGCTAGCAGCATTGAGCCGTTCCTTCTTGTGTATGTTAATCAGCCGTAACAGACAGCAGAGGTAACAGAGGTCTGGCCCTGTCATCTCCTATTGGCCCCAGTCAGAGAGCCCTTACAGGAAACAGCCATTAACCAAACCAACCGGGTGGCTTTCCCTTCCCTTAGTTCCAACCAACCAGACGCTCTCTCCGAGCCGTCGTCCCAGAGACGGTTTTCATTAGTCTGCATGGGTTACCGCGACTACAGTCCAAAACACCGGTCGGTAGTCGTGCCACGTTCGTGTAGACTAGACAGACAGTGACGCTGGTCGTTGATCAGGATTGTTAGAGCATGACTGTACAGTACCAGAGCGCTAGATCCAGTAATCTCTGTCTGCCACACAGGCCTGTGTCAACTGTCATCTGCCCAAGTAGTGAATGCATAGTGTTAGGCTCTCTGCGTGTCATGAAGGGTCTCTCTGCTGTGAGTTTCTCCAGGACCCAAAGGTTCTTGTCTGGATGCTGTGGGTTTAATGTTAGTCTCTCTCTCTCTCTCTAGACACAACTGTACGCCTGGCCCTTTTCAGGAACCATAGCAACCAGCATGCCCCTATGGAAGCACCAAAGAAGCCCTCTCCAGAGAGGAGCGACTACATTAAAGGTAGGACTCAGACAACACTAGACACTACAGTAATGTAGCCTTATCACATTACTGAGCTGAGGCAAACCAAGCCCAGCCAACTGTACTGTGTATTGCCATGCATTTAGGCTACCTCATTAACCTTACATTTTTACATTTACGTCATTTAGCAGACGCTCTTATCCAGAGCAACTTACAGTTAGTGAGTGCATACATTTTCATACTGGCCCCCCCGTGGGAATCGAACCCACAACCCTGGCGTTGCAAGCGCCATGCTCTACCAACTGAGCCAATGAGATGGTAACAATTTGACGTTTTATTCGGATCAACATTTACGTGATGCAGCATACTTCAATCCCCCACAAATGTATACTGCAGCTCATAGAGCCATGCTTATGTATGCACGTGTTTTAGTGCTTTCAATATGAGCTGTTTACTATCTAGAGGAAGTAAGTACCACTGCTGCCTGCATTAAATAGAAACGCTTAGAGATTATGGACCGGCGACGAAATTAAAGGCACATGAATGGTCGTAAATAGTGGGACATGAAGTAGTTTGGGATGACGGATGATAAACAAGATGATTGTGTTTCAGCAGGTCTTTGTAGATGACTTGAAGTGTGAAATTGAGTTAAGTACTGGGGAGGTAGGGCTCTGAGGGGTTCCAGACTGAACAAACTGAAGGCCTCTTGTCTTAGACATAAATAGTATTGTGGGGGGTAGTAGTAGTGTCTTGGTTTGGGTGAGTTGGTTTGTTGGGGTAGCGAGGATAGGTGGGTGAGTTGGTTTGTTGGGGTTGCGAGGCTAGGTGGGTGAGTTGGTTTGTTGGGGTAGCGAGGATACGTGGGTGAGTTGGTTTGTTGGGGTTGCGAGGATAGGTGGGTGAGTTGGTTTGTTGGGGTAGCGAGGATAGGTGGGTGAGTTGGTTTGTTGGGGTAGCGAGGATAGGTGGGTGAGTTGGTTTGTTGGGGTTGCGAGGATAGGTGGGTGAGTTGGTTTGTTGGGGTTGCGAGGCTAGGTGGGTGAGTTGGTTTGTTGGGGTTGCGAGGCTAGGTGGGTGAGTTGGTTTGTTGGGGTTGCGAGGCTAGGTGGGTGAGTTGGTTTGTTGGGGTTGCGAGGATAGGTGGGTGAGTTGGTTTGTTGGGGTTGCGAGGCTAGGTGGGTGAGTTGGTTTGTTGGGGTAGCGAGGATAGGTGGGTGAGTTGGTTTGTTGGGGTAGCGAGGATAGGTGGGTGAGTTGGTTTGTTGGGGTAGCGAGGATAGGTGGGTGAGTTGGTTTGTTGGGGTTGCGAGGATAGGTGGTTGGGGTGGGGTTAGTGGGTTGGTGGTAAGTGGGTTGAGAAGAAAAGGTGCTGGTAAAAAGTATGGAGAAAAGTGGTTAGTGGGGGGGGGAATGGACTAGACTCTGTATGTACTTCTCTCTCCCTCCATGCACCATCTGCCCACACAGACCAGACCAATACACTTTAACAATACAGATAGGTCCAAAAAGAGAGAGGGGAAATATTTTCTCCTCCTTTCATGAAAACACTTTGCGGCGGCTCCCCGGCCCTGCTCCCCTCTCTCCGGGTATGTAAGCCGATACCCATTTCAAGTGGGTTACTCATGTCCAGCACATCCACACAAAGAGCCCGGATAAAATAAACACGCCGCGTTAGATATCTCGGAAAGAATCTGTCATGGGTTTGGGGCTAATCACCTCCAGAAGGGGCTTGACTCAAAGCCTGAAACGTTAGCCCCTGCCGGGGAGCTCCGGCTGGGCTGGCTGGCTGAGCCCGGGGCGCTAGCTGGGGATGGGGATGGATCTGAGGGGGTGCCTTCCACAGGTCAGCACCAGGGGAGGCAGAGGAGAGGGGAGGCAACCCAGCCCAGCCTGCCGATGGAGAGAGACCCAGAAACCCCACAGACCTAGAGCCAGACCCCGGCCAGCACGCCTCTACGCCAGCCGCCCAACAGCCCAGGCCCCTGTAAAAAGGCAGCGGGAGCTGCTCCAGTCAAGAACCCCAGTGGGTTTGGGTTACGCTTTTTACAGGGTTCCCCTCATTCAGATCAGAAACCCAATGAGGAGGGGGACGGGGAGGAGGTCGGAAGAAGGAGTCAACTCCCGAGTCCAAGGCTGTGTTTGAAATGGCCCCCTATTTCCTATATAGTGCACTACTTTTGACTTTTAACCAGGGCCCCAGAAAATTTTGTAGCAGTGGGGGGGAAAAGGTCATGGGGGGGTGGCTTCCCTCTCACCCTTGTTTTGGGTGTCCGAGGTCCCTTCCGGATAATTGTTATGTAGATGGACTGAGAATCTCAGTTCTGGTGACCTTTTTTTAAAGGATTCTACTAAAAAATGTATGAAAATAAAATTATGCTGACACCATTTAAAATATAATTTCTACCTCCATAAATGAGCCCAATAACATATTGGTAAAATGATTTGCTACATTTAGCCCCACTCTCCCCTATGCAATCACAGTGAATTGCGGAGCTGTAACATGCTTAACCATGCCCCTACAAAACAATCTGGGTTTAAGCTAGAGATACAGTGAGAGAAAAAAGTATTTGATCCCCTGCTGATTTTGTACGTTTGCCCACTGACAAAGAAATGATCAGTCTATAATTTTAATGGTAGGTTTATTTGAACAGTGAGAGACAGAATAACAACAAAAAAATCCAGAAAAACGCATGTCAAAAATGTTATAAATTGATTTGCATTTTAATGAGGGAAATAAGTATTTGACCCCCTCTGAATCAGAAAGAGTTCTGGCTCCCAGGTGTCTTTTATACAGGTAACGAGCTGAGATTAGGAGCCGACTCTTAAAGGGAGTGCTCCTAATCTCAGCTTGTTACCTGTATAAAAGACACCTGTCCACAGAAGCAATCAATCAATCAGATTCCAAACTCTCCACCATGGCCAAGACCAAAGAGCTCTCCAAGGATGTCAGGGACAAGATTGTAGACCTACACAAGGCTGGAATGGGCTACAAGACCATCGCCAAGCAGCTTGGTGAGAAGGTGACAACAGTTGGTGCGATTATTTGCAAATGGAAGTAACACAAAATAACTGTCAATCTCCCTCGGCCTGGGGCTCCATGCAAGATCTCACCTCGTGGAGTTGCAATGATCATGAGAACGGTGAGGAATCAGCCCAGAACTACACAGGAGGATCTTGTCAATGATCTCAAGGCAGCTGGGACCATAGTCACCAAGAAAACAATTGGTAACGCACTACGCGGTGAAGGACTGAAATCCTGCAGCGCCCGCAAGGTCCCCCTGCTCAAGAAAGCACATATACAGGCCCGTCTGAAGTTTGCCAATGAACATCTGAATGATTTAGAGGAGAACTGGGTGAAAGTGTTGTGGTCAGATGAGACCAAAATGGAGCTCTTTGGCATCAACTCAACTCGCCGTGTTTGGAGGAGGAGGAATACTGCCTATGACCCCAAGAACACCATCCCCACTGTCAAACATGGAGGTGGAAACATTATGCTTTGGGGGTGTTTTTCTGCTAAGGGGACATGACAACTTCACCGCATCAAAGGGACGATAGACGGGGCCATGTACCGTCAAATCTTGGGTGAGAACCTCCTTCCCTCAGCCAGGGCATTGAAAATGGGTCGTGGATGGGTATTCCAGCATGACAATGACCCAAAACACACGGCTAAGGCAACAAAGGAGTGGCTCAAGAAGAAGCACATTAAGGTCCTGGAGTGACCTAGCCAGTCTCCAGACCTTAATCCCATAGAAAATCTGTGGAGGGAGCTGAAAGTTCGAGTTGCCAAATGTCAGCCTCGAAACCTTAATGACTTGGAGAAGATCTGCAAAGAGGAGTGGGACAAAATCCCTCCTGAGATGTGTGCAAACCTGGTGGCCAACTACAAGAAACATCTGACCTCTGTGATTGCCAACAAGGGTTTTGCCACCAAGTACTAAGTCATGTTTTGCAGAGGGGTCAAATACTTATTTCCCTCATTAAAATGCAAATCAATTTATAACATTTTTTACATGCGTTTTTCTGGATTTTTTTGTTGTTATTCTGTCTCTCACTGTTCAAATAAACCTACCATTAAAATTATAGACTAATCATTTCTTTGTCAGTGGGCAAACGTACAAAATCAGCAGGGGAACAAATACTTTTTTCCCTCACTGTATCTGTTTTTTTGCATGGCCTGTGTCTCAATCCAACGCATCCGCCTATGGTGGCCTCCCGCATCTGCTGTGGAAAGTGGCTGAGCTACAGCGGTGTTTGTCAGACCGTGAGACATCCCAAAAATTGGTATTTTTACGAAAACGTCTGAACCCCCACAAGCCCCACAAGACTCGTCTGAAGTTGGTATCGTCGATGTGCCAACTTCTGTTTGTAGCTTCCGAAACTAATGTGAGCCCACTGTGGAAAGGGGAGATTCTCACGAACACGATGGTGTTCTCCGTTTTGCCCCACAAGTGTCACGGGACTCGTCTGAAGGCAACCTGTACTGGCTTAAAAAATGAATGGCAGTATGGTGGTAGTTTTGTGCCTACCCAAAACATTAATAATGATAACGACAGGCCATCATTACTTTAAGACATGAAGGTAAGTCACTATGGAAAATGTCAAGAACTTTAAACGTTTCTTCAAGTGCAGTCGCAAAAACCATCAAGCGCTATGATGAAACTGGCTCTCATGAGGACCGCCACAGGAATGGAAGACCCAGAGTTACCTCTGCTGCAAAGGATAAGTTCATTAGAGTTACCAGCCTCAGAAATTGCAGCCCAAATAAATGCACCACAGAGTTCAAGTCACAGACACATCACAACATCAACTGTTCAGCGGGGACTGTGTGAATCAGGCCTTCCTTCATGGTCGAATTGCTGCAAAGAAACCACTACTAAAGGACACCAATAAGAAGAAGAGACCTGCTTGGGCCAAGAAACATGAGCAATGGACATTAGACTGGTGGAAATGTGTCCTTTGGTCTGGAGTCCAAATTTGAGATTTTTTTTCCAACCGCCGTGTCTTTTTGAGATGCGGTGTGGGTGAACGGATGATCTCTGCACGTGTATTTCCTACCGTAATGCATGGAGGAGGAGGTGTTATGTTGTGGGGGTGCTTTGCTGGTGACACTGGCTGTGATTTATTTAGAATTCAAGGCACACTTAACCAGCATGGCTACCACAGCATTATGCAGCGATACGCCATTCCATTTGGTTTGGGCTTAGTGGGACTATCATTTGTTTTTCAACAGGACAATGACCCAACACACCTCCAGGCTGTGTAAGGGCTATTTTACCAAGAAGGAGAGTGATGGATTGCTGCATCAGATGACCTGGCCTCCACAATCCCCCGACCTCAACCCAATTGAGATGGTTTGGGATGAGTCGGACGGCAGAGTGAAGGAAAAGCAGCCAACAAGTGCTCAGCATATGTGGGAACTCCTTCAAGACTGTTGGAAAAGCATTCCAGGTGAAGCTGGTTGAGAGAATGCCAAGAGTGTGCAAAGCTGTCATCAAGGCAAAGGGTGGCTATTTGAAGAATCTCAAATATAAAATATAATTTGATTTGTTTAACACTTTTCTTTGGTTACTACATGATTCCATATGTGTTATTTCATAGTTTTGATGTCTTCACTATTATTCTACAATGTAGAAAATAGTCAAAATAAAGAAAAACCCTTGAATGATTAGGTGTATCCAAACGTTTGACTGGTACTGTGTATATATATATATTACCTGAGCTTTCTTATATCTTCTAGATATAGGACAGATATTATCCTTTTTTGGCCATTTATGAATGTGTTATTCAATGCATTTCTGTGGGCTATAGTAGTTAAGGCCAAATTCAATATGTTATAAAAATATATATATACCTAGGGTCCTAGAATTCAAAATCAAATAGCTAAATGATCCATGGTATGACCATCTTAAAACAATTTCATATGTCAGCTTAGACTCTTAAGAATTAAAATGGTGCAGTTCGCACATATTTAGGAGTTGAGAAGTAAATAAAGTAGGAATGGAAAGTAGGAATGGAACGCTGGGATCCTCCTCTTTTTAACAAAGGCCATTAAAACTGTTGTTTTTCCAGCGAATGCAAGAATTGTTGTGCATTGACTGCTTGTCAGAATGCATGTCCCTATGGCACTCCTAACATGAATGCGCCTTCAAATAAATAATTTTCTCACATAGGCTAAAACACACAACAACAAGCCAACTAGGTAAATAGATCAACTATTCTACTATGGGGTAGTCAGATTTTTATATTCATTACTAGTTTTGTTTGCAGAGGAAACGTAAATGTGGACTGTTCTCGCAATTTCAAAGTGCACCTCGGCAGAAATGTATTTTCCTGTTCCATATTTTTTTGCTGTAGTGGCAATGATTTTGCCGTGGCGCAGTGCCACATATAAATGACTGCAGCGGAAACACTGGTGTAGTGAATAGCGTGCCATTTCGGACGCACCCCAAGTCACTGACCTACATTTTTTTGTCATTTAGCAGACGCTCTTATCCAGAGCGACTTAGTTAGTGAGTGCATACATATATTTTATATTTTTTTCATACTGATGTGTTGTGCTCTGCTTCTGCAAGGCAGAGCCTGTTTGATGAATGATCAGGACCTGGGAGGAGGAAAGTTACTGGGAACAATAGTGGAAAAATGGTTGTAATGCAATAGGTAGTTAGGGTTTGGATGGACTGGGGGTGTGCGTTATAGCTGCATGTTAGCTCGGTCTTATCCAAAGTTCTGACACGCTTGACGGGGAATTTAGCATCAGGGTGAAGGAATCCTGAAATAATTCACCTGCACTTCAAAATATACAGAAATGATGCGGTAACGATGTCATATTTAACATTACTTCAGCCTAACCGTTTAGTAACTTGTTTATTGGGTGTGTACCTGACTGTTACCTCAGTGATTGAAGTTACCACATCAAGCTCTCATAATGAACAATTAGATGGAAGAAGTAACCTATTAGCTTGAACTTTTATATCTCTTTGTTTTCATTGTAGATTTGATACGGTTTGATATGGATAAATAACACAGACTTAAGTGATAAGCATTGGTGTTTTAGTTTCACCAATCACAATAATATAATTCTGAATATGTAAACAACACAATTGAACGAACGAACCAAGCGAACGGCTCCTACATGCTTGACTTACCCAGAATCCCTCTGAACTGCTATGAACTAACAACATGGACGATGGAAACAGTGCTGTTGTTACATGGACGGAAATAACATCCTACATTTTCACTTTATGGGAATTGGCAATGCAAATTTGGGTTGAAATGTTAAATCCAAAATAGTATTATATTGGGAAAACATGAAAAAATGTCACGGCTAAAATACAACATTTGCAAAGTTATACTTTGTATGGAAATAGTGCAAGCATGTAGCTAATGTTGAGTCAGTGCGCCATTGGAATTCATTGTTGCTTGATTTATAGCATGAATGAAGCATGAACTGAATCTCTCCATATCAAACGGTCTTATTTCACACCATAGCGTTCCAGTGTATTATGTCAGAGAGAGTTTGATCTGCGTGAATTGGAGCAGGCCAGGAGCCAGCCCAGCCGTCTCACGTTCCTTCATAAAGTTATTATCATAGTGCCTGTGGTGTGTGTGTGTGTGTGTGTGTGTGTGTGTGGCCCGCGCCGCCTGCCTGTTGACCGCTGGGTGACCATGTGTGGTTTGCTCTCTTGAGGTGAAGGCTTCACCCCTGGGCGAAGGAAAGTAGGAGACAGGCCCTATGATAAAAGCTGACCTCCTCTCCTCCTTTAAGTCTGGCGCTGGATCTCACAACGGCATATCCCCATAGGGTCATCTCCACCACAGGGCAGGGCAGGAGGCAGCACTGGAGAGAGAGAGAGAGAGGGAGGGAGAGCGAGGGGGAAGGGATAGAAAGAGGGAGGGAGAGAGATAAGCTCATATTGGCTTCTGGTGAAATCTATGAAGATCCCATGAGGCTAGTTTAGCCAACAAGATCTCATGGTTTTACCAATTTCACTAAAGATTCTGACGTTTAGCCATGTTTCTCCAAATGTCAAATTTCGAAGTTGCTACAAACGTCACATTTCTAAGGGTTTTTGACACCCTTGATTCCTCCTCCTGCTCAGTATCGTTCCATTTCTCCAAATGTCAAATCTTGATATAATAATAATAATAATAATAATAATATGCCATTTAGCAGACGCTTTTATCCAAAGCGACTTACAGATATGTTTTTAAGTTAAGGGTTAAGGTTTGGTATATGGTTAAAACATTACGTTTACGCATTAATTCTGAATGGTAAAGTTAAGGGTTAAGGTTTGGGATAGGGAGAACCCCCCCCAAAAAATGTCTACCACTAGTATTGAACACGTGACCTTCGGATCCAGAGCCATGGGATTACAACCATCCACCGCCCCTGTCCACAACCCCCTAGCAAAACCCAAGCCAACTTGATGGTAATAGTGCTCACTGTTGCCCCTAGTGGCCGGTTTTGAAGGCATCCCCGAAGTCCTCAGGACATGGATAGACGTCCAACTTCGAAGTCAATCTTGAATGATCTCTCTGAGTTTAGCTGTCTGATTTTAGCTGTCTTTGTCCTCTAAAATGTCTCAAGTATTCCTTTGTTTTTATGTACAGTATCTTTATCCCCGTCGGCAAGCCTCAGAATACCACTGATGCTTTATACTTACAATTGCTCACGATCCTGACTGTACTAAGTTACTGGGAGCTGTAGCTTTGCATGAGTTGTACAGTGGGGAGAACAAGTATTTGATACACTGCCGATTTTGCAGGTTTTCCTACTTACAAAGCATGTAGAGGTCTGTGATTTTAATCATAGGTACACTTCAACTGTGAGAGACGGAATCTAAAACAAAAATCCAGAAAATCACATTGTATGATTTTTAAGTAATTAATTTGCATTTTATTGCATGACATAAGTATTTGATACATCAGAAAAGCAGAACTTAATATTTGGTACAGAAACCTTTGTTTGCAATTACAGAGATCATACGTTTCCTGTAGGTCTTGACCAGGTTTGCACACACTGCAGCAGGGATTTTGGCCCACTCCTCCATACAGACCTTCTCCAGATCCTTCAGGTTTCGGGGCTGTCGCTGGGCAATACGGACTTTCAGCTCCCTCCAAAGATTTTCTATTGGGTTCAGGTCTGGAGACTGGCTAGGCCACTCCAGGACCTTGAGTTGCTTCTTACGGAGCCACTCCTTAGTTGCCCTGGCTGTGTGTTTCGGGTCGTTGTCATGCTGGAAGACCCAGCCACGACCCATCTTCAATGCTCTTACTGAGGGAAGGAGGTTGTTGGCCAAGATCTCGCGATACATGGCCCCATCCATCCTCCCCTCAATGCGGTGAAGTCGTCCTGTCCCCTTTGCAGAAAAGCATCCCCAAAGAATGATGTTTCCACCTCCATGCTTCACGGTTGGGATGGTGTTCTTGGGGTTGTACTCATCCTTCTTCTTCCTCCAAACACGGCGAGTGGAGTTTAGACCAAAAAGCTCTATTTTTGTCTTATCAAACCACATGACCTTCTCCCATTCCTCCTCTGGATCATCCAGATGGTCATTGGCAAACTTCAGACGGGCCTGGACATGCGCTGGCTTGAGCAGGGGGACCTTGCGTGCGCTGCAGGATTTTAATCCATGACGGCGTAGTGTGTTAGACCGAGGGTGATTGACCGTCATCTTGAACTTCTTCCATTTTCTAATAATTGCGCCAACAGTTGTTGCCTTCTCACCAAGCTGCTTGCCTATTGTCCAGTAGCCCATCCCAGCCTTGTGCAGGTCTACAATTTTATCCCTGATGTCCTTACACAGCTCTCTGGTCTTGGCCATTGTGGAGAGGTTGGAGTCTGTTTGATTGAGTGTGTGGACAGCTGTCTTTTATACAGGTAACGAGTTCGAACTGGTGCAGTTAATACAGGTAATGAGTGGAGAACAGGAGGGCTTCTTAAAGAAAAACTAACAGGTCTGTGAGAGCCGGAATTTTTACTCGTTGGTAGGTGATCAAATACTTATGTCATGCAATAAAATGCAAATTAATTACTTAGAAATCATACAATGTGATTTTCTGGATTTTTGTTTTAGATTCCGTCTCTCACAGTTGAAGTGTACCTATGATATAAATTACACACCTCTACATGCTTTGTAAGTAGGAAAACCTGCAAAATCGGCAGTGTATCAAATACTTGTTCTCCCCACTGTATGTAAGTAACTATCCAAATAATATACTTGAATGAATCGCTTCACAACATTTAGTTATTTGCGCCATTACTTGTGCATCGAGCTAAATTGTTATTCCCTACATACACTGTGCATGACCTTGATGTTTCTTTGTTTTGGGGGGGGGTGTAACTTGTTCTGAATTACTCTAAAGTGCCTACGACCTGCCTCTCCTTTACGACTTGGTAGCTGCAGGACGTGACCCTGACCACACCCACCTCCCCATCCAGACTGTCCAAGGCCCCCCCCTTGCAACCCCTTGAATGAGCAGATTCTCTCTCTGATATCGTAAGCCAGGGCTCTCTCCTGCCTCCCTTCTGTCCCCCTCGCCTCGATAGAGAGAGATTGGATAATGTGCTTAAAAGACCCACTTAACAGGCGTGACTCCTCCTGATGTCCTGGAGCAGGGGAACAGGACAGGGTGTGAGGGTGGGGTGAGGGGGAAGCTGAAAGGAGGGCTATGTCTGGAGCAGGACAGGGGGCTGCATGTGGGTGGGGTGAGGAAGAGAGGCGAGGGGATGGTGGAAGGAGGACTAGTATGTTTTGACACGGGGCTGGGGGTGAGGGGAAAGTGGAAGGAGGCCTAGAATGTCTTGACACAGGGGTGGGGGTGAGGGGAAGGTGGATGGAGTACTAGTATGTCTTGACACAGGGGTGAGGGGAAGGTGGAAAGAGAGCTACAGGGCCGGGGTGAGGCAGGGGGTGAGGGAAGGTGGAAAGAGAGCTACAGGGCCGGGGTGAGGCTGGGGCTGAGAGAAGGTGGAAGGAGGGCTAACTATCTGTCTGGACTGTAATTTAACACTAACCTCCCTACTCCCCTATGAGCCATTGTGCATCCTGATCCTAACAACATCATCCCATAGACTTTCCTTGAGTTTTAAGGCGTAACAATTATATATACAGTTGAAGTCGGAAGTTTACATACACTTAGGTTGGAGTCATTAAAACTCGTTTTTCAACCACTCCACACATTTCTTGTTAACAAACTAGAGTTTTGGCAAGTCGGTTAGGACATCTACTTTGTGCCTGACACAAGTAATTTTTCCAACAATTGTTTACAGACAGATTATTTCACTTATAATTCACTGTATCACAATTCCAGTGGGTCGGAAGTTTACATACACTAAGTTGACGGTGACTTTAAACAGCTTGGAAAATTCCAGAAAATGATGTCATGGCTTTAGAAGCTTCTGATAGGCTAATTGACATCATTTGAGTCAATTGGAGGTGTACCTGTGGATGTATTTCAAGGCCTACCTTCAAACTCAGTGCCTCTTTGCTTGACATCATGGGAAAATCAAAAGAAATCAGCCAAGACCTCAGAAAGAAAATTGTAGACCTCCACAAGTCTGGATCATCCTTGGGAGCAATTTCCAAACGCCTGAAGGTACCTTGTTCATATGTACAAACAATAGTACGCAAATATAAACACCATGGGACCACGCAGCCGTCATACCGCTCAGGAAGGAGACGCGTTCTGTCTCCTAGAGATTAATGTACTTTGGTGCGAAAAGTGCAAATCAATCCCAGAACAACAGCAAAGGACCTTGTGAAGATGCTGGAGGAAACAGGTACAAAAGTATCTACAGTGAGGGGAAAAAGGTATTTGATCCCCTGCTGATTTTGTACGTTTGCCCACTGACAAAGACATGATCAGTCTATACTTTTAATGGTAGGTTTATTTGAACAGTGAGAGACAGAATAACAACAACAAAATCCAGAAAAACGCATGTCAAAAATGTTATAAATTGATTTGCATTTTAATGAGGGAAATAAGTATTTGACCCCTCTGCAAAACATGACTTAGTACTTGGTGGCAAAACCCTTGTTGGCAATCACAGAGGTCATACATTTCTTGTAGTTGGCCACCAGGTTTGCACACATCTCAGGAGGGATTTTGTCCCACTCCTCTTTGCAGATCTTCTCCAAGTCATTAAGGTATCGAGGCTGATGTTTGGCAACTCGAACCTTCAGCTCCCTCCACATATTTTCTATGGGATTAAGGTCTGGAGACTGGCTAGGCCACTCCAGGACCTTAATGTGCTTCTTCTTGTGCCACTCCTTTGTTGCCTTGGCTGTGTGTTTTGGGTCATTATCATGCTGGAATAACCATCCACGACCAATTTTCAATGCCCTGGCTGAGGGAAGGAGGTTCTCACCCAAGATTTGACAGTACATGGCCCCGTCCATTGTCCCTTTTGATGCGGTGAAGTTGTCCTGTCCCCTTAGCAGAAAAACACCCCCAAAGCATAATGTTTCCACCTCCATGTTTGATGGTGGGGGTGGTGTTCTTGGGGTCAGAGGCAGCATTCCTCCTCCAAACACGGGGAGTTGAGTTGATGCCAAAGAGCTCGATTTTGGTCTCATCTCACCACAACACTTTCACCCAGTTCTCCTCTGAATCATTCAGATGTTCATTGGCAAACTTCAGACGGGCCTGTATATGTGCTTTCTTGAGCAGGGCGCTGCAGGATTTCAGTCCTTCACGGCGTAGTGTGTTACCAATTGTTTTCTTGGTGACTATGGTCCCAGCTGCCTTGAGATCATTGACAAGATCCTCCTGTGTAGTTCTGGGCTGATTCCTCACCGTTCTCATGATCATTGCAACTCCACGAGGTGAGATCTTGCATGGAGCCCCAGGCCGAGGGAGATTGACAGTTATTTTGTGTTACTTCCATTTGCGAATAATCGCACCAACTGTTGTCACCTTCTCACCAAGCTGCTTGGCGATGGTCTTGTAGCCCATTCCAGCCTTGTGTAGGTCTACAATCTTGTCCCTGACATCCTTGGAGAGAACTTTGGTCTTGGCCATGGTGGAGAGTTTGGAATCTGATTGAATGATTGCTTCTGTGGACAGGTGTCTTTTATACAGGTAACAAGCTGAGATTAGGAGCACCCCCTTTAAGAGTGTGCGCCTAATCTCAGCTCGTTACCTGTATAAAAGACACCTGGGAGCCAGAAATCTTTCTGATTGAGAGGGGGTCGAATACTTATTTCCCTCATTAAAATGCAAATCAATTTATAACATTTTTGACATGCGTTTTTCTGGATTTTTTTTTTGTTATTCTGTCTGTCACTGTTCAAATAAACCTACCATAAAAATTATTTTGTCAGTGGGCAAACGTACAAAATCAACAGGGGATCAAATACTTTTTCCCTCACTGTATATCCACAGTAAAACGAGTCCTATATCGACATAACCTGAAAGGCCGCTCAGCAAGGAAGAAGCCACTGTTCAAAACCGCCATAAAAAAGCCAGACTACGGTTTGCAACTACACATGGGGACAAAATCGTACTTTTTGGAGAAATGTCCTCTGGTCTGATGAAACAAAAATTGAACTGTTTGGCCATAATGACCATGGTTATGTTTGGAGGAAAAAGGGGGTTGCTTGCAAGCCGAAGAACACCACCCCAAACGTGAAGCACGGAGGTGGCAGCATCATGCTGTAGGGGTTATTTGCTGCAGGAGGGACTGGTGCACTTCACAAAATAGATGGCATCATGAGGAAGGAAGATTATGTGGATTTATTGAAGCAACATCTCAAGACATCAGTCAGGAAGTTAAAGCTTTGTCGCAAATGTGTCTTCCAAATGGACAATGACCCCAAGCATACTTTCAAAGTTGTGGCAAAATGGCTTAAGGACAATAAAGTCAATCCTATAGAAAATGTGTGGGCAGAACTGAAAAGGCGTGTGCGAGCAAGGAGGCCTACAAACCTTACTCAGTTACACCAGCTCTGTCAGGAGGAATGGGCCAAAATTCACCCAACTTATTGTGGGAAGCTTGTGGAAGGCTACCCAAAACGATTGACCCAAGTTAAACAATTTAAAGGCAATGCTACCAAATACTAATTAAGTGTATGTAAACTTCTGACCCACTGGGGATGTGATGAAATAAATAAAAGGTTAAATAAATCATTCTCTCTACTGTTATTCTGACATTTCACATTCTTAAAATAAAGTGGTGATCCTAACTGACTTAAGACAAGGGAATTTTTACTAGGATTAAATGTCAGGAATTGTGAAAATCTGAGCTTAAATGTATTTGCCTAAGGTGTACAGTGAGGGGAAAAAGTATTTGATCCCCTGCTGATTTTGTACGTTTGCCCACTGACAAAGAAATGATCAGTCTATAATTTTAATGGTAGGTTTATTTGAACAGTGAGAGACAGAATAACAACCAAAAAAATCCAGAAAAATGCATGTCAAAAATGTTATAAATTGATTTGCATTTTAATGAGTATTTGACCCCCTCTCAATCAGAAAGATTTCTGGCTCCCAGGTGTATTTTATACAGGTAACGAGCTGAGATTAGGAGCACACTCTTAAAGGGAGTGCTCCTAATCTCCGTTTGTTACCTGTATAAAAGACACCTGTCCACAGAAGCAATCAATCAATCAGATTCCAAACTCTCCACCATAGCCAAGACCAAAGAGCTCTCCAAGGATGTCAGGGACAAGATTGTAGACCTACACAAGGCTGGAATGGGCTACAAGACCATCGCCAAGCAGCTTGTTGAGAAGGTGACAACAGTTGGTGCGATTATTCGCAAATGGAAGAAACACAAAATAACTGTCAATCTCCCTCGGCCTGGGGCTCCATGCAAGATCTCACCTCGTGGAGTTGCAATGATCATGACAACGGTGAGGAATCAGCCCAGAACTACGCGGGAGGATCTTGTCAATGATCTCAATGCAGCTGGGACCATAGTCACCAAGAAAACAATTGGTAACACACTACGCCGTGAAGGACTGAAAATCTGCAGCGCCCGCAAGGTCCCCCTGCTCAAGAAAGCACATATACAGGCCCGTCTTAAGTTTGCCAATGAACATCTGAATGATTCAGAGGAGAACTGGGTGAAAGTGTTGTGGTCAGATGAGACCAAAATCGAACTCTTTGGCATCAACTCAACTCGCCATGTTTGGAGGAGGAGGAATGCTGCCTATGACCCCAAGAACACCATCCCCACTGTCAATGCTTTGGGGGTGTTTTTCTGCTAAGGGAACAGGACAACTTCATCGCATAAAAGGGACAATGGACGGGGCCATGTACCATCAAATCTTGGGTGAGAACCTCCTTCCCTCAGCCAGGGCATTGAAAATGGGTCGTGGATGGGTATTCCAGCATGACAATGACCCAAAACACATGGCCATGGCAACAAAGGAGTGGCTCAAGAAGAAGCACATTAAGGTCCTGGAGTGGCCTAGCCAGTCTCCAGACCTTAATCCCATAGAAAATCTGTGGAGGGAGCTGAAGGTTCGAGTTGCCAAACGTCAGGCTCGAAACCTTAATGACTTGGAGAAGATCTGCAAAGAGGAGTGGGACAAAATCCCTCCTGACGTATGCAAACCTGGTGGCCAACTACAAGAAACGTCTGACCTCTGTGATTGCCAACAAGGGTTTTGCCACCAAGTACTAAATCATGTTTTGCACAGGTGTCAAATACTTATTTCCCTCATTAAAATGCAAATCAATTTATAACATTTTTTACAAGCGCTTTTCTGGATTGTTTTGTTGTTATTCTGTCTCTCACTGTTCAAATAAACCTACCATTAAAATGATAGACTGATCATGTCTTTGTCAGTTGGCAAACGTACAAAATCTTCCGACTTCAACTGTATTTAAATAGGCAGTATATACAGTGCATTCGGAAAGTATTCAGGCCCTTTCCCCTTTTCCACATTTTGTTACGTTACAGCCTTATTCTAAAATTGATTTCATTAATTATTTTCCTCATCAATCTACACACAGGTGGACTCCAATCAAGTTGTAGAAACATCTCAAGGATGATCAATGGAAACAGGATGCACCTGAGCTCAATTTTGAGTATCGTATCAAAGGGTATGAATACTTATGTAAATAAGGTATTTCTGTTTTTTATTTTTAATACATTTGCAGAAATGTCTAACAACCTGTTTTCGCTTTGTCATTAGGGAGTATTGTGTGTAGATTGATGAGAATTGTATTTATTTAATCCATTTCAGAATAAGGCTGTAACTTAACAAAATGTGGAAAAGGGGAAGGGGTCTGAATACTTTCCGAATGCACTGTACTATCTGATAAAAAAACTATGTTTTTGGAGAAAAATAAATAAAACGGTTTAATCCTTGTAAATTATATCATAAATAGGACTGGTGGAGTTATGTCACACATGCAGCTAACAAAAATATATGGAAATGTCTGCTCTACTCAAAATTATAACCAGCTAATTGCAGCATTATCGCAAAAATGGAAGAGGCAAGTGGAAGGGGGAGAAAGTAAGGAACTTGTCTGTCGGCCCTGCATTAAAGACCAAAATTGGTTAAAGAAAATTGTGATAAATAAAAAAGTATACCAGTTTCATTTACGGACCAAGAAATTGACAGCTGTGCCATACATATTGCAAAATAGTTGGGAAGAGATTTTCAATGTACCGATGAACTGATACACAAAACGACGCTGGATTCAAAACTTAGAGTTTTTCAATTTAAATTATTATGCAAAATTCTTGCAACCAATATGTATGTTTTACAGTGG
This sequence comes from Coregonus lavaretus, assembly GCF_964263955.1. Taxonomy (NCBI): domain Eukaryota; kingdom Metazoa; phylum Chordata; class Actinopteri; order Salmoniformes; family Salmonidae; genus Coregonus; species Coregonus lavaretus. The sequence continues at coordinate 9,648,340 of NC_139996.1, forward strand.
GGGAAAAAAGTATTTAGTCAGCCACCAATTGTGCAAGTTCTCCCACTTAAAAAGATGAGAGAGGCCTGTAATTTTCATCATAGGTACACGTCAACTATGACAGACAAATTGAGAAAAAGAAATCCAGAAAATCACATTGTAGGATTTTTAATGAATTTATTTGCAAATTATGGTGGAAAATAAGTATTTGGTCACCTACAAACAAGCAGGATTTCTGGCTCTCACAGACCTGTAACTTCTTCTTTAAGAGGCTCCTCTGTCCTCCACTCGTTACCTGTATTAATGGCACCTGTTTGAACTTGTTATCAGTATAAAAGACACCTGTCCACAACCTCAAACAGTCACACTCCAAACTCCACTATGGCCAAGACCAAAGAGCTGTCAAAGGACACCAGAAACAAAATTGTAGACCTGCACCAGGCTGGGAAGACTGAATCTGCAATAGGTAAGCAGCTTGGTTTGAAGAAATCAACTGTGGGAGCAATTATTAGGAAATGGAAGACATACAAGACCACTGATAATCTCCCTCGATCTGGGGCTCCACGCAAGATCTCACCCCGTGCGGTCAAAATGATCACAAGAACGGTGAGCAAAAATCCCAGAACCACACGGGGGGACCTAGTGAATGACCTGCAGAGAGCTGGGACCAAAGTAACAAAGCCTACCATCAGTAACGCACTACGCTGCCAGGGACTCAAATCCTGCAGTGTCAGACGTGTCCCCCTGCTTAAGCCAGTACATGTCCAGGCCCGTCTGAAGTTTGCTAGAGTGCATTTGGATGATCCAGAAGAGGATTGGGAGAATGTCATATGGTCAGATGAAACCAAAATATAACTTTTTGGTAAAAACTCAACTCGTCGTGTTTGGAGGACAAATAATGCTGAGTTGCATCCAAAGAACACCATACCTACTGTGAAGCATGGGGGTGGAAACATCATGCTTTGGGGCTGTTTTTCTGCAAAGGGACCAGGACGACTGATCCGTGTAAAGGAAAGAATGAATGGGGCCATGTATCGTGAGATTTTGAGTGAAAACCTCCTTCCATCAGCAAGGGCATTGAAGATGAAACGTGGCTGGGTCTTTCAGCATGACAATGATCCCAAACACACCGCCCGGGCAACGAAGGAGTGGCTTCGTAAGAAGCATTTCAAGGTCCTGGAGTGGAATAGCCAGTCTCCAGATCTCAACCCCATAGAAAATCTTTGGAGGGAGTTGAAAGTCCGTGTTGCCCAGCGACAGCCCCAAAACATCACTGCTCTAAAGGAGATCTGCATGGAGGAATGGGCCAAAATACCAGCAACAGTGTGTGAAAACCTTGTGAAGACTTACAGAAAACGTTTGACCTGTGTCATTGCCAACAAAGGGTATATAACAAAGTATTGAGAAACTTTTGTTATTGACCAAATACTTATTTTCCACCATAATTTGCAAATAAATTCATTAAAAATCCTACAATGTGATTTTCAGGATTTTTTTTTCTCATTTTGTCTGTCATAGTTGACGTGTACCTATGATGAAAATTACAGGCCTCTCTCATCTTTTTAAGTGGGAGAACTTGCACAATTGGTGGCTGACTAAATACTTGTTTTCCCCACTGTATATGCAAATATATATATGGGGGATTGGAAATGATGCAGACAATGACATTGATGGAAGCCACAATCTATCTGCAAATAAATAAAAGTCACCTGTTTTGGGGCCCTGCGTGGTTCTGGTACCAGTTCTGACCAACATTTATGCTTATTAATTGATATGGAGACACCATAGATTGAAATGGCTTGTATTGAGCGGTAGCCCTGATTCTCACGGACAGAGGAGTATGTCTCTTCTGCCTGTGTGAAGCATGATGTGAAATCTGACACCACTTGAAGCTGGGATGTCCCTCCTACCATTTAATTTGCTATTCCGACTGTCCATCAACTCCTGGCTGAACCCTACATCATAGCCACATTCAGAGATCGATTAATAGCCAGTAATCAAAAATATTTCATAGATTTTAAACAAAAAACACTTTCTGTTTGTCATAGATGGACAGACAAACAAACTATTCTAACACTAAATATACAAATGCATTCGGAAAGTATTCAGAGCCCTTCCCCTTTTCCACATTTTGTTATGTTACAGCCTTATTCTAAAATTGATTAAATAAATACAAATCCACATCAATCTACACACAATACCCCATAAGGACAAAGCGAACATAGGTTTTTAGAAATGTTTGCAAATGTATTAAAGTAAATATTTACATAAGTATTCAGACCATTTGCTATGAGGCTTAAAATTGAGCTCAGGTGCATCCTGTTTCCATTGATCATCATTGAGATGTTTCTACAACTTGATTGGAGTCCACCTGTGGTAAATTAAATTGATTGGACATGATTTGGAAAGGCACACACCTGTCTATAGAAGGTCCCACAGCATGTCAGAGCAAAAACCAAGCCATGAGGTCGAAGGAATTGTCCGTAGAGCTCCGAGACAGGATTGTGTCGAGGCACAGATCTGGGGAAGGGTACCAAAAAATCTCTTCAGCATTGAAAGTCCCCAAGAACACAGTGGCCTCCATCATTCTTAAATGGAAGAAGTTTGGAACCACCAAGACTCTTCCTAGAGCTGGCCGCACGGCCATACTGAGCAATCGGGGGAGAAGGTCCTTGGTCAGGGAGGTGACCAAGAACCCAATGGTCACGCTGACAAAGCTCCAGAGTTCCTCTGTGGACAACCATCTCTGCAGCACTCCACCAATCAGGCCTTTATGGTAGAGTGGCCAGACGGAAGCCACTTCTCAGTAAAAGAAACATGACAGCCCGCTTGGAGTTTGCCAAAAGGCACCGAAACAAGATTCTCTGGTCTGATGAAACCAAGATTGAACTCTTTGGCCTGAATGCCAAGCGTCACGTCTGGAGGAAACCTGGCACCATCCCTATGGTGAAGCATGTTGGTGGCAGCATCATGCTGTGGGGATGTTTTTCAGCGGCAGGGACTGGGAGACTAGTCAGGATCGAGGGAAATATGAATGGAGCAAAGTACAGAGAGATCCTTGATGAAAACCTGCTCCAGAGTGCTCAGGACCTCAGACGGGGGTGTCGGTTCACCTTCCGACAGGACAACGACCCTAAGCACACAGTCAAGACAACGCAGGAGTGGCTTCGGGACAAGTCTCTGAATGTATTTTAGTGGCCCAGCCAGTGCCCGGACTTGAACCTGATCAAACATGTCTGGAGAGACCTGAAAATAGCTGTGCAGCGACGCTCCCCATCCAACCTGACAGAGCTTGAGGATGTGCAGAGAAGAATGGGTAAACTCCCAAAATGCAGGTGTGTCAAACTTGTAGCGTCATACACAAGAAGTCTCGAGGCTGTAATTGCTGCCAAAGGTGCTTCAACAAAGTACTGAGTAAAGGGTCTAAATACTTATGTATCTTTTAGTACTTTTGCAAAAAATTATAAAAACCTGTTTTTGTTTTGTCATTATGGGGTATTATGTGTTTATTGATGAGGGGGAAAAGGCTTTCAGTTAACAAAATTTGGACAAAGTCAAGGGGTCTGAATACTTTCCGAATGCACTGTATTTTACAGTTATAAGGAAGGTGAAATCTTATAGGTAGTCGTTTTATAAATTGGTTATACTGTATTTAGAAAAAATATAAGTCATTTCAAGCCTTAATCATACCGTTTTGTTGAATAGGAAAGACATCATATAAAAATGTTCATGTTTTATCATATTTGTACTGTGTACTTGAGCTTGTGTCCTCAAAGTGACTACACCTCAGCAATATATAACTATTTTTACCAGAAAGGTGAGATTTTAACCTTTCTTGTAGTATGCAGCATTACTAGTTATTGTTTATGGCCATCTCATGATAAATAATTACTTTAAGGGATTATGTAGATTACATTTTCAATTACATTTAGTTACATTTAAGAGGATATATATATATATATATATATAGACCCATGGGGCGGCGCACAATTGGCCCAGCGTCGTCCAGGGTAGGGGAGGGAATGGCCGGCAGGGATGTAGCTCAGTTGGTAGAGCATGGCGTTTGCAACGCCAGGGTTGTGGGTTCGATTCCCATGGGGGGCCAGTATGAAAATAAAATAAAAAATGTATGCACTAACTGTAAGTCGCTCTGGATAAGAGCGTCTGCTAAATGACTAAAATGTAAATGTAAATATATATATATATATATATATATATATATACACAGTAGGACAATGCAGTATTAACAACTATGTAAAACATACATTAGTACAGTATTTTTTATGTTCCACTAAAACATTCTGCTCCAGGAAGTGTGAAACACCATCTCCTGGCCGTACTGCCTCGAGGGAGCATTCATCACTGGACGTTTTTAGTGGGTTCTTAATTAACCCATGAAGACTGCAAGCTATAAAACCTTTTTTCCTTTTTTAGCTGCTCGGCGAGAGCATGAAAATGAGTTAAATAAATGCGTCATTAGTTCCAGCACCGGGCTGTCAAAATTCCTTATCAATTCACGCCCAACTTAGGCCGCATTACTGTCGGCAGTGTGTTGGTGGGCCGTGGACGGGGTGCAAATGTTTACTTTGAATTACGGCCTTTATTATGGGATTTTCAGTGTTGTTCGTAAATCATCGAATGCTTTCTCTATTTGATACATTGCTCAAATTCATTTAATTTTACAAGAACACACAACCACACACACGCTCACACACACGCACAGATACACACACACACACACATAGACACATAGACACACACACACACACACCATCAAAGGAACCCCAACCGCTCCTGGCTGTTGCGTCATTCAGCAACTCAGAGTGTATTATAGTAATGCCCCCAGAGCCCTCCAAACAAATGGCTACCTTAAGCCCCAACATAAACGCTGTGAGCTTTAGCTAAGCACTGATCTCTCTCTCCTACAGCTCGGGAGGAAAACCTTGCCTAGCACTCTACTTGTCAATCTTTGTCACAGTCCAGGCTCCCTCTGTTTATTTGTCCTTGGCCCTGTCCCAAATGGCACCTTATTCCCTATGTAGTGTATTGCCCGTAGGGCTCTGGTCAAAAGTAGTGCACTATATAGAGAATAGGGTGTTGGTGTGCACCCGTTAACACAACCGCTCTCTCTATCCTGTATAAATGATGTAAAGATGTCACCCCACATGGTGGACGTTGCAGCAGCAGGACTGAGTAAGGAAGCAGCTCTGTGATTTTCTTGTAACTGTTGTCACCAGGGATGTTTTACCGAAAGAGAGGGAGATTAACAAAAATAATCTTGCTTGACATTTATTTGATATTTTCTGTCAAGTGCAGCTTGCCAGGCCGAACTAGCCCTGGAGGGAACAGGCAGATTGGACCAAACGCGGTTAAACCAGCAAGCACCAGGGAGGGTGGACCAAATGCTGGTGAACCAGGATGCAACAGAGCAAGTGGACCAAACGCTGGTGAACCAGGAACGAACTTACCAGTGGCTCCACACCCAGCCTGTGCACTCTGACAGCAGACGCCCAGAGAGGTGAGGTTCTCTACAGCTGATACACACCAGTACATGATATTGTATATGTCTGCAACTCATGTTCAACATACAGAATAAAAATAATGTTGTACAGTAGGTAAGATGACATTATTGTAGATGATATATACATGCAGGTGATGGGGATGAAAGGGATATTACATGTTTATTACATAAACAAATGTACAAAGTTGGCAGAAAGTATTGGCCCATTATAAAGGCTAATGTTCTAGAATCTAATTGTTTTAGAACATTATGTCCCAAGAACATTTAAAACAATTAAATGACTTCTTTATACAGAAATTATCATTTAGGAAATATATTTAAATATAAAACAAGAATACAGACAGTTTTTATTTTATTTTTAATATCTAGCATTTTGGTGAAAAGAATAACGAGCTGGTAGGATCGGTAACAAATGCAATGGATGCGGGGGGCTATGACATATAAAATAAAATATTGGGATTGTGATAGTAGTTAACTGAGAGCCAGTAATGCCACTGATCTGATGTTTATGCTGTGATAGATCCGAGATCATTTGTGTTGGAGTGAAACCACTAATAGCAGAGTATTGAAACCTTTCTGTCTGTCTGCAGTGATGGTTTCCTCCCAGAGATTGACCCAGACATACTGAAAGGAGGCAGAGTGCAGCTCGTGGTGAGCTATTTATTTTGACTCACTGTTACATTCCTCCTACGACTGATTCACTTTCACTGAGTAATTGACTCTCATTCTGTCTGTATCTTGGTTGCGGAGAAAGTCCATGGAAGTATGTATTGTTTACATTTGAAGTTTATATTCAAGTTTCACTCTATAGTTCGTTTCCCATTCCGCCTAGACTTTAAGGCCTTTCTTTTTCGAAAGGCTTATTTCCAGTGTAACGACACTTTCAATTTGATCAACTCACGGCAATTTCTTCATTTGATTTGTAGAAATACCAGTGTCAGTGCCGTGTGGTTTGTGTAGACCAGAGAATGATATTGATGCTCGTCAGCTCTTTGAAGTTAAAAACCGCAGGTCTCCCTGTGCAGTTTGAATTATTTTCACTGTCAAAAAATAACCACCTCCTTTCCCTTTCCTCAGCTACACACTGCCTTTCCGCTTTGAGCACATGAGCGCTTAGTTGTTGTTGAATGTTTTCAAAATGTTGGGGCCAGTTGCGTGAGAAAAGTCATGTTTGACCTTATTTGAACAGTGTGTGTGTGTGTGTGTGTGTGTGCAGGCTGTAGCAGGGTACAGAGAAGGTACAGACCAGGCCCCAGTGTCGCAGGCCAGCGGAACGTCAACCTCCCCGCCTCGCAAAGAACACAATCAAGCTCGGAGAAACTTTATGGGGCAACTAAGTGAGTTTTACATTTTTACTTCAGACTCACTATTTAGCAGGGTTGGGGTCAATTCCATTTCAATTCTGGAAGTAAACTGAACTTTCAATTCACATTTTCCTTAATGCATATTAATGAGGAAGATTTGGAATTGGAATTTCTGTTTATTTCCTGAATTTAATTAATTTAAATGTTATTGACCCCAACCAAGGTACTATTTAGTCATCTATTACCTGTTGCTGCATATACGCACCACTAAGCATTTAGTTCAACATACACGTTTTGTGTGTGTTTACCACTATTTCATATTTAATTAAATGTGTCAATTTGTTAATATATTCTGAAGATTTGATCATTGGAATATTTGTCCTTTGCAAGAAAATGTAAGATTTTCCTATCCAATGCTTATTCCATTATTTGGTTTTTAGGTTTAAATTAGCAGGAATATTTTTTCGGCCCTCCATTGAAATGTCACTAAAGACAGAAAAAAATCTATATCACTGAAAGTAAGAGGGAATAACCTGAGAGGATTGAATCACTGAGGTCAAAAATTAGCAGAGATATGTGACCGTGCGTGTGTGTGAGAAGCAGTATGATAGCAGGCACATGTGAGCATTGGACCTATCTAGAAAGACAAAAGTGTTGTATAATGAAAACCAATTGCTGATAAGCACTTTTTCAATGATCTAACTGTAATCACTGTAGCTTTAGGATGAGATGAGCCGCCTGGACAGCGCACGTTCCAAACAGACTACTGTAATAAATCAGATAAAACGAGGTGTGTGTGTTATGTCTGTCTGTGTGCGTGTGTTGTAAGTGCATCTGTGTGCGTTGTGTGTGGTGTGTGTGGCAGAGCGGGGATAATCGGTCCGGCTTAGTGTCCCGGGTCGATCGGGAGCTTGGAGCGGGGTCGGGAAGGGGACAGAGCGCTGTTCCTCGACAGGAAACAGGCAGAAAAGTCATTTTCAGAGAAGAATGACTGGCCCTTCTGTCAGACAGCCTTCTGCACAGGAGTTTGAGTGACAAAGATGCTTCTGACAGACACAGGCAGGACACAAACAGATGACCAGATTAAACAAGCTTCAGGAATCTAAAAAAGAAGACAAATACTGTTCCTTCCTAACGAAGCTAAATTAGATTCCGATGATGATTTCTAAATGATATCCACGAGGGCAGTGACTCGCTGCGTGATAAAGGCACGTTGTTGTAGGATTTAGAGCGGGGGTGAGGAGGTAAGAGAAATACTTTCTGTGCGGCTCTGTGATCAAACAACACTTAGTACATTTAAGTATGTATGTGTAAGCGGGGCAAATTTTTCAAAAGCCAATTGGATATTTCCTAAACTGGGAAACTGCATTAAATTAGCCAAAAATCTAAAAGTTATTTCATGGATAAATGGTGCAGCTCTTAGCTGGCAACTCAGCAAAGAAAAGCAGTAGTACCATAGACTGGAAGCTCTCTTTTGAAAATGTGTATAAGCAGGGGGAATCTATGCCAGTTTAAAGCAGCAACAATATCTTATTTATCAGAAAACAACATTTAAATATTTAATTTGCCTCTGAAGGAGTGTAGAGACTACATCAAAGTCAAGCTTTAAAGTCAGGGGTTCACTTAGCTTGCCATGGCAGTAAAGACTATGTAAAAACTCTATAACCTATTGCAATGTGATACCCACCGCTCGCTGGGGCGGTGCCATGAAGTGCGTTTTCAGCCCCACTAAATATTTTCATTACTTGTGCAGAGGAAACCACTTAAGTTACCTATCTACTGCCTCAATGTTGTTCCCATTCAAAGCTAATAGGAGTAAAACGACTGAAAAGGATTTGTTTGGTCACAGCGGTCGAGGGAATGTGCGGCCATTTATTTATTTACCTACTTTTTAATAGCATGACCGCCGAAAATTGCAACTAAATTACCAACATGTGTGTCAATAAAGACAAGATTTGTTTTGGCCTCTGTTTTTGATTCGGAAAAACCAAACAAATAAATATTTTATTTACCAACATTTCAACACAAAAGTTCTGAAAAGTTTCTCCAAATGAGCACAAAATGACCCCTATGGCTGAGGGTTTTAATATTTTTTTGAAGGATCAAACCATTCAGATGGAAATAAGATGTGGCCACAGATACTCAATATTATATTTAGGATGGTTTAATATTAAAAGGGGAGTCTTAAAACATTTACATTTTAGTAATATTGACAGATTTTTTTCACCTAGTCGGCACGGGGATTCAAACCAGCGACCTATCGGTTACTGTCCCAACGCTCTTATCCGCTAGGCTACCTTCGAAAAGGTATTTGACTGACAATAAATGTGTAGAGATCAAATCGTGTGTGAAGGCGTTATATTTTCTCTACAATGAATCATAAAAAATAAACATACAGATGATGATACGCTATGTGGGACACCAGCCGTGCAGGTATTAGGGAGCTGGTCAGTACCTGTAATGTGTGCTGTTCTTCAGCCCCCCACCACCTCCCCGTGATCCTCCCCGCTGCTGAGCTCCCTGTGTGGGGCTTGTCTGGCTCACTGTGGCCCTGTGGCCTGGCCGGTACACGTGGAACACATCATACCCACAGACACGCTCCCTTTGTTCCTCTGTTTGGAGAGCTTAGTTCTGATCCCCAGGTGAAATGGAACAGCCTCCCCTACAGCTGACTGTTAACAGAGCAACACTCAGAAAGAGTGGAGTTTAGTGCATACGCTACATGAGGAGCTGTCCATGCAATGCAGTTGTGTGGTAGCCTGGGCTATACAAAGTAGTTGCTATAATGTATGCTATATATACACTATATATACAAAAGTATTTAGACACCCCTTCAAATTAGTGGATTCGGCTATTTCAGCCACTTACATTTGACCGGGGCAGCTCTAGCAGGGCAGACATTTTACGAACTGACGCTTGGCATTGCACATGGTGATCTTAGGCTTGTGTGCAGCTGCTCGGCCATGGAAAGCCATTTCATGAAGCTCCCGACGAACAGATCTTGTGCTTACGTTGCTTCCAGAGGTAGTTTGGAACTCGGTAGTGAGTTTTGCAACTGAGGACCTGTCAGCAACAGGTGTATAAAATCGAGCACACAGCCATGCAATCTCCCTAGACAAACATTGGCAGTTGAATGGCCTTACTGAAGAGCTCAGTGACTTTCAATGTGGCACCGTCATAGGATGCCACCTTTCAAACAAGTCAGTTCGTAAGTGCTGTTATTGTGAAGTGGAAACGTCTAGGAGCAACAACGGCTCAGCTGCGTAGTGGTAGACCACACAAGCTCACAGAACGGGACCGCCGATTGCTGAAGGTCGTAGCGCATAAAAATCGTCTGTCCTCAGTTGCAAAACTCACTACCGAGTTCCAAACTACCTCTGGAAGCAACGTCAGCACAAGAACTGTTCATCGGGAGCTTCATGAAATGGCTTTCCGTGGCCGAGCAGCCGCACACAAGCCTAAGATCACCATGTGCAATGCCAAGTGTCAGCTGGAGTGGTGTAAAGCTTGCCGTCATTGGACTCTGGAGCAGTGGAAACGCGTTCTCTGGAGTGATGAATCACGCTTCACCATCTGGCAGTCCGACGGATGAATCTGGCTTTGGCGGATGCCAGGAGAATGCTACCTCTCCGAATGCGTTGTGCTAACTGTAAAGTTTGGTGGAGGAGGAATAATGGTCTGTGGCTGTTTTTCAGGGTTCGTGCTAGGCCCCTTAGTTCCAGTGAAGGAAAATGTTAACACTACAGGATGCAATGACATTCTAGACAATTCTGTGCTTCCAACTTTGTGGTAACAGTTTGTGGAAGACCCTTTCCTGTTTCAGCATGACAATGCCCCCGTGCACAAAGCGAGGTTAATACAGAAATGGTTTGTCGAGATTGGTGTGGAAGAACTTCACTGGCCTGCACAGAGCCCTGACTTCAACCCCATCGAACACCTTTGGGATGAATTGGAACGCCAACTGCGAGCCAGGCCTAATTGCCCAACATCAGTGCCCTACCTCACTAATGCTCTTGTGGCTGAATGGAAGCAAGTCCCCGCAGCAATGTTCCAGCATCTAGTGGAAAGCCTTCCCAGAAGAGTGGAGGCTGTTATAGCAGCAAAGGGGGGACCAACTCCATATTAATGGCCATGATTTTGGAATGAGATGTTTTTAAGTGATAATGCCCGAGAAGCCGGTGTTTGGAGAATATAGGAAGTATTGGCACAGGTGTTGTTAGGCCCGAGACAAAGTATATTATATTGGCCGGCAAACCGTGCCAATATATCCTCCAAACACCAGCTTCGAGGGCATTATCACTTTTATACAACGGGTTACCAACATATTCAAATAATGATTGACATATTTTCATTAAAAACGTTATTTTGATGAATTTATTCATACTATTTCATCCTTCCACAAGATATAGTCCCGACACAAATCTAGGGTTGCTACCCAATCCGGCTGGTCGTTCGTTCTATCGGTTCCATTGCCAGAGACGTGACCCAGTCGTTCAGTCTTTTTGTTCTGTATCTGTTCTAAATGTTCCATACTGTCTAGCAACGTTCTTATCCCTTGCTTGCTAGCTAGCCAACTACGTCTAACTTACAGTCACGTCAAACAGTGCAGCCAGAATAACAATGAGGTAGCTGCATTTGCATTTATTTAAGCTGTTTTCTAGTGACATTTATTTGGATACATCCATAACAATGAGCTAATGATGCGTGACTTCACGTGGCATAGAAAATATGCTCTCTCGTCAGGACACTGTTGTTTGATATCTAGCAAACAACACAGGTAACACAATCACTTCAAACTGAAGCTGGAAAGACTTCGAACTAGCTGGACTTTGTTTCATTTGACCTGTTTTCTATTGATAGTTATTTGTATATATACATCAAAATTATGCTGATTCATGATTTCGACTGGCTGAGAAAAGCTGTCTGCCTGTCTGTCTCATCCCGACACGTTCATTACTATGGGAGAGCTGGAAATCGAATGTAAATATTGAAACAATGTTGTAAATGTCGGAGAGACTGACAGCAAGGTTTATACAAATCTCCGCTGTTGAAAACTAAATGTTAGTCTAAAAGAAATGTGAGATAATGTCTAGATGCTTTTTATAGTGGAGATCAAGTTTATAAATTGCTTGGCTGGGCTGATGAGATGGAACAGAGTAAATAGGCATTTTATCGTCATAGATCTTTAGCCGGTGGTAACTTGTGGAATAGACACCGGCTGGAATGCGGTTTTAACCAATCAGCATTCAGGATTAGACTCACCCGTTGTATAAAACTACAGTAAATTATGTGTTTCGATATGTTTATCTGCAGGCAAAGAGCATTAGGGCATAAATACTTTATATTGGGAAATGTTAATATGTGATATGCTAATATATCTTGCAGTTTTGTTAGATTTTTATTTTGTGTCTTTCTCTTTTTCTGCAGACAAAGAAGCACCTTCTCCCCAAAGAGTGACCTCTGCCTCATCTAAAAAAGAGCGCATGTCTTTCCGGGATAACCCTGTCCAGATGAGTGGTGGCTGGGGAGGGGGCAAAAAAAGGGACAAACTGCACAAGTAACAAGACATTTGTTAATTACCAAGAAACGGGTTTAGCTGCATTCACTGTATGTCCAAAACAGTAAGCATGACAACCATCATTCTGTTCACAGTAACTTTTTGACAGTCACATACAGTATATGCATTATGTTGACATTTCATTCTGATGTGAAACGTTTTACTTTCCTCCCCCAAAAAGTTTTGATTGTCATTCATCTCCTACGCTAAAATTCCTTGCAGCTGCCTTTTCCCTCTCAGATCGGGCTCGGCCTCCGTGGGTCTTCTGAAAATGAATTAAAAGCAATGGGAAAAGCCCAGCCCAAATATCTGCAGGCGCTTTCATGCTGGTCATTATGCTCGGATATCGCTGCCTTAATGCGACCTCAGCCAACACCGGAAAGCATGGAGCAAAGTCCCAAAACGCTCAACAAATGACACGCTTAATATGCAGACAATGGTTGGAAATAAGAAACAGGACCTTTCTATTCTAATTGTTGGGATGTTTGTATTTTGATTTGATTTATATTTATTTTACTAGCTTTCCTGACAGGTCTCTGCTGCTGTGGTATAGTGTCCTTTTGGTAAAATAAAATATAGATTTAGAATTGGGTCACGTGTGGCTGAGTTGGTAGAGCATGGCGCTTGCAATGCCAGGATTGTGGGTTTGATTCCCACGGGGGACCAGTATTGGGGAAAAAAGTATGAAAATGTATGCACTCACTACTGTAAGTCGCTCTGGATAAGAGCATCTACGTAAAAGTAGAAGGTGTCTTATCTTAGATGTTGCATATTGTATCTAAGAAAACTTTTTCTTTTTAATGCTACTTGTTGCTTTCTTTAGTTGATGAAGTGGCACTTTTACTCAGCTGTTAATAATCAAGGTACATACATTCGAGATTCTAAAATAATGATTAAATTCAAGTTTCTTTCTTGATTTTACTATTATATACACTGAGTGTACAAAACATTAGGAACACCTGACATAAACTGACCAGGTGAATCCAGGTGAACGCTATGATCCCTTATTGATGTCACTTGTTAAATCCACTTCAATCAGTGTAGATGAAGGGGAGGAGAGGTTAAAGAAGGAGTTTTAAGCCTTGAGACAATTGAAACATGGATTGTCTATGTGTGCCATTCAGAGGGTGAATGGGCAAGACAAAATATTTAAGTGCCTTTGAACAGGGTATGGTAGTAGTTACCAGGTGCACCGGTTTGAGTGTGTCAAGAACTGCAACGCTGCTGGGTTTTTCATCCTCAACAGTTTCCGGTTTTTTATCAAGAATGGTCCACCACCCAAAGGACATCCAGCCAACTTGACACAACGCTTTAGACACCTTGTAGAGTCCATGCCCCCGACGAATTGAGGCAGTTCTGAGGGCAAAGGGGGTGCATCTCAATATTAGGAAGGTGTTCCTAATATTTTGTACACTCAGTGTACATACAGTAAACAGTAGTCTGCAGATTTGGACTAACATTGTGGATTCATTATCCAGAGATGTTGCCAGACAGTGTGTCAGAACGGCCGCAGCTTTGAGTAGAGCGCAAACATTGGTGTAACAATTATGTTGTTGTTTTTTTATTACCAGCTGCACATTACAATGGTTCTTGTTCTGTGTATTTGAATTTGGATTTCAGATTCCGTCCGTCCACAAACACCGCCCTACCGGAGCGGCCAACCCCAGGGTTGAAGGTTCCTTGCTGGTCTGTTGGCTGTAAATGATCTGTTAATGGATGTGAAAACAAATAGATGGAGCTGGAGAGGAGATTGGCTCCCTGGCAGGAAATGCTTGTCCCTCTATTTCATTTCTCCACCCTTCACTTTCATATTTCTCTCCCTGGTCTCTGGTGGTGTTTTGACTGTATTAAGCCGATCTACAGACAGAACCAGTGCTGTATCATGACTAGTGCCAGTCATGCTGGTGGTGGTCCTGCCTGGCCCATTAGGACTGTTATGGTTTGAAACCCAAGAGCACTGTCCTCCTTCAGGGGGAGATTGAACTCCTGTCCCCCTCGGGAGAAGCCTGGAGCTTTTACCTGGATATGATTTTATCTTCTGGCCCATAGCATGGTGTTATCAGCCAATATTTGGAATTGGTGAGGATTCTATAGTTTACCCTGCCCACCATACACTGTCTTCCCATATGTTAGTTGTTGTTTTGCTTGAATTAGGATTCTACAACATCGACTAATACAGGTTAAACATTTTTAGACCACTCATTCTAAGGACTTTTCATAATGCTCAGTATGTACTCACCTAAATACCCTTACGTGTGTTGTTAGGATTGGGTGTGTCTGTCCCAATTGGTTTATCCCCCATTATTATCTTTAACAGGACATTGTTCAATTCTGACTGTATACTGTTTTTCATTATAAAGTAGTGGAGGAATTCACTCCCCAACTAAACGCCTGGCTGCACACAATGTCTTCAGGTCCTGTATCCGTTTGTTTTCCTAATAGATTTCATTATACGTAATCACCCCAAGCTCACATTTGTGGTGAAATAAGTGTGCCATATATTAGTCATTTAGACAAGATATTAGGGGGTTGAGAGAGAGAAGAGATCATGATGTGAGTGTCTGTCTGTAGTGGGGTGACCCAAACAGTGTGTCAGATATGCAGATTGACGTTTATTGTCATGAGTCTTGTCCTGGAGACAGAACTGAGAGATTTCCCCTTAGGCCAGCTACAAAGTCAAAATTGGCTATATTATTAAAATTCATTAAAAAACAAAAATGTGCTTTTTGGTCTTAATTTAAGGTAATGTTAGGCAATAGGGTTAGCAGTGTGGTTAAGGCTAGGGTTAGGGTTAGGTTTAAAATCAGATTGTATGACTTTGTGGCTGTGCCAGCTAGTGACCACTCTGCAGGAAAGCCTCCAGAACAAGATTCATGATGAAAAACGCTAACCTGCATAACAGATACAGGAGGAGGCCTAAAGAGAGGAGCCCTGTGTCAAACTGTTGTTCTCTTGTTCTCTAGTCTATCTAGGCCAATGACTGTATGAATGGACAAAGCCATCGATCACGTGATGCCATTCATTCCTATATGAAGACTCAATAGCGCATTGAAGCCAAAGGTGATGCATGCTGCCATTAGCAACTAAATTTTCCTTATAACTTATTCTGTGAGCGATTTTAAAATAATCAGTTCAAGGACATATATCTGGTGTATTAAAAGCAATTATTGGTGCGATGATTGTCTTCGGCCATGAACTTCCGTGGTGTCAATGAGAGGGGGCAGTCGTTCTCCTCTGGTCTAGGCAGAGTAGATCGAAGCCAAATAACATGCCTCTGCATGGGCAGGGTTGTGTTGCAGGAGCACAACTTGCGGGACGGGGGTTATGATGAGTTTGATTGAGTGGAGAAAAACATCCCCACTGTAAAGCGCCATGCAGCTACTGGCTTTATGTGGCTTTGCACCACAGTGACGGTTCAAAACAGACTCTGGGACAGTTCTGGGACGATAGATCCAAAATTCATACAACCCTAAGCATGATGGGATGTTAATTGCTTATTTAACTCAGGAACCACACCTGTGTGGATGCACCGCCTTTCCATATACTTTGTATCCCTCATTTTCTCAAGTATTTCCTTTATTTTTTCAGTTGCCTATACATTTATGCTAAATAGATTTGAATATTATTCCAATGTTGGCCTTTTTAGAGGTACATTTATGGCTCAGTTGACAGCCCCATTTATCTGTTTCAGTTGTACTCCTATTAGCCTTTTAAATCACTGTGATTGGCCTGTCCTAGAGTAGACATACCCATATTGGCATATCAAAACATAAAAATAAACAAAGTATTTTAATTTGGGATGGTTCATCTTCAGTTCGGGACAGTTGAAATTGCACTTCGGGACAGATTCTGGGACATAATGAAAAAGGTTAGTCTCAAGCCCTGAGGGGTATCCTACGATGCAGATTTGAAGAGTTAGCGAGGTAAGTTTGGTCAACTCTGAGTTCAACTTGGGATAACCGGTCATACAAAAGTGGCACACCTTTTAGCCAGGTCAATTTCTATGGCAACGAATCCTGCTCCGGAGCAGGCTAACTCACGGCTAACTCCACATTCCCTCTCTCTTGCAAAGATTGCGTCATCATACCTTTGATTTGAGGAAGACAACTGATGAAGTATTTTATTTTAATCAAATGTTTTTTGTGTTAAAAAATAGTAATGTTAATATATATTATATTACACATACAGTAGAAAAATGACAGAATGCATTTTAAACTTCACGCACAGTAACACTTTTGTATGACTTAATACAATAATTTTATCGATAGGAGTGGGGGGAAAAAGTGCTTGTGGTTGTGCATCGATAAAGTCGGCATTAACAATAATATAATAAAGACAGCCTATTTCACACCATAGCTTGCTGAATTTGCAAGATAACTTATTTTTCATTTAGATTTCTGCACAAATGAAAATGTGTCACTGACTCGCCAATGGAAATTGATTAATGTTTCAGCATTGTCTCCATGAAGAATTCGGCATTCGTATCTTCATAGGATACCTCTCAGGGTAGCTATATTCACGAGCTCTCAAATGTATAAATGAGTAAAGGTTCATGAAAATGTCATAAATCTATTCCTATGTTGTTGTGTAACTAGCAAACTATTGGTGATGAGATAATATTGTGTAAAAATAGTTTTATACAGAGTGATACAATGGTTGGCTATTTTAGCTAGGCTAAAGTTAGCTACAGTGGGGAGAACAAGTATTTGATACACTGCCGATTTTGCAGGTTTTCCTACTTACAAAGCATGTAGAGGTCTGTAATTTTTATCATAGGTACACTTCAACTGTGAGAGATGGAATCTAAAACAAAAATCCAGAAAATCAGATTGTATGATTTTTAAGTAATTAATTTGCATATTATTGCATGACATAAGTATTTGATACATCAGAAAAGCAGAACTTAATATTTGGTACAGAAACCTTTGTTTGCAATTACAGAGAGCATAAGTTTCCTGTAGGTCTTGACCAGGTTTGCACACACTGCAGCAGGGATTTTGGCCCACTCCTCCATACAGACCTTCTCCAGATCCTTCAGGTTTCGGGGCTGTCGCTGGGCAATACGGACTTTCAGCTCCCTCCAAAGATTTTCTATTAGGTTCAGGTCTGGAGACTGGCTAGGCCACTCCAGGACCTTGAGATGCTTCTTACAGAGCCACTCCTTAGTTGCCCTGGCTGTGTGTTTCAGGTTGTTGTCATGCTGGAAGACCCAGCCACGACTCATCTTCAATGGTCTTACTGAGGGAAGGAGGTTGTTGGCCAAGATCTCGCGATACATGGCCCCATTCATCCTCCCCTCAATACGGTGCAGTCGTCCTGTCCCCTTTGCAGAAAAGCATCCCCAAAGAATGATGTTTCCACCTCCATGCTTCACGGTTGGGATGGTGTTCTTGGGGTTGTACTCATCCTTCTTCTTCCTCCAAACACGGCGAGTGGAGTTTAGACCAAAAAGCTCAATTTTTGTCTCATCAGACCACATGACCTTCTCCCATTCCTCCTCTGGATCATCCAGATGGTCATTGGCAAACTTCAGACGGGCCTGGACATGCGCTTGCTTGAGCAGGGGGACCTTGCATGCGCTGCAGGATTTTAATCCATGACGGCGTAGTGTGTTACTAATGGTTTTCTTTGAGACTGTGGTCCCAACTCTCTTCAGGTCATTGACCAGGTCCTGCCGTGTAGTTCTGGGCTGATCCCTCACCTTCCTCATGATCATTGGTGCCCCACGAGGTGAGATCTTGCATGGAGCCCCAGACCGAGGATGATTGATTGTCATCTTGAACTTCTTCCATTTTCTAATAATTGCGCCAACAGTTGTTGCCTTCTCACCAAGCTGCTTGCCTATTGTCCTGTAGCCCATCCCAGCCTTGTGCAGGTCTACAATGTTATCCCTGATGTCCTTACACAGCTCTCTGGTCTTGGCCATTGTGGAGAGGTTGGAGTCTGTTTGATTGAGTGTGTGGACAGGTGTCTTTTATACAGGTAACGAGTTCAAACAGGTGCAGTTAATACAGGTAATGAGTGGAGAACAGGAGGGCTTCTTAAAGAAAAACTAACAGGTCTGTGAGAGCCGGAATTCTTACTGGTTGGTAGGTGATCAAATACTTATGTCATGCAATAAAATGCAAATGAATTACTTAAAAATCATACAATGTAATTTTCTGGATTTTTGTTTTAGATTCCGTCTCTCACAGTTGAAGTGTACCTGTGATAAAAATGACAGACCTCTACATGCTTTGTAAGTAGGAAAACCTGCAAAATCGGCAGTGTATCAAATACTTGTTCTCCCCACTGTAGCTAGCTAAGCTAGCACGGTATCTGGATCTTCCCCTTTTCAATGATGATCAGCACTCAGTGAGTCAGTGGTCACCCTAGTAACAGTAGCAAGTGCCCTTAATGGAGGTGCCAATGCCAAAGTGGAGAAAAGTGCAGGACATAAGATATTTTGGGGGGGAGTGCAGAGGACTGTAAGTAAATGAATGAATGGCTACATGGCTAGCTAGCTAAATACACTGTACAATTAATAATAGACTGGCAGGGCCAGCGCCAGAACGAATCAATTGGACAGGCATTTTATGTCTAGGCGGGCCCGTTTTTTTCACGGGAGCTCCTGTGTGCACACATTTGCAAGAGCGCCAGCCTTTGCCATATGGACACATTGATACACCGTGATCCATTGGCTGCTAAAGAAATTAGCACAAGACAAGTTCCTTACTTTCTCCCCCTTCCACTTGCCTCTTCCATTTTTGCGATAATGCTGCAATTAGTTGGTTATAATTTTGAGTAGAGCAGACATTTCCATATATTTTTGTATATGCATGTTTGACATAACTCCACCAGTCCTATTTATGATATCATTTACAAAGATTATACCGTTTTAAACATTTTTTCCAAAAATTATAGTTTTTTAATCAGATAGTACAGTGCATTCGGAAAAGTATTCAGACCCCTTGACTTTTTCCACATTTTGTTACATTACAGCCTTATTCTAACATTTATTACATTGTTTTTTCCCCTCATCAATCTACACACAATACCCCATAATGACAAAGCAAAAAAAGGTTTTTAGAAATGTGTGCAAAATTGTTTTGATAAAACTGAAATATGACATTTACATAAGTATTCAGACCATTTACTCAGTACTTTGTTGGAGCACCTTTGGCAGCGATTACAGCATTGAGTCTTCTTGGGTATGACGCTACAAGCTTGGCACACCTGTATTTGGGGAGTTTCTCCCATTCTTTGCAGATCCTGTCAAGCTCTGTCAGGTTGGATGGGGAGTGTCACTGCACAGCTATTTTCAGGTCTCTCCAGAGATGTTCGATTGGGTTCAAGTCCGGGCTCTGGCTGGGCAACTCAAGGACATTCAGAGACTTGTCCCGAAGCCACTCCTGCGTTGTCTTGGCTGTGTGCTTAGGGTCATTGTCCTGTTGGAAGGTGAACCTTCGCCCCAGTCTGAGGTCCTGAGTGTTCTGGAGCAGGTTTTCATCAAGGATCTCTCTGTACTTAGCTCCGTTCATCTTTCCCTCGATCCTGACTAGTCTCCCAGTCCCTGCCGCTGAAAAACATCCCCACAGCATGATGCTGTCACCACCATGCTTCACCATTGGGATGGTGCCAGGTTTCCACCAGACATGATGCTTGGCATTCATGCCAAAGAGTTCAATCTTGGTTTCATCAGACCAGAGAATCTTGTTTTTCATGGTCAGAGTCCTTTAGGTGCCTTTTGGCAAACTCCATGCGGGCTGTCATGTGCCTTTTACTGAGAAGTGGCTTCCATCTGGCCACTCTACCATAAAGGCCTGATTGGTGGAGTGCTGCAGAGATAGTTGTCCTTCTGAAAGGTTCTCCCATCTCCACAGAGGAACTCCGGAGCTCTGTCAGTGACCATCGGGTTCTTAGTCACCTCCCTGACCAAGGCCTTTCTCCTCCGATTGCTCAGTTTGGCCGGGCGGCCAGCTCTACGAAGAATCTTGGTGGTTTCAAACTTCTTCCATTCAAGAATGATGGAGGCCACTGTGTTCTTGGGGACCTTCAATGCTGCAGAAATGTGTTGGTACCCTTCCCCAGATCTGTGCCTCAACACAATCCTGTCTCTGAGCTCTACGGACAATTCCTTTGACCTCATGGCCAATCAATTGAATTTAGCACAGGTGGACTCCAATCAAGTTGTAGAAACATCTCAAAGATGATCAATGGAAACATGATGCACCTGAGCTCAATTTCGAGTCTCATAGCAAAGGGTCTGAATACCTATGTAAAGTATTTTACATTTGCAAAGATTTCTAAAAACCTGTTTTCGCTTTGCCATTATGGGGTATTCTGTGTAAATTGATGAGATTATTTTTTTTTTAATCAATTATCACATGTGGAAAAAGTCAAGGGGTCTGAATACCAGCACTCCTCTCAATAATCAGCTAGGCCTATTGCCACGCACGCTGCCCAAATTGCTGGCTTTCCAAATAGGCAAAGGCCTATGCACTTGTGATTTGAAACAATCCACAGCTATTTTTTTTTAAAGAAGCTAATGCTCCTCTGTGGCTAAGTTAAGCTCTCTGGTAAAGTATTTTGAATGATTTTATTTAAAAAGGAGTAATTATATAATTTTGGCAAAACATCAATTACTTTAGGGGAAGCCAGCGTCCGAACAGTGCACAGTGCACCCGCCAACTTTACATTTTAGTCATTTAGCAGACGCTCTTATCCAGAGCGACTTACAGTTAGTGAGTGCATACATTTTCATACAGGCCCCCCGTGGGAATCGAACCCACAACCCTGGCGTTGCAAGCGCCATGCTCTACCAACTAATTCGCAAGTGGCTGAAACCAGAGATCTGTATCTGTATCTGTCTCCGCCCTAACTTTGCAAGTCGTTGTCCCAGGCAGGAATGCAGGCGACAAGTTTAGGTCTGCATATTATGCCCATAGAAACGCATTGGGCTTACTCAGGACAGATTTTCGCGAGAGCGAGCCCTCTCGCTTCGCCTCTTCCTCTCTGCTGAAACTAGCGAGCGAAACAGCACCCCTCTGTATTAGTATATGTAGCCAGTGTATCTGATGCTGTGTGACCAGAAATGGTATGACATGCCATACTCCTTTTGTCCAGACAGCATAAGATACATGGTCCACACATACGGAAACAAACGGGCGCTGTTTCGCTGACTCGGATACTTTATCTGAGATTGATGCGTCTTTCTGTCGGCACGCGTCTTGGTCAAATAAATGATCTATAGTTTAATATTTGATTTGGACGGGAAAGAAGGTACGGTATGGCGGCCCAGACCGCTTATGGCCTGCCCATAACCCTGGCCCAGGCCCCCTAGGGCCCGCCCATAATGCCAGCCCTGTATACTGGTACTATGTAGTCAGCCAACTAGCTATACCTATTGCCAGACAGCAAATAAATAATTTAGCTAATAAAATCAGAATCAAAGTAAGGGATAATCAACAAGAGGCTATGCATTCTATGGAAAATAATGAAAACGGCGTGGAAGGTGTGTTCCACAACGTGCTAGCGGAGTGGAACTAACCTTCCAAGGAGTTGCATTATTTTCCAGAGAACGCATAAAGCCACGAGATTATTATCCCTTTTATGCCATGGCTATAATTTAACACATTACCGCTAGAAATGTGTTCATTTGCAGCTAGAAATGTGTTCAACATCCACTGAAGTAGCTAGCAAATTTACTAGATAGCACAGTAGTTGCCTTGGTAACCAAACAGACTTGCTAGTTTAGCTAACCAAACCATCAGTCGTAGCTTGCTATTGTAATGACCTGACTAGATCATAAAAGAACAACTGTCCAGACAGAGGATTGAGTTTACGAATGGACGGTTTATTAAACCAACTTTACACAGGCTACTGTTTGGCCGTAGCCCACGCCAAATAAATGAAAGATAACCCACAAGCCAATCGTGACCTTCTCTTGTGAAGCCCAGACGTAAAAAAAAGAGAGAACAAAGGCTAAACCTGGTCTTAACTTCCAATGCTCCATCCCCCTGCCCAACCCCCCTCCACGCCACTCCGCCAACCGCCAGGATGCCCGGCATCAGAACATTCCAGGCATTCCCGTGATTGGCAGATAGCAGGTTGATTGACATGTCGGACCCCGCGAACACTGGGTACTGGTAGGTACAACACAACCATCTACTAGCCTAACGCATAACACACAGCTGTCTGTGCGGGTCGCTACACAGCCCCCCCACCACAAAGTCCCTCGTCCCCGAGGGAACAAACAAAGTCTCTGAAGCGACCCGGAGGTCTCCTTTGCCTGCGTGGCTGTGATGGCCGCAGAGTGCCCCTCTGGGAACCAGGGGATGAAGGCAAGGAAATGGGGGACAAGGAAGCGGGAACGGGTAATACAGTCCGTGGCTCTGGGGAACCACGCGGTGACACAGGGGGAGTGGGCTGTCTGGAGCCTTGTCTGCGGCACCTGGGGGTGGGTGCCTGGAGAATGTCATTGCCAGAGAGGGGAATTGTGGGGGTTCCTGGGGTTTGGGGAGAAGAGGCCCCTCTATATGGGGCTAACCTGTCCCGGTGCAGTGTCACCTTTCTCCCCCTGGGAGGAAGCTGCACCCGGTAAACAACCTCCCCTACCCTCTCCAGGACACTGCAGGGTCCCACCCAGTGACTGTCCAACTTGGGGCATCTGCCTTTTTTCCTTAGCGGGCTGTAGACCCAGACCAGCTCCCCAGCCACAAAGTGCCTTCCCCGGGTGTGCACGTCATAGTTCCTCTTCTGCCTCACACCTGCATTCAGCAGCTGCTCTCTGGCGAAGGTGTGGGCTGTCTCCAGGCGGTCCTGGAGTCTCCGGGCATACTCCGGCCCCGGGGAAACATGAGGGCTATCCAGGGGCCGACCAAACGCCATCTCCGCAGGGGTACGGATCTCTCTCCCCAGCATGAGGAGGGCAGGCGTGCAGGAGGTGGAGTCTTGGACAGCGGAGCGGCATGCCATGAGGACCATAGGCAGGTGCTTGTCCCAGTCACGCTGGTGTTTGGAAGAGACGATGGCCAGCTGCTGTCCAAGCGTTTTGTTGAAGCGCTCCACAAGGCCATCACTTTGAGGATGGAGAGGAGTAGTGCGGGTCTTGTGCATACCCAGCCTCTCACACATGGTGGCGAACACACGGGACTCAAAGTTTCTGCCTTGGTCGCTGTGGATGGACTCTGCAGCTCCAAACCTGCTGAACATCCCCGCTGTCAGGGCGTCGGCGATGGTCTCTGCCTCCTGGTCAGGCAGAGCATAGGCCTCGGGCCACTTTGTGAAATAGTCCATGGCCGTGAGCACCCAGCGGTTTCCACTGTCTGTGGTGGGGAACGGCCCAACTACATCCACTCCCACCCTCTCCATGGGAGCCCCCACTGGGAACTGTTGGAGCTGAGCATGAGAGCGGCCTGGGGGGCCCTTTCTCTCTGTGCAGTTGTCACAGCGGCGGCAAAAGTCTTCCACATCCCTCTTGTGCTGCCCCCAGTAAAAGCCCTGACGGAGGCGGCGCAGTGTTTTTGTGACCCCAAAGTGTCCAGTCCCCATCCCCCCATGAGTACTCTGGAGCACAGCCTCCCGCAATGCTTTTGGGACCACCACCTGCCACCTCTCCTCCCCCGTAGCTGACTCCTTCCATGCCCGCTGTAACACGCCATCAGCCAGCCGCAGTCGCTCAAACTTTGACCACAACCCTTTGGTCGCGAGTGAGAGCGCTGTCACCTCTTCCCATGGTGGCCTCACCTGTGCCTCTACCCACTGTAGCACTGGCTGTAGGTCTGTGTCCCGTCCCTGCTGCTGCCCCCATTCAGCCACGTCGACAGTCTGCAGCTCACAGCAGACAGGCCCGCTCGCCCGACACACTGTGGCACAGACCCCCTCCTCTGCACACAGCTCTCTCTCCCGTCCCTCTCTCCGTTCACAGTGGCGGCAGCCGTCTGCAGTACAGGGCCGACGGGACATGGCGTCGGCGTTGGAGTGGCGTGCCCCTGCCCTGTGCACCACCGTGAAGTCATACGGCTGAAGCTCCTCCAACCAGCGTGCCACCTGCCCCTCTGGCTCTCTGAAAGACATGAGCCACTGGAGAGCAGAGTGGTCAGTCCTTACAGTAAAGGGCAGACCACCCAGGTAGTACTTGAAGTGTTTGACGGAAGCCACAACAGCCAAGAGCTCCCGCCGGGTGACACAGTAGCGGCGCTCATGTTTGTCAAATGTTTTGCTGAAGTACGCCACCGCTCTCTCCCCCTCTGGCCCCACCTGGGCCAGCACCCCACCCATGCCCACATTGCTCGCGTCTGTGTCCAGGATAAAGGGCAATGTGAGGTCAGGGGGGGCGAGCACGGGGGCCTCGATCAGTGCACGTTTGAGGGTGTTGAACGCCTCCTCACACTCCACTGTCCAAGTGAAAGCCTTGTCCTTCGGCAGCAGGCGGTTCAGTGGAGCAGCAACGCTTGAGAAGCCCCGTACAAACCTCCTGTAGTACGAGGCCAGGCCCAGGAAGCTCTTCAGCTGACGCTGGTCGGTGGGGGTGGGCCAGTCTCTGACAGCCGCTACCTTGTCCTCCATGGTGCTGATCCCCTCCTTCCCCACTCGGTGGCCCAAGAAGGACACCTCTCTCCTCATGAAGTGGCACTTCTCGGGGTGGAGCTTCAGACCTGCGGCAGCCACCCTCTCCAGCACACACCGTAGCGCCCCCAGGGCTGACTGGAAGGAGATGCCATGGGCCAGGATGTCATCGAGGTATACCAGACACTGCTGTCGGGGGATGCCATCCAGCACCCTGTCCATCAAACGCTCAAAAGTAGCTGGAGCGTTGCACAGGCCAAAGCACAGGACCTTGAACTGCCAGTGTCCTCTGTTAGTGGAGAACGCAGTTTTGGCTCTGGCCTCTGGGGAGAGGGGCACCTGCCAGTAGCCACTGCGGAGGTCTAGTGAGGAGAACCAGGAGGACCCCCTAACCAGGTCCAGCGACTCATCGATACGTGGTATGGGGTATGAGTCCTTCCTGGTTACCTCATTCAGCCGCCTGTAGTCCGCACAGAACCTCAGCTTGCCCCCCTTCTTCGGAACCATGACGACTGGCGCCGCCCAGGGGCTGTCTGAGGGCTCAATGAAGTCTGCCCGCTGCATCTCCAACACAGCCTTGTCTGCCGCCTCCTGGCGTGCCAGCGGGATACGGCGGGGACGCATCTTGACAGGTCGAGCATCACCTGTGTCGATCTCATGCTGCACCAGATGAGTCTGACCCACCTCTTCCTCACTCAGCGCAAAGCTGTCTCTGAATTCAAACAGCAACTGCCTCAACCGTTCCTGCTGCTCGGGGTCAAGACCAACACAGTTCCTCCCCCATATCTCCCTCACTGCAGACAGTGTCCTCTCCCCTCCCATCTGGGGTAGCTGGGCTGGGGGGGCGCGGCCCGGGCTCACAGAGGACTGTGTCGTGGAGGTAGCTGGGGGAATGTAACGCAACGCCGTAGGTGACAGGGGGGCTGGGGAAAAGTCACCCCCAGATGTGGGGGAGGGGGGGCAGCCATGAGTCTCTGCTGCTTTAACTGTTGGAGTAAAGGGTTTGTTGGGTTGAGTGAATGTGACATTAGGGGCCATGGTGACCTCCGGCCCTCCCTGGAAGCTCAGTGTGCCCCTATTTAGGTCTAACTGGCAGCCTGTGCTCCTAAGAAAGTCCAACCCCAGGATACAAGGGTCCTGCACAGCCGCCACCCACACAGGATGACGCACAGTCCTGCCCCCTACTGTCAGAGTCATTATTCCCTTCCCTTTCATGGGTGCCAGCTCACCTGTGACTGTGCGGAGCTGCACAGTTGTAGGCTCACACTGAGTCCAACCTGGCACAATATCTGGCCTCACCAGGGTTACTGTGGACCCAGTGTCCACCAGGGCGGAGCAGGGCACCCCCTCCACAGTGACAGGGACATGACAAAAGTCCCCAACACAGGTCCGGCCCACCACAACAACAGGCTCCATCCGCTTGCCCTCGTCTGCTTCTGGGGGAAGTGGAGCCTTGCTTCCCCGTCTGTGCCGGTGGGCTCCTCCTGAAGAAGATGGTGGTTGGGATAGAAAGCCAGGGGTCCGCACTACCCGGTCTATGCGGACCCCGAGCCGTTTCCCTGAGCTCTGGGGGACATGGGGCAATCTCGGCGCAGATGGCCTGGCTGGCCACAACCCCAGCAGACCCTGGGACCAGGGCGTGTGTTTCGTGCCGCCTGTAGCGACACAGCACGAATGAGTTCTGTCATTTCAGCCACCCATGCAGGCTTTTCCGGCTCCGGGCTGCTCTGCCCCCCAGCTCGCACAGAGGGTCTGTCTCCCTGCACCCCCACCAAAGCCCCAGCTGAAGCCCCAGCCCACACCAGCTCCCTCTCCAAAGCCATCTCCAAGGCTACCTGCAATGACTCAGGATGAGCCAGCTGGGTCTGTATGCGCAGCTCCGTAGGAGAGAGCGCCTGTATGAACAGGTCCCGTGCTAGCTCGCTCTGCACGGAGGGGGGCATGTGAGCATATGCCCGCCGAGAGAGGCTCTCAATGTCATTAGCTAGCACCCGTAGAGGCTCTCCAGGCTGCCTGCGTCTATTACTCAGTTCGGAGCGCAGTAGCCCGGGCTGTACACACTGTCCATAGCGCCTCCTCAGTGCTCCCACTAAAGCACCATAATCACGTCTGTCCTCGGGGCTAATCAATATCAAACAGGCCAGAGCTTCATCCGTGAGGCATAAAGCCAACTGCAGTGCCCTATCTTCATCCGACCACCCCCTAAAATGAGCTAACAGTTCAAACTGAGCATGAAAAGCTTCCCAATCCGCCTTACCGGAATACTTCGGGGTCTTAACGGATACGGACGCAGCCGGGAACTGGGCGCCGCCATGTTTGTTTACATCCTGAGCCCCAGATTCCTCGTCCCGCCGCGTCGACGTCACCCCTTCGGTCCGCCCACCAGAATCCGCGCGAAACACAGTCGACGAAGCACTCATGCCTGCTTCAGCCGCCATCACTCTAACGTCCTCCCTCAAGCGGCCTCTGGGCTCCGATGCCCTGGCGATCTCCTCAGCCAGAACCCCCGACGTCCATGCAGACGCACCTCCTTGGCCATAATCGTCCCCTACCTCCACCTTCACTTTCGGATTCCCTCGAAGCATCTTCAACCCCCGTTCTCACCTACGGTAGCTAGCCACAGAAGTCAGCTAGCTAGCTGGCTAACTTTTATCAACGTTTTTACTTCTGACACCAATGTAATGACCTGACTAGATCATAAAAGAACAACTGTCCAGACAGAGGATTGAGTTTACGAATGGACGGTTTATTAAACCAACTTTACACAGGCTACTGTTTGGCCGTAGCCCACGCCAAATAAATGAAAGATAACCCACAAGCCAATCGTGACCTTCTCTTGTGAAGCCCAGACGTAAAAAAAAGAGAGAACAAAGGCTAAACCTGGTCTTAACTTCCAATGCTCCATCCCCCTGCCCAACCCCCCTCCACGCCACTCCGCCAACCGCCAGGATGCCCGGCATCAGAACATTCCAGGCATTCCCGTGATTGGCAGATAGCAGGTTGATTGACATGTCGGACCCCGCGAACACTGGGTACTGGTAGGTACAACACAACCATCTACTAGCCTAACGCATAACACACAGCTGTCTGTGCGGGTCGCTACACTATTATGATAATCAAATTTAACAATGCCAATGTTTTCAATTCGACTTTTGCTTTCATAAGCAGCTCAAACATAGAACATGTACGAATAAATTATAGCCATTGATTTCTGCCATGCAAATATACCATGCATAGGGAATTATATAATGGGTGGTTCTAATCCTGAATGCTGATTGGTTAAAACCGCATTCCAGCCGGTGTCTATTCCACAAGTTACCACCAGCTAAATCTATGACATTAAAATGCCTATTTACTCTGTTCCATCTGACTGCACAATCCACTGTCTCATCAGCCTAGCCAGGCAATTTATAAACTTGATCTCCACTATAAAAAGCATATCAAATCAAATCAAATTGTATTGGCCACATGCGCCGAATACAACAGGTGCAGACATTACAGTGAAATGCTTACTTACAGCCCTTAACCAACAGTGCATTTATTTTTAATATAAAAGTAGAATAAAACAACAAAAAAGTGTTGAGAAAAAAAGAGCAGAAGTAAAATAAAATAACAGTAGGGAGGCTATATATACAGGGGGGTACCGGTGCAGAGTCAATGTGCGGGGGCACCGGCTAGTTGAGGTAGTTGAAGTAATACATGTGTACAGAGTTAAAGTGACTATGCATAAATAATTAACCGAGTAGCAGCGTAAAAAGATGGGGTGGGGGGTTGTGCAAATAGTCCGGGTAGCCATGATTAGCTGTTCAGGAGTCTTATGGCTTGGGGGTAGAAGCTGTTGAGAAGTCTTTTGGACCTAGACTTGGCACTCCGGTACCGCTTGCCGTGCGGTAGCAGAGAGAACAGTCTATGATTAGGGTGGCTGGAGTCTTTGACAATTTTGAGGGCCTTCCTCTGACACCGCCTGGTATAGAGGTCCTGGATGGCAGGAAGCCCCCCCCCTTTGTTTTTACACTGCAGCTACTCTCTGTTTATTATCTATGCATACATGTACAAATGACCTCGACTAACCTGTACCCCCGCACATTGACTCGGTACCGGTACCCCCTGTATATAGCCTTGTTATTGTTATTTTATTGTGTTACTTTTTTTTACTTTAGTTTATTTAGTAAATATTTTCTTAACTCTATTTTCTTAAAACTGTATTGTTGGTTAAGGGCTTGTAAGTAAGCATTTCATGGTAAGGTCTACACCAGTTGTATTCGGCGCATGTGACAAATAACATTTGATTTGTTTTGAATCAGCATCATTTTTATGGATATATATATATATACAAAGAACTATCAATAATAAACAGGTAAAACGAAATGAAGTGCAGCTAGTTTGCAGTCTTTTCAACTTCTGTTTGAAATTATTGTGTTAGCTGTGTTGTTGGCTAGCTCCTCTGCAGTGTTGGAAAAAGTATCTAATTGTCATACTTGAGTATAAGTAAAGATATCTTAATAGAAAATGACTCAAGTAAAAGTGAAAGTCAACTAGTAAGATACTACTTCAGTAAAAGTCTTTGGTTAAAAATATACTTAAGTAAATGTAATTGCTAAACTATACTTAAGTATCAAAAGTAAAAGTATAGATCATTTCAAATTCCTTATATTAAGCAAACCAGATGGCACCGTTTTCTTTTTTTTTCTTTTTATTTACAGATTGACGGGCACGCTCCACATAATTTACAAGCAAAGCATTTTGCTCCAGATCAGAGGCAGTAGGGATGACCAGGGATGTTCTCTTGAAAGTGCATGAATTGGACCATTTTAATGTCCTGTTAAGCATTTTAAATGTAAAGAGTACTTTTGGGTGTCAGGGAAAATGTATGGAGTAAAAAGTACATTATTTTCTTTAGGAATGTAGTGAAGTAAAAGTTGTCAAAAATATGAATAGTAAAGCACAGACACCCCAAAAAACGACTTAAGTAGTACTTTAAAGCATTTTTACTGAAGTAGTTTACACCACTGCTCCTCTGAACAACAGTGTCCTGAGGAGAGAGCACATTTTCTACGCCAGGCGAAATCGCGCATCATTAGCTCACTGTTATGGATGTATCCAAATAAATGTCACTAGAAAACAGCTTAAACCATTGCAAAGGAAGCAACTTTGCTGTTATTCTGGCTGCACTGTTTGACGTGACTGTAAGTTAGACGTAGTTGGCTAGCTAGAAAGCAAGGGATAAGAACGTTGCTAGACAGTATGGAACATTTAGAACGAACGACTGGTTTGCGTCCATAGATACAGAACAAAAAGACTGAATGACTGGGTCGCATCCATAGATACAGAACAAAAAGACTGAATGACTGGGTCGCATCCATAGATACAGAACAAAAAGACTGAATGACTGGGTCGCATCCATAGATACAGAACAAAAAGACTGAATAACTGGGTCGCATCCATAGATACAGAACAAAAAGACTGAATGACTGGGTCGTGTCTCTGGCAACCAAACCGATAGAAGGAAGGACCAGCTGGCTTGGCTAGCAACCATAGATTTGTGTCGGGACTATATCTTGTGGAAGGATGTAATAGTATGAATAAATTAATCAAAAAAACTTTTTTAATGAAAATATGTAAATCATTATTTGAATATGTTTGTAACCCGTTGTATAAAAGTGATAATGCCCTCGAAGCCGGTGTTTGGAGGATATATTGGCACGGTTTGCCGGCCCTCGACTTCATCTCTGGCCTAACAACACCTGTGCCAATATATCCTCCAAACACGGCTTCTCGGGCATTATCACTTAAATAATGCATGCTCTAGAATTCCTTTCAAATCAATCAGAAACGAGTATTCAACAATGCCATTGTATAATTCATGTAAATAAGTTAACCCCATCATTTTTGTAATATTATAATGCTATTTGGTCATATTATGGCAGGGTTCAAATATAGGCAATAGTGAGAGAGAGAGCACCGCCCATTGCGAGGCAGGACAAACAGGTAATCAGTTAAGAATTTGAGTTATAAGGCATTCTGGTAAAGCACGTTGCACAGCAATTTACATCGCACACAGATTGGAACTATCGGTTCAACTCCTCAGCTTTGCTGACTGTAGAACAAGTGCTATAATAAATGTTATTGCCTGCATTCTGATTTCATTTGGTTGTCTTGGAGGTTGAAGACGTGGCTGTGCTCAACAATGACACAAAGGGTGTGTTTGTAAATTCAATCTAGAGTGCGCTCAGAGTGCGCTCTGGGCGTTCATAAATTCAGAGCATTGTCAGATTGTCCGTTCGTAAATTCAGAGCGTTCAGAGCGCACACTAGACGCACCCAAGCTAACTGGCTAACGTTGGCTAGTTTG
This sequence comes from Coregonus lavaretus, assembly GCF_964263955.1. NCBI lineage: Eukaryota > Metazoa > Chordata > Actinopteri > Salmoniformes > Salmonidae > Coregonus > Coregonus lavaretus. The sequence goes on from NC_139996.1 coordinate 9,679,601, forward strand.
CTAGCTACTTCCAGACACAAATGAGAGAACACCTCACTCTGACCATTTTACATGTTATCCAGAGCATTGGTGACTGTAACTGTGCTGCTGGCAACAATTTAATTACGTTTTTTTACTGACACCGGCCATATTCAAGGGGTGTTGAGCGTTCAGAAATTCATCAGTTATTCTGCGCTCTGGCACACTCAGAGGAGAGTGCTCTGAAATAGTAGATATCCTGAGCGAATTTACGAACGCACCCAAAGCAGATTGAACTATGTTGCCGTCTGTCATATCCACCAGGAGAAGCTGGATACCATAGATAGGAAAACAACATGCCCACAATTTATTTCTGGCAGTGACAGGTGTAAACAGGTATTTGGTGCATTTAAGTGAATTGAGACTGAAGATCTGACCCCTCTCTGTACCAATATATGCCCACCTTTGTATAAGGTTGCAACCGGTTATTGACTGTTATTGAATGTGTATGTTTTTTTTCTTGATGGTGAATGACAATATGTTGTTTCTATGTATTTTTGAAGTCTATGGCTTGAGCATGACGTCATACTGATTGGTTTATTTTGAAGTATATTGCTTGATCCTTGTTGAACAGTTATGTTTTGACTTTCACTTAATTATTTTATGAATTAATACTGAAATTAAATTGTGGAACCAACTAAGAAGTGTCTGGACTCAGATTGCCTCGACTCCTTCTAAGTTAGTTGGGTATAAGAAATGTGTTATTCAAGACCATGTACTAGCCAAGTGTGGTGAAGGGTACACAAGTAGAATAATGGGTTTTGACATTTAAAAGTAGTTAAAGAAGGGGTGTGGTGGTGACTTTCTGAACTGTTAAGTGTAAGAACACAGTTTAAAGTAATTAGAAAAATATTGGTGTTTCAGTTGTGATTGGGGTATATTGACAAAATTATCAGGACAATTTTTTGGTGCATAATTTCCCTTCAAAATTAACCAGAAACAACCATTTCACCAATGTTTCCTCAAAAACAAATTGGACACTGAGCAAATGTCAGGTCTGCTGAGTGAAAACTTGAACGTTGTGAAAATTCTGTGCAACTTCTGGCACGTTTACTGTGAACACTGAGGCTGTACCCACTTTAAGTTACAGTTAACTACTGAGGCTATTTGATCATAATGTAGGCCTATCAGAGTGGCATACCATCAAAAACAATGGAGAAAATGCATCCCATAGCATTTTAACATGGAAATAGCTGTTCTGTTGTTGTCAGCCTACAGTAGCAGCCAATGTGTGGTTTTCAATGGATACCTACATTCCGTGAGACTTTTGGAAGAAATATGCAGGGCTTGACATTAACCTGTTTATCCACTTGTCATTCAGACAAGGAGGTGACTGAAAATGTGTTTGATGCAAGAAACCACTTTACAAAGTTAATTATTATTCCCATATCATTATTACAGAGAATCAGACAAATTATGCTACCCTCTGCCTAATGGCTGCTTAGCTTATTTAAGCCTGTCTCAAAATACAACACTGCCCCTTTAAGACAGAAAAAATGCTCTTTACCTGACTTGCTTTTCAAAGATGGCTAGAAATCCACACATTTTGTGCTCTTGTAGGAAGCAACCACTCCACCATTGCTGACTAGAAATGAGCTGTAACTGGGCTAATAACTCACTTACTAGCAAAGAATATGAACAAATGTGTAGGAGTGGCTACATGCAGCTCTTGCTTTGATCTCAAAACAATCGCATCTACTCATGACCACTCATGTTGTAAACACAGTCCAGTTCAAAGTGAATGGCACAGATCCATATATGGCAATGTTCTATTTGCATATAGGGATACTGCAGCTCTGATTGGTTATGCTGCACCAGTTTGTAGAGTATGGGCTGAGTCATGCCTGTCAATGCAATATAATCTTACTCTGGTGCGTTCTGCCTACAAGAAAATATCTTGCATAGTTAGTTTTGTATACTAAGTCTTGCGTAGTCCGTTTTGTTTTGGTATGTTGCATTGAAAGTGACTGATATTGTCAATTCCCACACTAGAGGGAAACGTTGATAGTGTTAACTAAAGGGGAAAACTAGAAAGTTCAGCGAAGTTCAATCACGTGCTTCTCTGCACAGGCTGATATTTATTCTGTGCAGCAGTCCCTGTGCACGCGTGCATCTTTTTTTAAATCTCCGGGAGGGCATGCCCCCGGACCCCCATAGAGGGGTGTTGACACCAGCACCCATTGACCCTTGTTATGTTGTATCATGCTTGAAAGTCTAACCTTGAGTTGAGTGGTCAACTTGAATTGTAGCATGAATGGTCAACCTTATAAATATAATCAAAAATGTATAGGCTTTTGTTCTATTTTTCCACATTCTGCCGTTTTTGAGAGCTAGGTCCAATAATTTATAGATGTGTATTTTGATTAGTTTTCCCACTTCTTGTATCATGATCAGTAGTAGCTATCTCTCCTACATCTGGGATCAGCTCATCTAGTGGTTTATTGTCATATTAATTAGACCAGTGACCGTAGAGGTCTCTGTACATGAACCCAGATTACATTCTACACTGACTCAGTGCCTGACTTTCTAGGCATGCCTGTCTGTGTGAGCATGCAACACAAAAGACAGACCAACACAATAAAAACAAACACTGAGGATTAATCAATTGCTTTAACATTTCATAACCATTTGGAGAGAGGTTTCTATATAAATGGCTAATCGTATAGCCAGGCTGCAACAAAAAAATAAACGTTGATTGCTTTTTGATTTTGAGAGTAGCCTGTAATACTGTATATCTAAGACTTTAACATGAGTGACAAAAACACTGACACTAAATTAGAGTTGACACTCTGACTTTGGCTAGCTAGAGCCTTAAATTACAGGCTACTTTCCAATTGTTTATTATTATTCAGACATAGGCTCAACAAGGCTGATTTTGTGATTACTCGTTGGTCTAATCAATGACTTTTTACTCGATTCGATTCTTAATTTTCACCATAATGATATTTAGATTATTTTCTGAAGGAATTAATAAATAATGGTGCGTGAAAGTAGTTTGATTTTAAGCAACAGATAAACCAACATAGCAACCATAATTTATTATAAATATCCCAAGTCTAGTTTTTTAATTTACTTTTAAAATATATAATTAATAGATGCAACCCTTTGTTATGGCAAGCCTGCAGCAATGACAACATCATGTCCACTTTCAAGAACTTGCCGCTTGTGGCGGGAGTTCTCAGTCCATCGCCCACCTACAGACCAAACCGCCGCGAACTTTTCGCCTTTTCTCCTCAGCATGAGGCCGCGTGGCGAGGTCACCTTAGAAGCCCAATAAGACTCCCCCCTGCTACTTAAGAGCACTCATATTTATTTTTATTTTTTCTCGAGTGGCACCATCCAACCCCAGGTATTATCAATGACCCAATAGCGAACCATAGCTGAATATGGTCTGCATGGCAGGTGGTAGGCCCACGGTATGGAAGTAGGGGGAAGAGGGTTCGGTTCTTGGCAATATAATTATTGTCATTATATGGAGAGGAACTTGTCTCCCTGTTATTTTTTAAGCACGGTGGTCGTATGTACTGTTATTTGGTTTCTTGCAGGCGTTTCCTCGTCAATGTATTCTATTTATCTTTAATATAGCCAATATTTAATTCATTAAAAGGTTATGAATAGCCTTATTTTATGCCTTTGTTCAATATTTTGCATTGAGCCCCTATCACCCCAAATTGTTAGACTAGAATATATAGGGAAAAGGAATCACAAATACACACACATACACACTTTGACGCACAACTTTACGCATTTTTGCGCAGTACGGGTAAAATGATAATCCGTAGTATTGGCTATACATTTGTCCACAAAATAGTTCCTCCCTGACATATAAACTCACTCATGTGGTTGTTATCAAAACCATACCACGAATGCAGTCTTATAACAAGTAAATATGTACATTATCTAATTCTTTGGCCATGCTGACATGTAGCCTAACTTTCGTTGTCTTTGTTTGGTCTGCTAAATTGGACAGGGCATTGCATTGCTTGTTAAAGATCCTTACAAAAATATGCTGTCTACATGTTTTCGTGCGAGTTGCAGTGAGTAGGCTATGTTGCTCCAATTTGAAGTTCCATGGATTCTCACTAAATCCGATTAACATTGCTGAACATTGAGACACGACACACAGATTCCATTGACAAGTCAATACCATCCCAGTAAACATATGAATTCGTTTCCCTGAAGTGAAATACCTTTTTTCCAAAGTGTCCTGTTGTGATACAATTCTGCACGTCACAACTGTGCATAACTATTAGCTCTGAAATACTGCAATCACCATTGAGGCACACGCAAACTTGAGCTATTACTCAAGTTAAATTAGTCTAAATTCATTATGACTTTTAAGCAGGTAGGCCTATGAGCACCTTATAATACTTATCATCCCATAAGGATCACCTTTATTATGGCCTTTTTTAAATCACGCGTTAAAAATATGCACATATAGAGACATATTGTGACATTATCTTAAAATACACTACAATTGCTTGCGCTTACAGTGTAATAAATAATGCATGCTTCAGGTGTTAGGCTATAGATTTAAAAAAGATAGCTGATATTGTAATATGTGCCTATGTTTAACCAAACAATACATTTCAATAGATTAAAAAGCCTCGCATAATCAGAATGTGTTTTGCGCGTAACTGCAGCAAATGTGATGAAAGGTGACAATAAAAATGCAAAACAAATTAACATTATTATTGTAATTATTATTATTAGCCTATACAGTCGGCCTAAGGAATTACCACAAAATTGGGCGCATGTACAACTGTCTTTCAAAGCACACAAATAAGTCAGTCTTAATTTCTATAATTTATCTAAAAGACCCACGAGCAATTTGCATCGGCCTATAATTCACCATTTTGTAGAGAAAGTATTCCATTTAAAAGCATAGTTTTGAATTCCAAAAATATCATAAAAGTTGTTACACATTGTGAATGAATATTTTACTAAATATATTGCCATGATAATACAGTTATTCCGTTCATTAGCAATTATTCAACCAATAGCTGGTAGAGCACGGCGCTTGTAACGCCAAGGTAGTGGGTTCGAACCCCGGGACTACACAAAAAAATGTATGCACGCATGACTGTAAGTCGCTTTGGATAAAAGCGTCTGCTAAATGGCATATTATTATTATTATTATTAATGTCCGTTTGAATTAGCCATGCGCTCTAACAAATTGTATGTGCAGTCTCAACTTGCAGTAGGCTAGATAAATCATTACCCCTCTTTATTTGGGGTGTCTAAACATGTTGTACATTTTAAAGTCAATTTGACTGTTTCCTTTAAGACCATTTCTAGGGTCTAGAATCACTTAAAGTGTGTTTGGTTTGGACTGTGCGCGTGGGAGGAGTTCTTACTGCTCCATATTCAAAAGTGGGGAGGGAGGCTTCGTCAAGGAACCCCCTCTCCCTCCTGTTATAAAGAGACCAAAGTGCCTTCAAGACGAGACAAATTAACGGCTTTGGCGAATTATTGTGTTGCCGGGGTAGCCGATATAGCTCTTCCATTTTGTCGAACGTCGACAGAACTTATTTAAGGTCTGTTGACAAGGTTCTGTGCGCGACGGGATCTGGGGTAGGAGATGATGGAATACATGAACGATAAATTCGCATTGAAAAGTCAAGCGATTAAGGGCAGCGACTACTACATGGGCTCTGGTGGCGCGCTGGACCAAGTTATGGAGAGTTTGGACAGTGTGCAGTACTACAGCAAGACCTCGCCCAAGTGTGTGCAGGCCTTCGGGATACAGAGCAGCGAGCACCACCCGCGAATGGAGCAGTCCTCGCCTTGTGGAGACCAAAACGGTTAGTAAATGGCACTTTTTCCACTTTCCATGCATAAAACGTTACCAAATATAGTTTCAACTGCCGCTGGAATTGGTAGGCTATGAGATGTGCTGTTACGATGCATTAGGCCTATAACTGCGTGTAAATGCATTATAGGCTATTTTTTAACTAGGCAAGTCAGTTAAGAACATATTTTTATGTACAATGACGACCTACCAAAAGGCCTCCTGATACATGTACGTTTTTTGTTCTCAAAATTGTGCCTGAGAAACGAACATGGTAGGCTACTTGTGTGTAATTTCATCACATCTCCACATTTGACTGAGTATGTGCCATATCACAAACAATTTTTTAAAATGTGTTATGTCATTCTTGTTGCTCTAAATCCATAAACGACTGGATTGAGGCAATTTAGTTCTTTTTTTTTATTGCCAAGCTAGTAACACCTTGAAAGAGCATTGGGCAGATGTGATCATATTTAAAATGTGCCTGTTTAATATTAGGAATGTCCGTTTTTTTATAGGCTCACATTATTAAGTTAAAACTTAAATGCAACCGTAGTGCAAAATATTTCACATTCACCGCATATAGGTTAGATAACAAATAGGCCTATATATCTCTCTTAAATGAAATATATTCGTGAATAGGCCTATTATTTATAGCCTATCACTCGCCTGTTGCGCATAGATTACTTAATATGGCAATATGGCATATGCCTATATTTTTTTGCAACATCTGCGTTTTTCATTGATTTATAATACAAATGATAATTTTATTTTTCTTTCATATAGCGAATTATGGTGTCCCGAAAACGGAAGATACCTTGCACGCGGACCTTGGAAGGTCGATCGACAACTGTTGCAATCTGAGGGCCTCGCCGGTAACGGCAGGTCAGGAGAAAACGGATTTGGACGAAATGGGTGACAAGTGTGACAGTAACGTATCGAGCAGTAAGAAGAGGCGGCACAGGACGACATTCACGAGCGCACAGCTAGAGGAGTTGGAGAAGGTGTTTCAGAAAACTCATTACCCAGATGTTTATGTGAGAGAACAGCTGGCGATGAGGACTGAACTAACGGAGGCCAGAGTGCAGGTAATGTAGACCTACTCTCACTGTCCTTCAGTTGTTCTATTGCAGCGTTGTTTAGGAACAGAAACGGGAACATGACATGTAGCCTACTATTGACTGAGATCACTTCGGGCTTATTTTAGGTCTATTAAAACAATTCGTTATTTATTTAGGATATACAAAATATGTAGGCCCAATGTTATTTAATGTAGGGCTATGTTGGCCATTTATGCATTTTAACTATATTTTAGGAGCATATTTAAGATTAGCTACTGTCAATTAAGAATTTACCATCGATTTCTTTATTGGCTCTATATTTATGTGAGGGCTTGGTGTACTCTATATGTAATATAATATAGCCATAGGATAAGACAACGCTGAAAAAGAAGGGTACATGTTGACATGTTGACCAAGTTCTTTATAGACAACGTTTGATTATTTTGTATCTCTCGTTCCCCTTTTAGGTGTGGTTTCAAAACAGAAGAGCCAAGTGGAGAAAAAGAGAACGTTACGGACAGATTCAACAGGCAAAAAGTCACTTTGCAGCCACATACGATATATCAGTGTTGCCAAGAACAGACAGTTACTCTCAGGCAAGTTTGCTCTTTTACCAGGGCTACAATTTATTTGCCACTGTTGAATAGTTTTTTTGTCTCCATTTTCTGTAAAATTATATAATCTGAAATTAAACATATGATTTTGGTAGGCTATACTAATGAGGTAATTATTAACAATAATTAGGACTATCATTTGTGGAGCATGTCGTGCGCCAAAATGGAATAAGTTAGACTATAAATAAGATGAGAGGGCTGTTGACCGCCACAAACCCTTGATAGATTTACCATCTTTGACGGCGGGTTCGATTTATCATGCACCATATTTCAGATAAGACTTCCAAAGTTGATTAGAAAGTATCTCGGCAAACCACTGGAATTAATGATTTATTATTATTTATAATAAATGATTCCGTCTCAGATTTCACTGAAAATATTTATCCCTTTGGCGCGACAAGGCTACTTTTCTCTAGGCTGTGTAGGCTATTCTTTTAAAGCCAACATTAAACGTTAAAGCCATAAGGGGCTGCAAGAACGCATTCCTATAAAGCCTTCATACCCGTAAACGATGATACATGTTTAACTTTGTCTAACCCATCGAAATCCTTAGGTGGGGTGTGGTCACTCATGTCGGTGTAGAACGCGTGTGTCGTGTTTGAAGTAGATAGACTACTCTCACAGACTAACATCGTTGAAGAGGATTAGCTTTGAAGATGTAAAGCCGTACAGCCAGGCTCTCAATGTCCTGGGCTAAATCCATGCCTGAATTCTGTTCAGCATATTTTGTTCCCTCTCATATGTTTCTCATATAAACACTAGAATAAACCCATCTCATTTTACATTTACATTTACATTTTTAGTCATTTAGCAGACGCTCTTATCCAGAGCGACTTACAGGAGCAATTAGGGTTAAGTGCCTTGCTCAAGGGCACATCGACAGATTTTTCACCTAGTCGGCATGGGGATTTGAACCAGCGACCTTTCGGTTACTGGCACAACGCTCTTAACCGCTAAGCTACCTGCCGCTCCTTTAATATAGTTTATCCAGATAGATTACTTACTATAGAGGGCACTGACGATAAGTGGGGGATTGAAACATGCACTATATTTTACTGTTTGATATACAACCATGACTAAATCCAGTTGAAAGTTGATGATTTCTTCCTTGTTCATACTGTAGGGGGAACATAAATTACATTTTTGTGGGTTGGACATGGACATTTCTACAAAACAGCATGATCTGGATTTGTTTTAAAATGTGCAGTTTGTGTAACATTTTTGCTATATTTATAGATGGTTGAGGTCATATCTGATATGCTCTCTGATGTCATATGTTTAGGGAAATAATTTTGTTTGCAACCAGCTGAAAATATAAACACTAAAAAAACGTCATTACTTATAACCACCAAACCAGACCACAATCTTCACCACCACCACAATTAATTATGTTTCTAGTATTAGCTATTTGTATGTAAACCAACATTTGGCAGTAGCCTACTATGGTTGCAGCCCTTAGAAAAAGCTCTTAGAAAAAATGGTTCCAAAAGAGTTCTTCGGCTGTCCCCATAGGAGAACCCTTTATGGTTCCTCTACATGGAACCCAAAAGGGTTCTACCTGGAACCAAAAAGGGTTATTCAAAGGATTCTCCTATCAGGACAGCTGAAGAACCCTTTTAGGTTCTAAATAGCACCTTTTTTGTCTAAGCGTGTAGGGAAAATGCTGAATAGTAAGTATAGTGACCAGATTAGTTCAGATCTTACAGATTAGATTTTTCCTGGTTAATCAGGAATACAATTTGTGACATCTGGACAGGAAGCCCCCCCATCCCCCCGATCTTCTATCACATCCCTGACATCTGAAATGTAGCTAAAGTAGCCTGATAACACTTTATAAAAAGAAAATACCCTCAATATAGAATATAATAATTTTAATGCAATGTGGAAATGTCGCTAATGCCCCACAGTGGCAAAATACTGAAAACATCAGTAGCACTTCATAATCAAAATCAAGACCAATCAACTTCTCCGGTAGAATAATAAATAACCAAATAAATAATTATCTGTTTTATTTTCCTCCACAGATCCCCAACAACCTGTGGCCCAGCCCTGCTCCCAGTGGCTCTGTGGTCTCCTCCTGCATGCTTCCCCGTGGATCTCCCCCATGTGTCACCTCCTATTCCCACTCCCCCCGCTCTGCAGCCGACCATGGGTACGTGGGCTTCCCCAACCAGCAGAACCAGTTTGGACACGTCTCCCTCAACAACTTCTTCACGGCCGACTCCCTCCTCACGCCCTCGCCCAATGGACACCCGTTCGAGACCAAGCCCGAGTTTGAGAGACGCTCGTCCAGCATCGCCGTGCTGCGGATGAAGGCTAAAGAACATGCGGCCAACATATCCTGGGCCATGTGATAGTGATTGTGAATGTCTCTTCTGCATGTCCAGCCAGCCAACTGACTCACAGCCACTCTAACTTTAACATTACTACTGCGCACGTTTATAACCCCCAATGTTGACTGACAGAAATCTGACTGTGACACTGATTGATTGAAGAGGACCTCCAGAAGTCTGAATAATGTAGGCCTAGATGCTGATGACTGACTGGTTGTCTCCTAGACTGGAGAGACATGATGCCTCTCCATGGAGCCAATAAACTGTGAACTTGTTGGTCAAAAGAGTCAAATGTCAGAGGAGATAAACTGCTTCAAGGTTATTAAAGGTCTGCTCATCGAGGTTGAGCAGTGCATTTCAGTTCATAACACACAGATGAAGCTTACTTTCAGGTTAACACCCAATGTTAAACAATGCATTGCTGAAAATGTGCCCCTCTGTGACTTGACCACTCTGAGCCAGTTTGAGCACTCCATTAAGCATACTTTGTGTGTCCAGGAAATCGTCCCTCAAAAGATCAATTACAGAATGTCCTATAAGCTGAGGACAGTGTGAATATTATAATTTCCTGTGCTTTGTAATTCCATTGCCCTACAGACGGGTTGCCTGACAACGGCACTAAAACTATGCATGCGCATCGCAGAGGCAGAAGGCTGTGTGTTGTTATGATTCTGGACGGTCAGATAGCTAGCAACAATGACAAGAAGCTGCCATGTGGGGAATCGTAGGTGGCTCGTTTCAGCTCGTTGTATCTTGTTATTGATACCATGTCTTGTTTTGAGGTGTTTTCACTCATGTCACGTCTATGCTAATATGGCTAAAATTCACTAGCTAGCTAACCAACAACGGTAACAATGTATTTGAGAGACAACAAGTGCTCATTTTGCAAATGTATTTATGTTTTTAATAAACATTTGGAGACTAAATATATATGTTGTCAATAATCCTTTGATTCTAAGCCAACTCCGTCTGTTTTGCTCTAAGGGTTGCGCATGCATTGGTTTAGTCGTTAAACAACCCACCCATCTACTGTATGCAGCTCAGGACTTTCAGAGTAGTAACATGTCTGCAGTGTGCCTTGCAGCAAAGCTATGTAACCCAATTAGCTGTGTCTGTGTTGTGCTACAAGGCACCAGCACAGGAAGCAGTTGGTCTTTTTGTCATTTATAATTTCTATAAAATGTATCAAATGGAAGATAATAAAAACCTAGGTTGTGATAGCATATGTTTTGTTTTATTGTAGTCACACAACTTATGAGTCACTAATTGTAGACGGGATTGTGTCCTGGGTCGGCCTTACAGGGATGTAACCAAAGCGTTACACTATAGTAATATACTGTAATTTAACTATTGAAGTACTAAGTATAATATGTATAATCTACATGGAAATTATAATTAGCATAAAAAAACCTCTTCAGGCACTGCATCTCTTCAGAAACAATATAAATCATTGATATTATTAACCAACCCCCTCTCCCTCCCATAGTCACACACGTTAATATTATCCCACCACATGGAAACAGGAGCATGTTCTCTGCCTTTCTCCTCTGCTGAAGGCTGAAAGCTGAGGGCTGACATCAGCCCTTGTGTTTCTCTCTCTCTGAGATCACTTTCTGTTCTGTAGCGGATAGCGTCTCATCGTGTAAAACCTGTCCATATGAACGGTACGCTTGATTTAAGCGTAACTTGTGTCAGATGCTTTGATATTGCACTGCCTTTGTTTTCCTAGTGGCACTACTTCACTTCTTGGTTATTGCCAAACAAAAGTATGCATCAGAGTATTTTATCTAGGACATACAGTACATGTGCCAAAACTAGGTCTTGGGTCAATTACAACGCATGTCATAATGGGAATGATGTCATTTTCTTGGCTTCGGATTATCTCTACTTTTAATTAAACTCCAACTCTTATCTTACAAAAATCCATCTATTCATCTAGCATGTTCAGTAGACTTCCAATAGACCATATATCACATAAGTCAAGCTCATGGTAAGTAGCTTCCTCAATAATGGACCACCATCCACTACCCCATACAGACAGTGTGCGTGTGCAAGTGTGCATGTGTGTAGGAGTGTGTTTGTGTACTGTATCTGAATGGCCATCAGTTACTCCCCCAGGGAACTTCTACCCTATACCCCCCCCCTACAGTATGTCCCCATCCCTCTGATTCCTACCCACAGTATTTGTGATCACAGAAACAGACCGGCCAGGCTAAAGACAGATGTGTGGGCAGAGGCCGGAGGAATCATCCCTGCCTCATCTCAGGGCAGGCTCCCTGCTCCTGCAGACCAGATCCATCACCAGCTCCAATGGGTTTGACCCCACTAGGTTAACCTAAACCATTAATAAGAGCGTCCCTCTATCCCTCCCTACCGTAGTCGCGCAGGGAGGAGAGGACTGAGGGGGGAAGTGAGGGAGGAGAGGACTGTGGTGGAGGTGGGGGAGGACTGAGAGGGGATGTGGGGGAGGAGAGGACTGAGGGGGGAAGTGAGGGAGGAAAGGACTGTGGGGGAGGTCTGAGAGGGGAGGTGGTGGAGGAGATTACTGAGGGGGGAGGTGAGGGAGGAGAGGACTGTGGGGGAGGTCTGAGAGGGGAGGTGGGGGAGGAGATGACTGAGGGGGGAGGGGAGGGAGGAGAGGACAGCGGGAGGTGGGGGAGGACTGAGAGGGGAGATGGGGGAGGGGAGGACTGAGGTGGGGGAGGACTGAGAGGGGAGGTGGGGGAGGAGAGGACTGAGAGGGGAAGTGTGGGAGACTGATGGAGCTTTGGCTGAGCTGTCGACAGGAAGACATACAGCTACATCAAACAGAGTTTGAACAGAGGGTATCTGAAGTGTGTAGCTTGCTATAGCTGCATCATTTATGCTGTAGTGGATGAAGTGTTTTCAAGAGGGCATTTTCACCTGATTGATACAATAGTCAGGTCAGTTAGGGAGCGTGTACCCTTCTCTCACACCAAACTACAGCTATACTGGACAAAAATATAAACGCAACAATTTCTAAGATTTTACTGAGTTACTGTTCATATAGGTAAATCAGTCAATAAATTCATTAGGCCATAATCTATGGATTTCACATGACTGAGAATACAGATATGCCTCTGTTTGTCACACATACCTTAAAAAAAGTAGGGGTGTGGAAAACCAGTCAGTATCTGGTGTGACCACCATTTGCCTCATGCAGCGCGACACATCTCGTTCACATAAAGTTTATCAGACTGTTGATTGTGTCTTGTGGAATGTTATCCTACTCCTCTTCAATGGCTGTGCGAAGTTGCTGGATATTGGCGGGAACTAGAACACACTGTTGTACACATTGATCCAGAGCATCCCAAACATGCTCAATGGGTGACATGTCTGGTGAGTATGCAGGCCATGGAAGAACAATTCTATTTTCAGCTTCCAGGAATAGTGTACAGATCCTTGCGACATGGGGCTGTGCATTATTTACATTTACATTTTAGTCATTTGGCAGACGCTCTTATCCAGAGCGACTTACAGTGCTGAAACATGAGGTGATGGCAGTGGATAAATGGCAAAAACAATGGGCCTCAGGATCTCGTCACGGTATCTCTGTGCATTCAAATTGCCATCAAGGAGCATCCAGATGCTGCACTTGATGAATTTATGAAATTGCTTCTTCCAATTATTGATGAACATGCACCTGTTAAGAAACTGACTGTTGGAACTGTTAAGGCTCCATGGATTGATAAGGAATTTAAAAACTGTATGGTTGAAAGGGATGGGGCAAAAGTAGTGGCTAATGAAGCCCATTCTGGTGGGAAGCTGCTATAGACCAGTGCTAACAGTCAGTATCTGGATAATATGTGTGAAATGCTTGATAATATATGTGATGTCAACAGAGAAGTATATTATCTGGGTGATTTAAATATTGACTGGCTCTCATCAAGCTGCCCACTCAAGAAAAAACGTCAAACTGTAACCAGTGCCTGCAACCTGGTTCAGGTTGTCAGTCAACCTTCCAGGGTAGTTACAAACAGCACAGGAATTAAATCATCAATATGTATTGATCACATCTTTACTAATTCTGCAGAAATTTGCTTTAAAGCAGTATCCAAATCCATAGGATGTAGTAATCACAATACAGTAGCCACATCTAGGAAAACCAAAGTTCCAAAGGCTGGGCCTAATATAGTGTATAAGAGGTCATACAATAAGTTTTGTAGTGATTCATATATTGATGATGTAAATAATATTTGCTGGTCTGTGTTGTGTAATGAGGAGCAACCAGACGCTGCACTTGACACATTTATGAAATTGCTTATTCCAGTTACTAATAAGCACACACCTGTTAAGAAAATGACTGTAAAAACTGTTAAATCCCCTTAGATTGATAAGGAATTGAAAAATGGTATGGTTGAGAGGGATGAGGCAAAAGGTATGGCAAATAAGTCTGGCAGCCCAACTGACTGGCAAAGTACTGCAAATTAAGAAATCATGTGACTAAACTAAAAAAAAATGAAAATAAACTATACTATGAAACAAAAATAAATGATATAAAGAATGATAGTAAAAAGCTTTGGAGCACCTTAAATGAAACTTTGGGGAAAAAGGCAAACTCAGCTCCATCATTGCCAACTACTTTAATGACTTCTTCATTGGCAAGATAAGCAAACTTAGGTATGACATGCCAGCAACAAACGCTGACACTACACATCCAAGTATATCTGACCAAATTATGAAAGACAAGAATTGTACTTTTGAATTCCGTAAAGTCAGTTTGGAAGAGGTAAAAAAATTATTGTTGTCTATCAACAATGACAAGCCACCGGGGTCGGACAATCTGGATGGAAATGACTGAGGACAATAGCGGACAATATTGCCACTCCTATTTGCCACATCTTCAATTTATGCCTACTAGAAAGTGTGTGCCCTCAGGCCTGGAGGGAAGCTAAAGTCATTCCGCTACCCAAGAATAGTAAAGCCCCCTTTACTGGCTCAAATAGCCGACCAATCAGCCTGTTACCAACCCTTAGTAAACTTCTGGAAAAAATGGTGTTTGACCAGATACAATGCTTTTTCACAGTAAACAAACTGACAACAGACTTTCAGCACACTTATAGGGAAGGACACTCAACAAACACACAAATGAGTGATGATTGGCTGAGAGAAATTGATGATACAATGATTGTGGGACTTGTTAGACTTCAGTGCAGCTTTTGACATTATCGATCATAGTCTGCTGCTGGAAAAACGTATGTGTTATGGCTTTACACCCCCTGCTAATGTGGATAAAGAGTTACTTGTCTAACAGAACACAGAGTGTGTTCTTTAATGAAAGCCTCTCAAACATAATCCAGGTAGAATCAGGAATTCCCCAGCGTAGCTGTTTAGGCCCCTTACTTTTTTCCATCTTTACTAACGACATGCCACTGGCTTTGAGTAAAGCCAGTGTGTCTATATATGCGGAAGACTCAACACTATACACGTCAGCTACTACAGCAACTGAAATAACTGCAACACTTAACAAAGAGCTGCAGTTAGTTTCGGAATGGGTAGCAAGGAATAAGTTAGTCCTAAATATTTCCAAAACTAAAAGCATTGTATTTGGGACAAATCATTCACTAAACCCTAAACCTCAACTACATCTCGTAATGAATAATGTGGAAATTGAGCAAGTTGAGGTGACTAAACTGCTTGGAGTAACCCTGGATTGTAGACTGTCATGGTCAAAACATATTGATACAACAGTAGCTAAGATGGGGAGAAGTCTGTCCATAATAAAGCCCTGCTCTACCTTCTTAACAACACTATCAACAAGGCAGGTCCTACAGGCCCTAGTTTTGTCACACCTAGACGACTGTTCAGTAGTGTGGTCAGGTGCCACAAAGAGGGACTTGGGAAAATTGCAGTTGGCTCAGAACAGGGCAGCATGGCTGGCCCTTAAAAGTACACAGAGAGCTAACATTAATGACATGCATGTCAATCTCTCATGGCTCAAAGTGGAAGATAGATTGACTTCATCACTACTTGTTTTTTTAAGAGGTGTTGACAAGCTGAATTTACTGAGCTGTCTGTTTAAAATAATAGCACACAGCTCGGGCACCCATGCATACCCCACAAGACATGCCACCAGAGGTCTCTTCACAGTCCCCAAGTCCAGAACAGACTATGGGAGGCGCACAGTACTACATACAGTGAGGGAAAAAAGTATTTGATCCCCTGCTGATTTTGTACGTTTGCCCACTGACAAAGACATGATCAGTCTATAATTTTAATGGTAGGTTTATTTGAACAGTGAGAGACAGAATAATAACAAAAAAATCCAGAAAAACGCATGTCAAAAATGTTATAAATTGATTTGCATTTTAATGAGGGAAATAAGTATTTGACCCCTCTGCAAAACATGACTTAGTACTTGGTGGCAAAACCCTTGTTGGCAATCACAGTGGTCAGACATTTCTTGTAGTTGGTCACCAGGTTTGCACACATCTCAGGAGGGATTCTGTCCCACTCCTCTTTGCAGATCTTCTCCAAGTCATTAAGGTTTCGAGGCTGACGTTTGGCAACTCGAACCTTCTGCTCCCTCCACAGATTTTCTATGGGATTAAGGTCTGAAGACAGGCTAGGCCACTCCAGGACCTTAATGTGCTTCTTCTTATGCCACTCCTTTGTTGCCTTGGCCTTGTGTTTTGGGTCATTGTCATGCTGGAATACCCATCCACGACCCATTTTCAATGCCCTGGCTGAGGGAAGGAGGTTCTCACCCAAGATTTGATGGTACATGGCCCCGTCCATTGTCCCTTTGATGCGGTGAAGTTGTCCTGTCCCGTTAGCAGAAAAAGACCCCCAAAGCATAATGTTTCCACCTACATGTTTGACGGTGGGGATGGTGTTCTTGGGGTCATAGGCAGCATTCCTCCTCCTCCAAACACGGCGAGTTGAGTTGATGCCAAAGAGCTCGATTTTGGTCTCATCTGACCACAACACTTTCACCCAGTTCTCCTCTGAATCATTCAGATGTTCATTGGCAAACTTCAGACGGGCCTGTTTATGTGCTTTCTTGAGCAGGGGGACCTTGCGGGCGCTGCAGGATTTCAGTCCTTCACGGCGTAGTGTGTTACCAATTGTTTTGTTGGTGACTATGGTCCCAGCTGCCTTGAGATCATTGACAAGATCCTCCCGTGTAGTTCTGGGCTGATTCCTCACCGTTCTCATGATCATTGCAACTCCATGAGGTGAGATCTTGCATGGAGCCCCAGGCCGAGGGAGATTGACAGTTATTTTGTGTTTCTTCCATTTGTGAATAATCGCACCAACTGTTGTCACCTTCTCACCAAGCTGCTTGGCGATGGTCTTGTAGCCCATTCCAGCCTTGTGTAAGTCTACAATCTTGTCCCTGACATCCTTGGAGAGCTCTTTGGTCTTGGCCATGGTGGAAAGTTTGGAATCTGATTGATTGATTGCTTCTGTGGACAGGTGTCTTTTATACAGGTAACAAGCTGAGATTAGGAGCACTCCCTTTAAGAGTGTGCTCCTAATCTCAGCTCGTTACCTGTATAAAAGAGACCTGGGAGCCAGAAATCTTTCTGATTGAGAGGGGGTCAAATACTTATTTCCCTCATTAAAATGCAAATCAATTTTTAACATTTTTGACATGCGTTCTTCTGGATTTCGTTGTTGTTATTCTGTCTCTCACTGTTCAAATAAACCTACCATAAAAATTATAGACTGATAATTTCTTTGTCAGTGGGCAAACATACAAAATCAGCAGGGGATCAAATACTTCCCCCCCTCACTGTAGAGCCATGACTACATTTACATTTTAGTCATTTAGCTGACGCTCTTATCCAGAGCGACTTACAGTTAGTGCATACATTATTTATTTTTTCATACCCCCTGTGGGAATCAAACCCACAACCCTGGCGTTGCAAACGCCATGCTCTATCAACTGAGCTACATCCCTGCCGGCCATTCCCTCCCCTACCCTGGACGAATTGCGCGCCGCCCCATGGGTCTCCCGGTCGCGGCCGGCTACGACACGAGCCTGAATTCGAACCAGGATCTCTAGTGGCACAGCTAGCACTGCGATGCAGTGCCTTAGACCACTGCGCCACTCGGGAGACCCATTCCACATCAGGTAACTGATGCAAGCAGTAGAATCAGATTTAAAAAAACAGGTAAAAATATACCTTATGGAACAACAGGGACTGTGAAGAGACACTCACAAAGGTACAGACACATGCATACACACACATTGTGATATTGTTGTATGGTGGTATTAAACATTTTGTATTGTAGATATGTAGTGGTGTAATAATGTTATATGATGTACTGTTTTATATTTTGTTTTATATGTAATGTAATTGCTTTAATATGTTTGGACCCCAGGAAGAGTAGCTGCTGCCTTGGCAGCAGCTATAATAATAATAATAGGTCATTTAGCAGACGCTCTTATCCAGAGCGACTTACAGGAGCAATTAGGGTTAAGTGCCTTGCTTGAGGGCACATCGACAGATTTTTCACCTAGTGGGCTCGGGGATTAGAACCAGCGACCTTTCGGTTACTGGCACAACACTCTTAACCACTAAGCTACCTGCCGCCCAGCTAATGGGGATCCCTAATAAATACAAATACAAATAAATCTGGCTACACATCTGACTGGCTGTCTTACTGCAAATTGAGAAATTATGTGACTAGACTCAACAAAAAGAATAAGAAACTGTATTATGAAGCCAAGATCAATGATGGAAAAACACTTTGGAGTAGAAAGACAAATTCAACTCCATCTTTCATCGAATCAGATTCATTACAAAACCATTTGATGTTGCAGATTATTTTAATGATACTTCATTGGCAAAGTGGGCAAACTGAGGCAGGAAATGCAACAACGAACAGTGAGCCATTGTACTCCTGCATAAAAAAACAAATAATTAAAGAAATGCTATTTCTCTGTAAACAAATTAACAACAGACTTTCAACATGATTATAGAGAAGGGCACTCAACATGTACTGCACTGACACAAATGACTGATGATTGGTTGAATAAATGGATAATAAGAAGATTGTGGGAGATGTACTGTTGGATTTCAGTGCAGCCTTTGATATTATTGACCATAACCTGTTGTTGAGAAAACAAATGTATTATGGCTTTTCAACCTCTGCCATATCGTGGAGCTCTCTATCTAATAGAACTCCGAGGGTTTTCTTTAATGGAAGCTTCTCTAATGTCAAACGTGTAAAGTGTGGTGTACCGCAGGGCAGCTCTAGGCCCTCTACTCTTTTCTATTTTTACCAATGACCTGCCAATAGCATTAAACAAAGCATGTGTGTCCATGTATGCTGATGATCAAACCATATACGCATCAGCAACCACAGCTAATGAAGTCCTTGAAACCCTTAACAAAGAGTTTCAGTCTGTTTTGGAATGGGTGGCCAGTAATAAACTGGTCCTGAACATCTCTAAATCTAAGAGCATTGAATTTGGTACGAATCATTCCCTAAGTTCTAGACCTCAGCTGAATCTGGTACTGAATGGTGTGGCTGTTGAACAAGTTGAAGAGACTAAATTACTTGGTGTTACCTTAGATTGTAAACTGTCAGGGTCAAAACATATATAAATTCAATGGTTGTGAAGATGGGGAGAGGTCTGTCCATAATAAAGACACCACACTCCACAAAGCTAGTTTTATCTTATCTTGATTATTGTCCAGTCATGTGGTAAAGTGCTGCAAAAAAAGACCTAGCTAAGCTGCAGCTGGCACAGAACAGAGCGGCACGTCTTGCTCTTCATTGTAATCAGAGGGTTAATATTAATACTATGCATGCCAGTCTCTCTTTGTCACGATCGTTGAGAGACGGGTCAGACCAAGGTGCAGCGTGCAAAGCGTACATGTTTATTAACTCAATAAACATAAACAAAACAAGAAACAACATAACGTGAAGTCCAAAGGGCTATACACATACCAGCCTAACAGGAACAAGATCCCACAACTAAGGTAGGCAAACAGGCTACTTAAGTATGATCCCCAATCAGAGACAACGAGCGACAGCTCCCTCTGATTGGGAATCACACCCGGCCAAACCTAGAACTACACATCTAGATCCTAAACATAGAAATTCTAACATAGATCCTCACGCCCTGACAAAACCAACTAAAGACAACCGGCCTCTCAAGGCCAGGGTGTGACACTCTTGGCTAAGAGTTGAGGAAAGACTGATTGTGTCACTTCTTGTTTTATAAGAAACATTAATGTGTTGGAAATTCCTAATTGTTTGCATTGTCAACTTACACACAGCACTGACACACACACACACTTACC
Organism: Coregonus lavaretus; assembly: GCF_964263955.1. Lineage (NCBI taxonomy): Eukaryota > Metazoa > Chordata > Actinopteri > Salmoniformes > Salmonidae > Coregonus > Coregonus lavaretus. The sequence goes on from NC_139996.1 coordinate 9,699,701, forward strand.
CCACCAGACATGCCACCAGGGGTCTTTTCACAGTCCCCAGTTCCAGAACAAATTCAAGGAATCATACAGTATTATACAGAGCCATGAGTGCATGGAACTCCCTTCATTATTATATAGCGCAAGTGAACAGCAAACCTGGTTTCAAAAAACAAATGAAGCAACACCTCACGGCACAACGTCTCTCTCCCATGTGACCAACTTGTTGTGTGTATATACTGACATGTATGTATAACTGATAGATACACACACACACTACATGTTCATGTTTTTAAATGTATGTCAATTGTAAAGTGTTTTGTCTGTAATGTCTTTTTCGTTATGTGTAGGATCCCAGTAAGACTAGCTGTCGCTATTGGCGTCGGCTAATGGGGTCTAGGCGGACTAGACTAGGCGTCGGCTAATGGGGATCCTAATAAATCAAATAAAAAATCAACTCTAGTGTTATATCCTGGGCCAGGTACAATATAATACAGTATCATGATAATGCTTACCTGACATTGTGAGAAATTCTAGACTACTTTTCCTATTGACACAGATTAAAAGGTCACTTTCCTATGCTAAACCTCTAGCGACAGTCTGTCGGAATAAAAACAATAACATACCAATGCAGATCGAAATTCCTGTTCATGTCATCATCATGTGTCAATTAAACAACAGTCAACGTCCCCTGACTTCAGCGAGAGAATGCCTTTCTTTCGAATGGCTCTGGAGTCAGCCAGTCAGCCGGTGTCAGTGGCCAAAAGCCTTTCAGCAGTTCCCCTATCATCAGTGCAGGGAGTGTTGACCAGCGAGAGTGGGCCGAAGCCTGCTGACATCAGGCCATCAGCACACTGCAGAGGGATGCCTGTTAAATCTAATTATGGAAGGATAGGACTCTTACTGCAGGCGGTCTGTCTCTAAGAGGAGAGGGGCAGACATTTTCCTCTCATAGGAAAGAATGGGCGTCTGATTACTGTCTGCAAGGCATCATATTGGATGATAGTGTGTGTAAGGATGTGTGTGTGTGTGTGTGTGTGTGTGCGCGTGTGTGTGTGAGTGGGGTGGTGGGATGTGTGTGTATGTGTGTTTGAGTCTGTGTGTCTCTCTGTGTGTCTCTGTGTGTGTGTGTGTGTGTGTGTGTGTGTTTGACCAGGGCTACATGTAGTCCAATACGCTGTGACCAATGGAAGATCCGGCCATGCATCGCCTTCCGTTGACATCACCTCTCTGGTGTGCACAGGGAGGGTGTGACATCACCACACACACCCAAGGGTCCTGAGGGGTCGGAGGGCCGTCTGTTGTTTTGTATTTTAGCGTCATAATAGTCTTGCATTGAGGGAAATGCTGACTGGAAAACATGAGATTATCGCGCTAGCCGCTGTTTCTTTGCAGACACCCTCTGTTTCATTCAGATTACTGATCATCAATGCTTATAACACTCCTACCACTGTAACTCCAAACATTTGCCTTTGGCCTACAATCACATTACTAACACCCATTCACACTGACTTCTCGCTACACATCACACACTCACACACACGTGCACACACACACACACACACACACACGTGCACACACACACACACACACACACACACACCTCCCTCCAACACACTCCTTAAGTGTGTGTTTTCTTTGTTTTCTCTTCATCAGGCCGACACTTCACTGACAGACGTTTCAGCCGGGTCCCATCGCTCACGCTAACTCCCAGCCTGCACTGAGGTCCCTGGTGTTTTCAAACTCCTGTGGTGTCAGAGGCCAGCTATCCCCCGTCTGCTGCTGACAGTTATGGATGTTCGGTAGGAGAGCCATAGAGCCTTAACATGTGTGTGTGTGTGTGTGTGTGTGTAATATCCCAGCTTTATGATTTATGGGCCAGTTCCTTGAACTGTCTCTCCAGTGCAGAGTGACTTATAAAGTGTGGCGTGACTTTTTTATTAGCTGCAAAGCATCAGGCAAGTGAACAAATGCTGCGTATGCCATATTTCTAAAGCCTACTAGTTGAAAAGTTACCACTGAATAGTGTATTTTTATGAGTTACTGTCAAACTAAATTATTCTTTAAGCAAAAACCAGATTTTAGGATATCAGTATCAAGGGCTTTATGTAGATTTTCTTGAAAGGTTGTGCAGTTTATGAAACTTTAATTGCGATCAATCCACATAGTTCTGAAGAAATTGTTAATATGTAACGTTTTGGTGGAAGTCATCTGTGTTTAAAATTCAGTGCTGCTAGAGTTGCTGTCAGTCGAGAGTTAGATTTTTTTTTGGGAAAGACCAAATGTTCTCACAGTATCAGAGGGAAATGACTGAACTAGAATTATGGTCTCAGGTTTTCCATTATAGTTAAGTGTGTTTGCATGCATAGACATACACTCATAGTACAACTACGTAGACACACGCAAACACACAGTCCATCCAATGTTCATCAAGTTCATCACGTATAGAATTAGACCCCTAGAGACATACACACACAGACACACAGACACACACAGACAGACACACAGACACACACACACACACAGACACACAGACACACAGACACACACACACAGACACACACAGACACACACACACACACACACACACACAAACACACAGACACACAGACACACAGACACACACAGACGCACAGACACACACAGACACACACAGACACACAGACAAACAGACAAACAGACACAGACACTGAGCAGAGAGACACACAGACACACAGACACACAGACACACAGACACACAGACACTGAGCAGAGAGACTATGCCTGAGATGTAAAGCTATAATTAGAAAAACATATTGAGTCATTTGTCAATCGACGTGCATTGGTAAAAAGCAACTCACTCATGAGTAGTCAGATGAGCCAGACCCCTGGTGAAATAACAATGTTTGCAGATGCTGAAATCAACTCCCAATGAATTACAAACACAGGACACTCGCCACACGCAATTGTGACGTCTTTGCATGGGCAATTGACTCCGGAAGATGGACAGCGGTTACCAACATGTAATTAACAGTTCTTAATGGGTAAGTAAGTTCCTCCTGTTCAAACCCTGTTACTTTCGAGAAACTACATCTCTCTCTCTCTCATTATTTTGTTTTAAGCCTTCCCCAAGCCATAGCCCTATCAGTCCCATTTCAGTTCGTTAAAAAAAATGTTGGATTTGTTTGTTTCTTGCAACTGTGACATCTGTGCATGGGCATTTGACTCCGGAAGCTAGGCACCTCAAGATGGACAGTGGTTACCAATGTGTAATTGTTTCTCAATGCTTCAATGGAAAGCGATCAGGGACTATCACTGTTCAAAGTATCCTTATTCCCTGGAGGACAGGGAGCAGGAGGAGGAGATAATCAGCTGTTGATTGACAGGGGTCCACGTCTCTCCTCTCCTCTCGGGTGACGCACGTTAGTTTAAGGGATTTTAGAGAAGAAGTGGAGGCTATTAGCCATCTTAACCTGGAGTGTAGTGACTGAAAATGGGAGCGCTGTTGTGCTCTGTGGCTATCCTTGTTCCTCCTCCACTGTAGCACACTAATTAGAGGGGGTGAGCAAGGTTTAATGCCCCCCTCCTGATTGGGTCTGGTGAGGGAGCCAAGGGGACAGTCTTTTAGTGTGTCTCCCCAGCCCTTCTCATCACCCCTGGAGGGAAACCCTGTGGAGTGTGCTGAGTGGGGTGCAGATTAGGTTCTGTGTCTCTTATTATCCTTCGCTAATGAGTCTCCGGGAAATAATGACTAGCGTTACCACAGCTAGCTACTGGGATGGCCACTAACCATAACCTTAGCTTCATGTCCACACCCCAATTCAACCCTAACCCTAGCTTCATGTCCACACCCCGATTCAACCTTAACCCTAGCTTCATGTCCACACCCTGGTTTAACCCTAGCTTCATGTCCACATTCCAGTTCAACCCTAACCCTAGCTTCATGTCCACATCCCGGTTCAACCTTAACCCTAGACTCAACTACAACCCTAACTCTAGCACACATAGGACATCTTCTTTTAAAAGTTACAGTCACTCTTTGACTATCTGTGTGTGCGTGCATGCACATGTCTTAAAGTGTGTGTCTGTGGGCGGCAGGTAACCTAGTGGTTAAGAGCATTGGGCCAGTAACTGAAAGGTTGCTGGTTCGAATCCCTGAGCCGACTAGGTGAAACATCTGCCGCTGTGCCCTTGAGCAAGGCACTTAACCCTAATTGCTCCTGTAAGTCGCTCTGGATAAGAGCGTCTGCTAAATTAATAAAATGTGACTGTGGTGTGTAGCTGGGTTTTCTCCAAGATGGATGACTCCGCCACATGAAAGCAGACAGGGTGAATGCATTATGCTCCGTGGCTCTGTCTGTATGGTGGCCAAGCCAAACTGGTGCTGGGCTCTTCAGCAGCCTCTCTGTAGACCTTATATCTGACTCTGTTTTCTCTACACCTCCAGGTATTTCAGTTAGCAGTACATATTAATGGGAACAGATGTATGCTAGTGGGCTTGCCAACAGGGATAGAGATAGGGACTGGAAGGAAGAAATGTATGATAAAGGGTCACACTTTATTTGGATAGTCCGGATAGTCCATCTGTAGATGCTGTACAGATAGTGATACAAACTATCAACAAACTATCTGTTGATAAGCAACTGCTAGGGTTAGGGTTAAGGTTAGGGTTAGGGTTAGGGCTAGGGTTAGGATTATAATAAGGGTTAGGGTAAGGGTTAAGGTTAGGGCTAGGGTTAGGGCTAGGGTTAGGGTTATAATAAGGGTTAGGACTAGGGTTAGGGTAATGGTTAAGTTTAGGGTTAGGCTAAGGGTTAAGGATAGGGTTAGGGTTAGGGTAATGGTTAAGTTTAGGGTTAGGCTAAGGGTTAAGGTTAGGGTTAGTAGATAGTTATTTGAAATGTTACTTATAGTCTTTAGATAGTCTGTAGAGCATCTACAGATGGACTATCCATATAAAGTGTTACCTGATAAAGTTAACCTCTCATTGTAGTAGCAATAAAATTGGAAATGTATCTTAATATAATGATACAGAACAAAGAGTTTCCTGTTTTAAAGACCAAATACCATGTACAACTAAAAATGGCTTGGCTTGGCTCAGTAAGTGTGAAAAGTGTACCATTGGTCCTCCAAGACCAGGAGTGAGGAACATTGGACTAGCTCAAGGTTCTGTGACCTGGTTAAACTAATCTGAGATGAGACATTTTCCTCTATATCCACCAGATGGCACCCTATGACTTCTGCTGTCAGAGTTCACACCTTCAGTCAGTCAGTCAGTCAGTCAGGGTTGGAGGAGGCTACAGGATGTTCATATTACTACAAACATGGACAGGCACGCAAATGTACTATACCCCACACTATAAATACACATTAACACCCTGTAATGAGCTAAAACTCAGTATCAGACAGAAGCTCTAAAATAATAGAAAGACTGGGAAGTCCTCAGTGGAATGTGAATGCTATAGAGCTCGCCAGCTTGTAGTCCCAAAAAACGGAAGTTACTTCCGGTTTATTCAGCCATTCCTATTGGGGAAATGAATGGGAAAATAATGGGGTTTTGGGATAAACACTGAAAATAAGGTCTGAGGTTAACACAGGCTTAGGAGATCTTATAAGTTTTCTTCTATGAGATAATATCACTCAGTTAATATGACCACTATGAATGATGAAGCCTGTATGTGCTTTATGTGCTTGTTTTGATTACATATATGCTTCAAAAAGTGACGTTAGCTGATCTCATAAAACAAAACGTATAAGATCTCCTAAGCCCGTGTTTACCACAGACCTTATTTTCTGCGTTTATCCAAAACCCCTCCAAAACCCCTGTTCATTTCCTCATAGGCTTAGTGCTTACAAAAATACGCAATTACTATTGCTCTCTATAGTGTAAACTCATCGTAGAAATATAAAACATTGTAAACTCAGCAAAAAAGAAACTTCCCTTTTTCAGGACCTTGTCTTTCAAAGAAAATGTGTAAAAATCAAAATAACTTCATAGATCTTCATTGTAAAGGGTTTAAACACTGTTTCCCATGCTTGTTCAATGAACCATAAACAATTAATGAACATGCACCTGTGGAACGGTCGTTAAGACACTAACAGCTTACAGATGGTAGGCAATTAAGTTATGAAAACTTAGGACACTAAAGAGGCCTTTCTACTGACTCTGAAAAACAACAAAAGAAAGATGCCCAGTGTCCCTGCTCATCTGCGTGAACGTGCCTTAGGCATGCTGCAAGGAGCCATGAGGACTGCAGATGTGGCCAGGGCAATAAATTGCAATGTACGTACTGTGAGATGCCTAAGACAGCGCTACAGGGAGACAGGACGGACAGCTGATCGTCCTTACAGTGGCAGACCACGTGTAACAACACCTGCACAGGATCAGTACATCCGAACATCACACCTGCGGGACAGGTACAGGATGGCAACAACAACTGCCCGAGTTATACCAGGAACGCACAATCCCTCCATCAGTGCTCAGACTGTCCGCAATAGGCTGAGAGAGGCTGGACTGAGGGCTTGTAGGCCTGTTGTAAGGCAGGTCCTCACCAGACATCACCGGCAACAACGTTGCCTATGGGCACAAACCCACCGTTGCTGGACCAGACAGGACTGGCAAAAAGTGCTCTTCACTGACGAGTCGCGATTTTGTCTCACCAGGGGTGATGGTCGGATTCGCGTTTGTCGTCGAAGGAATGAGCGTTACACCGAGGCCTGTACTCTGGAGCGGGATCGATTTGGAGGTGGAGGGTCCGTCATGGTCTGGGGCGGTGTGTCACAGCATCATCGGACTGAGCTTGTTGTCATTGCAGGTAATCTCAACGCGGTGCGTTACAGTGAAGACATCCTCCTCCCTCATGTGGTACCCTTCCTGCAGGCTCATCCTGACATACCCTCCACTATGACAATGCTACCAGCCATACTGCTCATTCTGTGCGTGATTTCCTGCAAGACAGGAATGTCAGTGTTCTGCCATGGCCAGCGAAGAGCCCGGATCTCAATCCCATTGAGCACATCTGGGACCTGTTGGATCGGAGGGTGAGGGCTAGGGCCATTCCCCCCAGAAATGTCAGGGAACTTGCAGATGCCTTGGTGGAAGAGTGGGTAACATCTCACAGCAAGAACTGGCAAATCTGGTGCAGTCCATGAGGAGGAGATGCACTGCAGTACTTAATACAGCTGGTGGCCACACCAGATACTGACTGTTACTTTGTTTATATTGACCCCCCCCCCCCCCTTTGTTCATCGACACATTATTCAATTTCTGTTAGTCACATGTCTGTGAAACTTGTTAAATTTATGTATCAGGTGTTAAATCATGTTATGTTCATACAAATATTTACACATGTTAAGTTTGCTGAAAATAAACGCAGTTGACAGTGAGAGGACGTTTCTTTTTTTTTGCTGAGTTTAGATCATGTTGTCATCTGCTGGTGAAAACATTTACAGATTATGGTGGGAAAGCCACTACTAGGAAACATCACTGGGAATAAGTTATATTTCATTGGTAGTCCTCGACAAGAATACCCCCGCCCTATCAAACTACATACAGTGAGGGAAAAAAGTATTTGATCCCCTGCTGATTTTGTACGTTTGCCCACTGACAAAGACCTGATCAGTCCATAATTTTAATAATAGGTTTATTATCAGTGAGAGACAGAATAACAACAAAAAAATCCAGAAAAACGCATGTCAAAAATGTTATAAATTGATTTGCATTTTAATGAGGGAAATAAGTATTTGACCCCTCTGCAAAACACGACTTAGTACTTGGTGGCAAAACCCTTGTTGGCAATCACAGAGATCAGACGTTTCTTGTAGTTGGCCACAAGGTTTGCACACATCTCAGGAGGGATTTTGTTCCACTCCTCTTTGCAGATCTTCTCCAAGTCATTAAGGTTTCGAGGCTGACGTTTGGCAACTCGAACCTTCAGCTCCCTCCACATATTTTCTATGGGATTAAGGTCTGGAGACTGGCTAGGCTACTCCAGGACCTTAATGTGCTTCTTCTTGAGCCACTCCTTTGTTGCCTTGGCCGTGTGTTTTGGGTCATTGTCATGCTGGAATACCCATCCACAACCCATTTTCAATGCCCTGGCTAAGGGAAGGAGGTTCTCACCCAAGATTTGACGGTACATGGCCCCGTCCATCATCCCTTTGATGCGGTGAAGTTGTCCTGTCCCCTTAGCAGAAAAACACCCCCAAAGCTTAATGTTTCCACCTCCATGTTTGACGGTGGGGATGGTGTTCTTGAGGTCATAGGCAGCATTCCTCCTGCTCCAAACACGGCGAGTTGAGTTGATGCCAAAGAGCTCGATTTTGGTCTCATCTGACCACAACACTTTCACCCAGTTCTCCTCTGAATCATTCAGATGTTCATTGGCAAACTTCAGACGGCCCTGTATATGTGCTTTCTTGAACAGGGGGACCTTGCGGGCGCTGCAGGATTTCAGTCCTTCACGGCGTAGTGTGTTACCAATTGTTTTCTTGTTGACTATGGTCCCAGCTGCTTTGAGATCATTGACAAGATCCTCTCGTGTAGTTCTGGGCTGATTCCTCACCATTCTCATGATCATTGCAACTCCACGAGGTGAGATCTTGCATGGAGCCCCAGGCCGAGGGAGATTGACAGTTCTTTTGTGTTTCTTCCATTTGCGAATAATCGCACCAACTGTTGTCACCTTCTCACCAAGCTGCTTGGCGATGGTCTTGTAGCCCATTCCAGCCTTGTGTAGGTCTACAATCTTGTCCCTGACATCCTTGGAGAGCTCTTTGGTCTTGGCCATGGTGGAGAGTTTGGAATCTGATTGATTGATTGCTTCTGTGGACAGGTGTCTTTTATACAGGTAACAAACTGAGATTAGGAGCACTCCCTTTAAGAGTGTGCTCCTATTCTCAGCTCGTTACCTGTATAAAAGACCCCTGGGAGCCAGAAATCTTTCTGATTGAGAGGGGGTCAAATACTTATTTCCCTCATTAAAATGCAAATCAATTTATAACATTTTTTACATGCGTTTTTCTGTATTTTTTTGTTGTTATTCTGTGTCTCACTGTTCAAATAAACCTACCATTACAATTATAGACTGATCATTTCTTTGTCAGTGGGCAAACGTACAAAATCAGCAGAGGATCAAAAACTTTCTTCCCTCACTGTAGCTTCTCACTCTCGTAGCTGATGACAGTTCAATTTGAGATGGTGATGATAGTGACTTCTCTATCTGACTATGCAGCCCAATACGCTGTACAGATATAGGATCGTAATTTGTGCCAGTTTGCTAATCCTGCATCAACAGGAAATGTGAATCATTATGTGGATTATAATTAATGGACATTTCTGTAAGGGTTGATTCTTTGCTAGGGCAAATCAAGTCTGAAATGTCAAAGTGGAAATTACAAACTTAAGAAGGATTTTTAAAACTCAAATACACTGCAAGTTTTACATTTGCATTGCAGGAAAGTTCTCCTGCAACAGGTTGATCAAATTAAGATCCTTCATCTGTATCTCTGTTGCCTGCAGTAATGGCAAATGTCTCCATTTTCTTTGGAGGTTGCGTTGGACTATGTGATTGTCTCTGTGTTCTCTCTTTCACAAAGCCAGTGGGTGCGAGGGCACCAGCTGGACTGATGCACAGGTCACACTGGCTGCATCAGCTCTGACGAAGGCCGTTGGCGTGATGACTACTCATTCTACTCACTCCAGAAGCTAAAAGGCAGAAGATGAAATGATGCGAGCGGTTAGTAGGTACGCAACTGACCACTGTCATTAGTCAGATCACAAGGCTCCGAATATGCAAGTCACCTCTTTGAAAAGCATGTCTAATTCTCAAGAGTATAGCTCTCCCGTGATATACAGATAATGTTTTCAAAAAGCCTGGATGTAGAAATAGCACATAGATGCAGGTATCATTCTGTACTTTGGTTTAAGTGCGATCTCATGATGATAGTGTAAGACATCTGATATGGGTATTCAATCTAAGGTGATAGTAAATAGTGTCGTAGTGGCAGTAGATCATAGGTAATAGTGTCCAGGTGAATAGGAGACTCATAATGGGATGTGTGTACAGGACAGCTCCCTGGAGAGATGGAGATAGAGCTGTGTGAATTGAAGCTGAAACAGCAGGGATTTTCTCTTTCTCTGACCCTTAAAACACATTTAAAAAACATCACTCAGCAGAACAGTGCATCCCTGTGGTGTGTGTGTGTGTGTGCGCATGTGCGTGAGTGTGAGTGTGAGTGGTTGTCGGTGTGCATATATGTGGTGTTTGCGCACGTGTGTTCTGTGTGTATGTGTGTGCATGCTTTTGTGCGTACAAGGCCGTGCGTGTGACCACATTTTCACTGTGAGTGGTAGAGCTTTTCAATATCTTACATGTCATTCCCACTTGGCTTGTCACAAGTGTGAAACTCTCACCTGGCATGGCTCTGGTGAGATTGTGATTGAGTCTCTCTCTCCATCCCTGTCCTGCTCGGCAGTATTTGAATCCATCCTTCAACATGCACTTCAACACAGTGATACTGCTGTCATTTATTGGTGTGATCACTGAGTCATTGGATGAGCTTTTACTACCCTCCAGTCCCTTACCCCTCCACTTACAAAATACAGCTCATAGAAAAATAGTAATATGTTTGGAATGGTAGATTTCAAATGATGGAATTAGAATGATGGAATTGGAATGGTGTATATCGAGATTTACCCTATATCGAGATGAATCATCTTGCGTTGGTGTGTGTCCACACATTAAGTCGAAATCTGAAATGAATCATTGTCTGAGTTTTTGTTGTTTTGAGCAGGGGTGGGTTTTCCTTTTGGTTTGAAACTTCTGGCTATAATTGCACACTGTAAATGCACTAAATCTACTGACAATGAGTCACCATTCAAATTTTCTTCCTTGGATGAGCAGATCATCCAAGGAATGTAGGCCTATATTCAGCGTAAATGAACACAGTAGCATAAGATTTGAGTGCTATTGATTGCACAGTTAGTAATAGCTTTTAACAGTGTGTAATACAACATGATCTGATGGAAGCAATCTAAAAATGTACACTGCGATGTAAGATAAAGATTGAGATGTAAATAATCTACATGTTTTATTATAATATAAATAATCATATTATCAGAAATATTAAGAGAACCCAATATTTTCTCTCAATCTTCTCTTACGATCCCCCCCCCCCCCCCCATTGCACTAATTTAACCACCTTTACAGTTGAAGTCGGAAGTTTACATACACCTTAGCCAAATACATTTAAACTCAGTTTTTCACAATTCCTGACATTTAATCCTAGTAAAAATTCCCTGTCTTAGGTCAGTTAGGATCACCACTTTATTTTAAGAATGTGAAATGTCAGAATAATAGTAGAGAGAATGATTTATTTCAGCTTTTATTTCTTTCATCACATTCCCAGTGGGTCAGAAGTTTAAATACACTCAATTCGTATTTGGTAACATTGCCTTTAAATTTCTTAACTTGGGTCAAACGTTTCGGGTAGCCTTCCACAAGCTTCCCACAATAAGTTGGGTGAATTTTGGCCCATTCCTCCTGACAGAGCTGGTGTAACTGAGTCAGGTTTGTAGGCCTCCTTGCTCGCACACACTTTTTCAGTTCAGCCCACTAATCTTCTATAGGATTGAGGTCAGGGCTTTGTGATGGCCACTCCAATACCTTGACTTTATTGTCCTTAAGCCATTTTGCCACAACTTTGGAAGTATGCTTGGGGTTATTGTTCATTTGGAAGACCCATTTGCGACCAAGCTTTAACTTCCTGACTGATTTCTTGAGATGTTGCTTCAATATATCCACATCATTTTCCTTCCTCATGATGCCATCTATTTTGTGAAGTGCACCAGTCCCTCCTGCAGCAAAGCACCTCCACAGGATGATGCTGTCACCCCCGTGCTTCACGGTTGGGATTGTTCTTCGGCTTGCAAGCAACCCCCTTTTTCCTCCAAACATAACAATGGTCACTATGGCCAAACAGTTCTATTTTTGTTTCATCAGACCAGAGGACATTTCTCCAAAAAGTACGATCTTTGTCCCCATGTGCAGTTGCAAACCGTAGTCTGGTTTTTTTATGGCGGTTTTGGAGCAGTGGCTTCTTCCTTGCTGAGCGGCCTTTCAGGTTATGTCGATATAGAACTCGTTTCTACTGTGGATATAGATACTTTTGTACCTGTTTCCTCCAGCATCTTCACAAGGTCCTTTGTTGTTGTTCTGGGATTGATTTGCACTTTTCGCACCAAAATACGTTAATCTCTAGGAGACAGAACGCGTCTCCTTCCTGAGCGGTATGACGGCTGCGTGGTCCCATGGTGTTTATACTTGCATACTATTGTTTGTACAGATGAATGTGGTACCTTCAGGCGTTTGGAAATTGCTCCAAAAAATGAACCAGACTTGTGGAGGTCTACCATTTTTATTTCTGAGGTCTTGGCTGATTTCTTTTTGATTTTCCCATGATGTCAAGCAAAGAGGCACTGAGTTTGAAGGTAGGCCTTGAAATATATCCACAGGTACACCTCCAATTGACTCAAATGATGTCAATTAGCCTATCAGAAGCTTCTAAAGCCATGACATCCTTTTCTGGAATTTTCCAAGCTGTTTAAAGGCACAGTCAACTTAGTGTATGTAAACTTCTGACCGACTGGAATTGTGATACAGTGAACTATAAGTGAAATAATCTGTCTGTAAACAATTGTTGGAAAAATTACTTGTGTCATGCACAAAGTAGACGTCCTAACCGACTTGCCAAAACTATAGTTTGTTAACAAGAAATGTGTGGAGTGGTTGAAAAGCGAGTTTTAATGACTCCAACCTAAGTGTATGTAAACTTCCGACTTCAACTGTATATACCAATGTTTAATGTTTGATAGCAATAAATATATACACAATATATACAAAAGTATGTGGACACCCCTTCAAATGTGTGGATTTGGCCATTTCAGCCACACCTGTTGCTGACAGGTGTATAAAATCGAGCAGACAGCCCTGCAATCTCCAAGAACAAACATTGGCAGGAGAATGAACTTACTGAAGAGCTCAGTGACTTTCAACGTGGCACCGTCATAGGATGCCACCTTTCCAACAAGTCAGTTTCTCAAATTTCTGCCCTGCTAGAGCTGCCCCGGTCAACTGTAAGTGCTGTTATTGTGAAGTGGAAACGTCTAGGAGCAACAACGGCTCAGCCACGAAGTGGTGGGCAGCACAAGCTCACAGAACTGGTCCGCCGAGTGCTGAGGCGCGTAGCATGTAAAAATCGTCTGTCCCCGGTTGCAACACTCACTACCGAGTTCCAAACTGCCTCTGGAAGCAATGTCAGCACAAGAACTGTTCGTTGGGAGCTTCGTGTAATGGGTTTCCATGGCCGAGCAGCCACACACAAGCCTTAGACCACCATGCGCAATGTCAAGCGTCGGCTGGAGTGGTGTAAAGCTCGCCGCCATTGGACACTGGAGCAGAGAAAATGTGTTCTCTGGAGTGATGAATCATGCTTCACCATCTGGCAGTCTGATGGACGAATCTGGGTTTGGCGGATGCCAGGAGAACACTACCTGCCCGAATGCATAGTGCCAACTGTAAAGTTTGGTGGAGGTGGGATAATGGTCTGGGGCTGTTTTTCATGGTTCGGGCTAGGCCCCTTAGTTCCAGTTAAGGGAAATCTTAACGCTGCAGCATACAATTACATTCTAGATTATTCTATGCTTCCAACTTTGTGGCAACAGTTTAGGGAAGTCCCTTTCCTGTTTCAGCATGACAATGCCCCCGTGCACAAAGCGAGGTCCATACAGAAATTGTTTGTCGAGGTCAGTGTGGAAGAACTTCACTGGCCTGCACATAGCCCTGACCTCAACCCCATCGAACACCTTTGGGATGAATTGGTACGCCGACTGCGAGACAGGCCTAATCGCCCAACATCAGTGCCTGACCTCACTAATGCTCTTGTGGCTGAATGGAAGCAAGTCCCCGCAGCAATGTTCCAAAATCTAGTGGAAAGCCTTCCCAGAAGAGTGGAGGCTGTTATAGCAGCAAAGGGGGGACCAACTCCATATTAATGCCCATGATTTTGGAATGAAATGGTCGTGTAGTGTACGTTCACAGTTAACATAAATGGTTAACAAAATAACCTAAATTAAGTTCTGTGTTTCACCAGCAGATGACAGTGTCATAGAAAACTCTGAAGAGAAAACAGATGTTTTAAAGGCAAAAATCTCACAGACAAGGTTGTGGTACTATTCTTACAATTCTGATAAAGTAGCGTACTATTCATATAGTACTAAAACCACTACTAACAGAAACACAGTAAAAGTCAATGAAACTATACACAACACTTGTAACATTTGGGTGGTGGACGACACTAAAAGCAAGAGTATTTTTCTAACACTCCCTCTTTGTGAAATCCTCCTACATCGGTACTGTAACTCATAACAGAAAGGTGTAACTTTATCGTTGTGTGGTTACAGGTGCAGGTTGGTGCTAATGGTGCTGTAACAGCATCAGACACAGTGTCAGTGCAACAGGAAATAAAGGATTTAGCCTATTCTAAAAAAAACGACCAAATCAACAGTCATTTCAACCACATATATTTTGAAACATTTTCAGGGAGAATATAGAGCATTTGCTATTGTAAGCCTATGTTATGTGCTATGCAAGTGTGGTATGTTACCGGATAGAGTTGCAGAGTCCTTTTATGGTCAGAGACACTTTGTGAATAGCCTCAGTGGTTTTCTAGAAGCAGCTTTACTTCCTATTTAATGTTATTCCAGCTGTGATGCAGTCCAAACACTCCAACCTGAACGGTCCCACGCTCCAGCACTTGCGTGTTCTTGAACTGTCATAGTGTGTGACAGAGGGGGAAGAAGACTGTCATGACAGTGCCAAGTGGAGTAGAAGGGCCATATAGCTCTTTATTGATATATCATAGAAGATGCTCTCCTTTCCAATGATGGAGTCACTCCTTTCCCATTTTGATGAATGTTTTTGATGATTATTCAAAATAGCCATAAGGCAGACTTCCCCTCTATAGCGTAGATAACACAATACGTTGCAGACCTTTTGTACCCTGCATGCATTCACGTACACACAAACACACACACACACACACACACACACACACACACACACACACACACACACACACACACACACTTCAGTGCCACCAGGATCTTTAGAAAAAGGGATCATTATTAACATGTTCTATGAGGGCCCCAGGCCCTCACTATTCTCCTACACTTGGTTAAAGTCTCTGCCATTGTTGGGGAATACAGGAAGTACCAGGGCAGCATCCCAAATGACCCCCTGTTCCCTATGTAGGGCCAATATGGCTATGGTCAAAAGTAGTGCACTACCTAGGGAATAGGGTGGCATTTAGGATGCTATCCATATTGCAGAGCGGCAGGTGGAGAGCCCAGTCTCTGGGGAACTCCTTTTACGTGGGTCTATCGCTTCAGAAATCAACTAATCAGGATTCGCCAACAGCACTATAATCTCTGGACCTGGTAGCTCGTCCAATAACATCAATACATAAATGGTCATTAGCAATGCAGAGTTGCTTGTTGTTTGCAGCTGACAAATACATGAATGAATGGTGATATAACCATTCATCTTTTCATTTAATTGTCCCCCATGATGAAATCGGGAAGGAGACTGTGGATCTGTCGCCGTCCGTCCATTCCTTCGTACGTTAGTCACACGCGATTTCTCAGACAGCACTGGGCCAATTTTGACGGAACATGGGTGAATGATGTGGCATTTACAAAATTACACTTATTGGCCTAAGGTGGGAGCTATAGTCATTAATTGAAATGTGTTAGTCACATGCAATATGTCAATTGGCTTCATCAATAAGTGCATCGATGACGTCGTCCCCACAGTGACCGTACGTACATACCCCAACCAGAAGCCATGGATTACAGGCAACATCCGCACTGAGCTAAAGGGTAAAGCTGCCGCTTTCAAGGAGCGGGACTCTAACCCAGACACTTATAAGAAATGCCCTCCAACGATCCATCAAACAGGCAAAGCGTCAATACAGGACTAAGATTGAATCGTACTACACCGACTCCGACACTTGTCGGATGTGTCCTTGTGCACAAGAACGCTAAGGTAACCTGCCTAAATGACTACCGACCTGTAGCACTCACGTCTGTAGCCATGAAGTGCTTTGAAAAGCTAGTCATGGCACACATCAACACCATTATCCCAGAAACAGATCCACAGATGATGCAATCTCTATTGCACTCCACACTGCTCTTCCCACCTGGACAAAAGGAACACCTATGTGAGAATGCTATTCATTGGAGATGATTGTGGACTACAGGAAAAAGAAGACCGAGCACGCCCCCATTCTCATCGACGGGGCTGTAGTGGAGCAGGTTGAGAGCTTCAAGTTCCTTGGTGTCCACATCACCAACAAACTATCATGGTCCAAACACACCAAGACAGTCGTGAAGAGGGCACGACAAAGCCTATTTCCCCTCAGGAGACTGAAACGATTTGGCATGGGTCCTCAGATCCTCAAAAAGTTATACAGCTGCACCATCGAGAGCATCCTGACTGGTTGCATCACCGCCTGGTATGGCAACTGCTCTGCCTCCGACTGCAAGGCACTACAGAGGGTAGTGCGTACGGCCCAGTACATCACTGGGGCCAAGCTTCCTGCCATCCAAGACCTCTATACCAGGCGGTGTCAGATGAAGGCCCTAAAAATTGTCAAAGACTCCAGCCACCCTAGTCATAGACTGTTCTCTCTGCTACCACACGGTAAACAGTACCGAAGCGCCAAGTCTAGTTCCAAAAGGCTTCTTAACAGCTTCTACCCCCAAGCCATAAGACTCCTGAACAGCTAATCAAATGGCTACCCGGACTATTTGCATTGCAGACCTCTCCCCATCTTAGCTACCGTTGCATCAAAATGTTTTGAACATGAAAGTTTACAATCCAGGGTTACACCACACAGTTTAGTCTCCTTAACTTGCTCAATTTCCACATTATTCATTACAAGATTTAGTTGAGGTTTAGGGTTTAGTGAATGATTTGTCCCAAATACAATACTTTTAGCTTTTGAAATATTTAGGACTAGCTTATTTCTTGCCACTCATTCTAAAACTGACTGCAGCTCTTTGTTAAGTGTTGCAGTGATTTCACTTGCTATGGTAGCTGACGTGTTTAATGTTGTGTTATCAGCATACATAAACACACAGGCTTTACTCAGTGCCGCTGGCAGGTCATTAGTAAAAATTGAAGAAAGTAAGGGGCATAGACAGCTGCCCTGGGAAATGCCTGACTCTACCTGGATTATGTTGGAGAGGCTTCCATTAAAGAACACCCTCTGTGTTCTATTAGACAGGTAACTCTATCCAGGATATAGAAGAGGATGTAAAGCCATAACACATACAGTTTTTTCAGCAGCAGACTGTGATCGATAATGTCAAAAGCTGCACTGAAGTCTAACAAAACAGCTCCCACAATCTCATTATCAATTTCTTTCAGCCAATCATCAGTCATTTGTGTAAGTGCCGTACATGTTGAATGCCCTTCCTTATAAGCGTGCTGAAAGTCAGTTGTTAATTTGTTTACTGTGAAATAGTATTGTATCTGGTCAAACATATTTCTTCCCAAACGTTTACTAAGGGTTGGTAGCAGGCTGATTGGTGAGCTGTTTGAACCAGTAAAGGGTGCTTTGCTATTCTTGGGTAGCAGAATGACTTTTGCTTCCCTCCAGGCCTAAGGGCAAACACTTTCCTGTAGGCTTAGATTGAAGAGATAGCAAATAGGAGTGGCATAGTCCGCTATCATCCTTAGTAATGTTCTATCTAAATTGTCAGTCCCAGGTGATTTGTTATTGTTGATAATTATTTCACATCTTCCATACTCACTTTATGGAATTCAAAATGACAGTGCTCGCCTTTCATAATTTGGTCAGTTATGCCTAGGTTTGCTAATCTTGCCAATGAACAAAATCGTTAAAGTAGTTGGCAATATCAGTGGGTATAGCAGTTGGTTTTAAAAATGAAAAATCGCTATTGGGTAACCTATATCTAATTGAATATAAAGTTAAATTCCCCCTTTCCTAAAATGAATTTATTAAGATGATTATGACGGTTATTTTACATAATTGTCAGTAACACGATTATACAATAATTGTGCCAGCCCTATTTATAGCTGTTTGTTTAACCAGAGAGGTAACTGGTTTGAGTACTGAGTTATCTAGAATGGCCATTTTGACTTGAATTTCTAGTACTTACCACCAAAGGGAGTGTACAATAATAATGGCAACTGAAACAACAGGACGGTGTTTTCAAAAGATGTCCAAACAAGATGCTGAACACATCTCTTAAAAAAGGTATGCTTTGTTTGATGCACAGCCAAAGTACAAAGGGCGTTGCATTAGCAACATTGTCACCAGTGTAGCAGTACAGGTTGTTTCAGTTCCCACTGGGCACAGACGTCAGTTCAATGTCTAGTTTGGATTTACATTTGGTTGAGTTCTCAACTAATGTGAATTCAACATAAAATCAACAAAACATTTCACCATGTCATTGGATTTATGATAATGTGGTTAAAAAAAAGACTAAATGCTCTTACGTTGATGAAGTTGTGCAACTCCAATTAGTTTTCCACGTTGATTCAAAGTCATCACATAGATTTTTTGGTTGAAATGAAGTGGAACCAACGTTGATTCAACCAGTTTTTGCTTAGTGGGTTGTCACCTTTCAGCCAACCATTTGTTAGTTAACATTGCCACATCCCTAGCATTGGAATTGGCAGCTTCGTCAAGTCTGAATTTAAAAAAGGATATCTCGTGACAGGTCACTCAATTCTTTGGAACCCTGACAGTAATCCAATAGGATGAGAGAGAGAGAATCAAATCAAATTAAATGTTATTTGTCACATGCTTTGTAAACAACAGGTGTATGAAAATGTATGCACTCACTAACTGCAAGTCGCTCTGGATAAGAGCGTCTGCAAAAAAAAAAAGAAAAAAAGTCTAGACTAACAGTGAAATGCTTACCTACGAGCCCTTCCCTACAATGCAGAGAGAAACAAAGAGAAATAATAACACAAGGAATAAATACACAATGCGTAATGATAACTTGGCTATATACACGGGGTACCAGTACCGAGTCGATGTGTAGGTGTATGAGGTAATTGAAGTACACTACCTGTCAAAAGTTTTAGAACACCTACTCATTCAAGGGTTTTTCTTTATTTTTACTATTTTCTACATTGTATAATAATTGTTAAGACATCACAACTATGAAATAACACATATGGAATCATGTAGTAACCAAAAAAGTGTTCAACAAATCAAAATATATTTTATATTTGAGATTCTTCAAATAGCCACCCTTTGCCTTGATGACAGCTTTGCACACTCTTGGCATTCTCTCAACCAGCTTCATGAGGTAGTCACCTGGAATGCATTTCAATTAACAGGTGTGCGTTCTTAAAAGTTAATTTGTGGAATTAATTTTTGGGGGGGTATACAGAAGATAGCCCTATTTGGTAAAAGACCAAGTCCATATTATGGCAAGAACAGCTCAAATAAGCAAAGAGAAATGTGGTGGATATTTTAAATACTATCAAATGAGGAGAGACAAACTTATCACACAAGTCAGAGTTATACTTAAACTAAATCTTTATTCAAATAACTTATCGATAAGGGAGCTGGTCGCAATAACCACACAACCAAGTGGATAGAATGAGAGCCCAACGAACAGGAAATGCTGATGTCTTATATAGTGGACCTAAAAATGCTTAGTCATGGCTGGTTCCACCCCTCCCCGGCAGATCAGGAGCTACCTTGTTTTCTTCTTGTGGCTATGTGTATCGGGTCATAGCGCACAAACAAGTGATAATGTTAGTTCCGTTACTACTCATATCTCCACATACAGTGAGGGAAAAAAGTATTTGATCCCCTGCTGATTTTGTACGTTTGCCCACTGACAAAGACATGATCAGTCTATAATTTTAATGGTAGGTTTATTTGAACAGTGAGAGACAGAATAACAACAAAGAAATCAAGAAAAACGCATGTCAGAAATGATATAAATTGATTTGCATTTATTAAATACTTATTTCCCTCATTAAAATGCAAATCAATTTATAACATTTTTGACATGCGTTTTTCTGGATTTTGTTGTTATTCTGTCTCTCACTGTTCAAATAAACCTACCATTGAAATTATAGACTGATCATTTCTTTGTCAGTGGGCAAACGTACAAAATCAGCAGGGGATCAAATACTTTTTTCCCTCACTGTAGCTGTACCCTTGGAAGATAGTAAAAGACAGGATGAACTGAAAAACTGTGGTCACTCTGAGGGTCTTTCCTGTGTGACCAGGTTACTCAGAAGCAATGAGAAATTGAAACAATACAGGTCTATCTATTCCTCATGTTTATCTCTATCCCATGTCCTTGACTACACGCCCAGACCAGCTGCAGGGAGCTAGAGGGAACCATCCTTATGAAAAGCACAGCTTAATATTGCAGATAGATTGTAACTTCCATCAATGTAATTGTCTGCATCACTTCCAATCCCCCATGTTTTTTATATATATATATATATATACTCCCCTTTATTACTTTTCAACCCCGCCATCCTTTCCCTACTTGGGGTAAATTAGTGAACAACAATGCTTAGGCCTCTACTTCCAGCTTATACTTACTATCTACATTTTATAGACACAGTCAATTTTACAATAATTCTATTTTATTTGGTTTTGCTCCTGAACTTCTTCTACTCTCAACCTCTCCGATCATTTTCATGATGTCCATCCGGTTTGCTTCTATATGCCATATCTTTCTAACTGTGCTCTTTCCCAAAAGCTCCCAACATACAACCTATATACGTATTCTGCAAGGTTAGCTCCAGGTAAATATTGCAATCCTTTAGCCATTTCTGGACCTGTGTCCAAAAACAAGCTACAAATGGACAGAACCAAAACAAATGATCTAATGATTCTGTCTCTTCGGAGAAATAGCCATTATTTACTATTTTACACCTATTTTACTATACATGATTTTGACCCATTTTATAAGAGATTCTCCAAAATTGAAATGCTCCAGGCATTTATATATAAACCCCAGTCGTACTTTATCAAATGCCTTTTCGAAGTCTGCTATGAATAGCAGGCCTGGTTTCCCAGATTGTCCATAGTGTTCTATTGTTTCCAATACTTGCCTTATATTATCTCCAATGTATCTTCCATATAAAAAACCTGTCTGATTAGAATGAATAATATCCGACAATACCTTTTTAATTCTATGCGCTATACATTTCGCTATAATTTTTGCATCACAACACTGAAGTGTAAGGGGCCTCCAATTTTTTAAATGGACTGGATCTTTATATTTTCCAGTACGATCTTTGTCCCCATGTGCAGTTGCAAACCATAGTCTGGCTTTTTTATGGCGGTTTTGGAGCAGTGGCTTCTTCCTTGCTGAGCGGCCTTTCAGGTTATGTTGATATAGGACACGTTTTACTGTGGAGATACTTTTGTACCTGTTTCCTCCAGCATCTTCACAAGGTCCTTTGCTGTTGTTCTGTGATTGATTTGCACTTTTCGCACCAAAGTACGTTCATCTCTAGGAGACAGACGCGTCTCCTTCCTGAGCGGTATGACGGCTGCGTGGTCCCATGGTGTTTATACTTGCGTACTATTGTTTGTACAGATGAACAAGGTACCTTCAGGCATTTATAAATTGCTCCCAAGGATGAACCAGACTTGTGGAGATCTACAATTCATTTTCTGAGGTCTTGGCTGATTTATTTTGATTTTCCCATGATGTCAAGCAAAGAGGCACCGAGTTTGAAGGTAGGCCTTGAAATATATCCACAGGTACACCTCCAATTGACTCAAATGATGTCAATTAGCCTATCAGAAGCTTCTAAAGCCATGACATCATTTTCTGGAATTTTCCAAGCTGTTTAAAGGCACAGTCAACTTAGTGTATGTAAACTTCTGACTCACTGGAATTGTGATACAGTGAATTATAAGTGAAATAATCTGTCTGTAAACAATTGTTGGAAAAATGACTTGTGTCATGCACAAAGTAGATGTCCTAACCGACTTGCCAAAACTATAGTTTGTTAACAAGAAATTTGAGGAGTGGTTGAAAAACAAGTTTTAATGACTCCAACCTAAGTGTATGTAAACTTCCGACTTCAACTGTACATATAGATAGGAATAAAGTGACTAGGCAATGGGATAGATAATAAACAGTAACAGCAGCGTATGTGATGAGTCAAAATAGTTAGTGCATCAAGGGTCAAACTTATGGAGTCTGACTCCAGAGAATGGAAGACATGGGCTACAGAGAATAGGGCTTCAGCAGACAGTGAACACAGGGGACTTACCCGACCCAACCCCAACCCCATGCAGCCCCCAGCCATATCTCTAACCCCCAACCCCATACAGCCCCAGCCATATCTCCAAGCCCAACCCCATGCAGACCCATACAGCCCCAGCCATATCTCTTACCCTCACCCCCAACCCCATGCAGCCCCAGCCATATCTCTAACCCTCACCCTCAACCCCATGCAGCCCCCAGCCATATCTCTAACCCTCACCCCCAACCCCATGCAGCCCCATACAGCCCCAGCCATATCTCCAACCCCAACCCCATGCAGCCCCATACATATCTCCAACCCCAACCCCATACAGCCTCATACAGCCCCAGCCATATCTCAAACCCCAACCCCATGCAGCCCCACACAGCCCCAGCCATATATCTTACCCTCACCCCCAACCCCATGCAGCCCCAGCCATATCTCCAACCCCATGTAGCCCCCAGCCATATCTCCAAATCCAACCCCTTGCAGCCTTATACAGCCCCAGCCATATCTCAAACCCCAACCCCATGCAGCCCCATACAGCCCCAGCCATATCTCTTACCCTCACCCCCAACCCCATGCAGCCCCAGCCATATCTCTTACCCTCACCCCCAACCCCATGCAGCCCCATACAGCCCCAGCCATATCTCCAACCCCAACCCCATGCAGCCCCCAACCATATCTCCAAACCCAACCCCATGCAGCCCCCAACCATATCTCCAAACCCAACCCCATGCAGCCCCATACAGCCCCAGCCATATCTCCAAACCCAACCCCATGCAGCCCCAAACAGCCCCAGCCATATCTCCAAACCCAACCCCATACAGCCCCAACCATATCTCCAAACCCAACCCCATACAGCCCCATACAGCCCCAGCCATATCTCCAACCCCAACCCCATGCAGCCCCATACAGCCCCAGCCTCAGTCCCAGCCCCACAGGATGGCTAAAGACAGCCAGTCAATAGTCTATTATTCCACTCTAAGATAAGGTTAATGCCCCGGAGAGCGCAGGAGGCAGGCCTCCCTCCGCCACTGCGCGCCTCGCTAAAGGTCAAACGCATTCAACGTCTCCTCTGATATTCTATTCAGAGAGCAGGCTTAGCCCTGGCTGGCTGATTGGGCCGGGCCTGTGTAGAACTCTGCCTGCATCTCCTTTGTTTAATCTTTTCAAATAGAGATGTATTGGTGAAACTGGAGACGCCTCGTCGCGGAGGATGTGTGGGTAGAAACACTTGAAGGACTCCCATTGCAGCTGGAGCCCCTTCTCCTTTCTCATGTTCTGAGTGGAAAAATGAACGAAAGGGGGGAGGTTTGAGTTTCTTCCCAAAAAACAAACCAATTAGCTTGTACACTTCAGTTAACAAAAGATACAGCAGGAGTGCAGCTCTGGTCCGATTGCAGGATTTCTATGCAACAAACTAAATACCAAAATGGTATTGAAATGTTCATGTTGTGGTGATAGTTATGTGAGAATCTAAATCTATTAAAGCAGGTTGATTGGGTACAGAATTACGTTTTATTTTACCTTTATTTAACTAGGCAAGTCAGTTAAGAACAAGTTATTATTTACAATGACAGCCTACACCGGCCAAACCCAGACGACGCTGGGCCAATTGTGCGCTGCCCTATGGGACTCCCAATCATGGCCGGTTGTGATGCAGCCTGGAATCGAACCAGGGGGTCTGTAGTGACGCCTCAAGCACTGAGATGCAGTGCCTTAGACCGCTGCGCCACTCCGGAGCCCATACGTAAAGGGAACAACCTTAAAACACTTGTTACTCCTGGTAGACATAGTAATAATAATAATACATTTGATTTGCGCCTTTCAAGATACCCAAGGACACTGACAGAGTAAGAATAAAATAGCAAATATAAACATGATAATACTAAAAGCAAAGGTGCATGGCTCCCAGTGTAACCAGTGCATATCTAAGCTCCTACTGCTGATCTACACAACAAACAGTCCAGATAACCGAACAGGGTAATATTTAACATGTAAATTAGGCATAAGCAAACACTTAGAGGCCGACGAACCTTTGGGAATGTCTGGAACGCAGGAGTTCCAGGCTGGAGTGTGGAGATGTTGTGACGGAAAACTAGAGTGAAACTGGGCAGTCAAAGATTAGATATCCTTTCCTTGAAGTTCACCCTCTCTTGTTTAACACCTAGAATAGCCAACAACCAACTGCTAAATCACAGGACGAATCCATAATTTGTTTTAACCAGATCGCTAAAATACCCCTGTTTAGATACTGTACAGTAGTGGTGCATGAGGGGCAGTGTCCATTGGTCTCACTTCTGAATACATAACTGACTACTGTATGAGAGGTTAAGGCCCATTAGGCAGAATCTACACAGGACCAATATGCAGAATCCACACAGGCCCATTAGGCAGAATCTACACAGGTCCGTTCGGCAGAATCTACACAGGCCCAATAGGCAGAATCTACACAGGCCCATTAGGCAGAATCTACACAGGCCCATTAGGCAGAATCTACACAGGCCCTTTAGGCAGAATCTACACAGGCCCATTAGGCAGAATCTACACAGGACCAATATGCAGAATCCACACACAGGCCCATTAGGCAGAATCTACACAGGTCCGTTAGGCATAATCTACACAGGACCAATATGCATAATCCACACAGGCCCATTAGGCAGAATCTAAACAGTCCCATTAGGCAGAATCTACACAGGCCCATTAGGCAGAATCCACACAGGCCCAATAGGGAGAAAACGGCCCTTGTGGAGGAAAACCTTTCGTTAAACCACTCAAAGTATCCAGCAATTACCTGGCTGTGCCTCCTTTGTAAATGCTCATTCTGCATGGCTTTGTAGTTACCCTTCAGCCTTCCCAAATCACTCCTTAAGAAGCCTCTTCACAGAACAAGTTGCTGCTTGTGACCAGCCAACGGAATGAATTCTATTAGCATAAACTGTACACATGTCAATAAGGGTGGGTGAGCCACTGAATTGACAAGATACTTCCAAAAAATGTTTTACTCTACCTAGCAGTGGTTGCTTGCCTCTACCTGGAAATGGTTGTGGTTTCAAAGTGATTCATGAATTGTTAAGGGAAGACCAGTGTAGGGACGTACAGTACATGCATCTGAGGCTGTGAGATGATTGACAGGTGCAATAATGACATGTGTCATCCCTCTGTTTTAAAGCACAATGTGCAGATGAATGTTTCCCATGACACCGTTATGGCAGGGAGCTTTGAGATTTGCTGGAGGGCAAATGCCACTGCAGGTACTCCTGGTTGCGCTACCTACCTATGTCTCGGCTTGATGAAAGATTTATGGAGATATTTTACGAGCGACTTGTAAATCATTCAGGTGATTTTCCAAATGCGAAGTCAAAGGGAAGAAAATATATAAAGTAGAAGCCTATTCACACTGACCTTCATATTATCACCACATTTTGAATGCATCTCAGAGGATCATAAATGAAGCCAAGTTGGTAGAGCATGGCACTTGCAACGCCAGGGTTGTGGGTTTGATTCCCACGGGGGGACCAGTATGAATGAAAATGTATGCACTCACTAATGTAAGTCGCTCTGGATAAGAGCGTCTGATAAATGACTAAAATGTCAAATGTATTTATCCAGACCTGAGTTTTCTATTATTAGATGAACTAATGCCAATAAATATGCCCTGTCTGCATGAGACACTGAGACAGCCAATACCGGAGAAAGCATGACTTGCTTAGCCAACGCGTTGGTACATTAGCAGGCACTAGAAAGTCACTTGTTTTAAAAAAACCTGAACCTCAGTACAGTTTTTTGTGACAAACTATCGCTAGACGCTAGAGTGCCGTGTTGCACATGCATTAGGACAATTGTTAGAGCTTTTTAGTGCCCGCAACTGTTTATTTTCTGAAGGCAGCCAAACATACATCATGTACATTAGAACTTAGAAACAAAGATCAAAAGGTATAGGACATGGAGGATATGTTTCATGGTTACACGTTACATGGATGCACACACAGACAGGTGTGTATTATGGAAAGGCAGAATGGTGGTAGTGACAGATGTGTGTATTGATGTCTTTTTAGTCTTCACACACTCTGAAAATTAGGGCTTAATCATGCAAAGTGTTTCCTTCCCTGCATTTAGTTCTCTGCAAATAATCATAGGAATTAGCGAAAAACGTTCCGCCTAACACACAGCTGTGTCGTTTGATTAACCCAATATCTCTAGCTGCACAGGGTCCTAATTATTATTAATTTACTCTAGCTGCAACTCCTTCCTCTTTCCTTGTTTTATTTTGTAAATGTTTAAATTATTATTATTATTTTTTTTTTTTTGTAAATGGCGCAGGAGCCGTTTTACAGGCTCCTAACCAATTGTGCTTTTGTGTTTTTTTTCTTCTAGTTATTTGTAACTTATTCTGTACATAATGTTTCTGCCACCGTCTCTTATGACCGAAAATAGTTTCTGGATATCAGGACAGCGATTACTCACCTCATACTAGACAAAGATTTTTTCTTTAACGAGTTGGATGCGAAGGATTTTCTTCAGACACCCGACAAGGCCCAAATCCCTGTCATTCGCATGAGAAAGAGACGGAGATATTGGGGACGTAGGTCGGGGTGTCTTGTAAGGATCTGACGGCGAGTGGGTAATCTGTCTCTACCATCAGTCCTATTAGCCAATGTACAATCATTGGATAACAAAATAGACGAGCTACGATCATGGGTATCCTACCAACGGGACATTAAAAACTGTAATATCTTATGTTTCACCGAGTCATGGCTGAACGACAACATGGATAACATACAGCTGCCGGGATATACGCTGCATCGGCAAGATAGAACAGCTGCCTCCAGTAAGACAAGGGGTGGCGGTCTGAGTAAGTCTCAAGGTTTTGCTCGCCTGAGGTAGAGTATCTATTGATAAGCTGTAGACCACACTATTTTTCGTAGCTGTCTATTTACCACTACAAACCGATGCTGGCACTAAGACCGCACTCAATGAGCTGTATGAGGCCATAAGCAAACAGGAAAACACTCATCCAGAGGCGACGCTCCTACTGGCCGGGGACTTTAATGCAGGGCAACTTAAATCAGTTTTTCCTCATTTTTACCAGCATGTAAAATGTGCAACCAGAGGAAAAAATACTCTAGACCACCTTTACTCCACACACAGAGATGCATACAAAGCTCTCCCTCGCCCTCCATTTGGCAAATCTGACCATAACTCCATCCTCCTGATCTCTGCTTACAAGCAAAAACTAAAGCAGGAAGCACCAGTGACTCGGTCAATAAAAAAGTGGTCAGATGACGCAAATGCAAGGCTACAGGACAGTTTAGCTAGCACAGACTGGAATATGATCCGGAATTCTTCCGATAGCATTGAGGCTACACCACATCAGTCACTGGCTTCATCAATAAGTGCATCGATGACGTCGTCCCCACAGTGACCGTATGTACATACCCCAACCAGAAGCCATGGATTACAGGCAACATCCGCACTGAGCTAAAGGGTAGAGCTGCCACTTTCAAGGAGCGGGACTCTAACCCAGACGCCTATAAGAAATCCCGTTATGCCCTCCGACGAACCATCAAACAGGCAAAGCATCAATACAGGACTAAGATTGAATTGTACTACACCGGCTCCAACACTCGTCTGATGTGGCAGGGTTTGCAAACTATTACAGACTACAAAGGGAAGCACAGCCGCGAGCTGCCCAGTGACACGAGCCTACCAGACAACCAAAATTACTTCTATGCTTGCTTCGAGGCAAGCAACACTGAAGCATGCATGAGAGCGTCAGCTGTTCCGGACGACTGTGTGATCACGCTCTCAATAGCCGATGTGAGTAAGACCTTTAAACAGGTCAACATTCACAAGGCCGCAGGGCCAGACGGATTACCAGGACGTGTACTCCGAGCATGCGCTGACCAACTGGCAAGTGTCTTCACTGACATTTTCAACCTGTCCCTGACTGAGTCTGTAATACGAACATGTTTCATGCAGACCACCATAGTCCCTGTGTCCAAGAACACTAAGGTAACCTGCCTAAATGACTACCAACCTGTGCACTCACGTCTGTAGCCATGAAGCGCTTTAAAAGGCTGGTCATGACTCACATCAACACCATTATCCCAGAAACCCTAGACCCACCCTAATTTGCATACCACCCCAACAGATCCACAGATGATGCAATCTCTATTGCACTCCACACTGCCCTTTCCCACCTGGACAAAAGGAACACCTACGTGAGAATGCTATTCATTGACTACAGCTCAGCGTTCAACACCATAGTGCCCTTCAAGCTTATCACTAAGCTAAGGCTGTAGTGGCTGACGGGGCTGTAATGGAGCAGGTTGAGAGCTTCAAGTTTCTTGTTGTCCACATCACCAAAAACTATCATGGTCCAAACACACCAAGACAGTCGTGAAGAGGGCACGACAAAGCCTATTCGCCCTCAGGAGACTGAAAAGATTTGGCATGGGTCCTCAGATCCTCAAAAAGTTATACAGCTGCACCATCGAGAGCATCCTGACTGGTTGCATCACTGCCTGGTATGGCAACTGTTCGGCCTCCGACTGCAAGGCACTACAGAAGTCACTTGGCTCTGTCATATCCTCACATGGTCTCCTATCATTGCTACGCAGACGACACACAATTAATCTTCTCCTTTCCCCCTTCTGATAACCAGGTGGCGAATCGCATCTCTGCATGTCTGGCAGACATATCAGTGTGGATGACGGATCACCACCTCAAGCTGAATCTCGGCAAGACGGAGCTGCTCTTCCTCCCGGGGAAGGACTGCCCGCTCCATGATCTCGCCATCACGGTTGACAACTCCGTGGTGTCCTCCTCCCAGAGTGCAAAGAACCTTGGCGTGACCCTGGACAACACCCTGTCGTTCTCCGCTAACATCAAAGCGGTGACCCGATCCTGTAGGTTCATACTCTACAACATTCGCAGAGTACGACCCTACCTTACAAAGGAAGCGGCACAGGTCCTACTCCAGGCACTTGTCATCTCCCGTCTGGATTACTGCAACTCGCTGTTGGCTGGGCTCCCTGCCTGTGCCATTAAACCCCTACAACTCATCCAGAACGCTGCAGCCCATCTAGTGTTCAACCTTCCCAAGTTCTCTCACGTCACCCCGCTCCTCCGCACACTCCACTGGCTTCCAGTTGAAGCCCGCATCTGCTACAAGACCATGGTGCTTGCCTACGGAGCTGTGAGGGGAACGGCACCTCCGTACCTTCAGGCTCTGATCTGTCCCTACACCCAAACGAGGGCATTGCGTTCATCCACCTCTGGCCTGCTGGCCCCCCTACCTCTGCGGAAGCACAGTTCCCGCTCAGCCCAGTCAAAACTGTTCGCTGCTCTGGCACCCCAATGGTGGAACAAGCTCCCTCACGACGCCAGGACAGCGGAGTCACTCACCACCTTCCAGAGACACTTGAAACCCCACCTCTTTAAGGAATACCTGGGATAGGATAAAAGTAATCCTTCTACCCTCCCCCTACCCCACCCCCCAAAAAAAATATTAATATATATATATATATGTATATAGTAAAGTGGTTGTCCCACTGGCTATCATAAGGTGAATGCACCAATTTGTCTGCTAAATTACGAAAATGTAAATGTAAATGTAGTGCGTACGGCCCAGTACATCACTGGGGCCAAGCTTTCTCTCATCCAGGACCTCTATACCAGGAGGTGTCAGAGGAATGCCCTAAACTTTTTCAAAGACTCCAGTCACCCTAGTCAAAGACTGTTCTTTCTGCTACTGCACGGCAAGCAGTACCGGAGCGCCAAGTCTAGGTCCAAAAGGCTCCTTAACAGCTTCTACCCCCAAGCCATAAGACTCCTGAACAGCTAATCAAACCCTGACTATTTGCTGCTCTTTAATTATTTGTAGTTATCTATTTTTACTTAACACTTATTTTTCTTAAAACTGCATTGTTGGTTAAGGGCTTGTAAGTAGGTATTTCACTGTTTGTATTTGGCGCATGTGACAAATGCAATTTGAATTGTCTCGCTAACAAAATACATAATTTTAAGGGCTTTGTGCTGTAAACACCTTGGTAAAGGTCGAATTGCACCAATAAAACTATGTAGGAAACTCCGACTCCTTTGTGTAAAACTGCTTCCATTCCTGCTCCCATGGTTGTAGGGACTCCACCTGGAACCCCCACGGGTGCAATGGTCGGGGCTCTTCTCTCTCGATCCCCGACCACCGCTTTAGCCCCCCACTCTCCTTCATTGCCTCCCGGTAACGGACGGCCTCCTCCTCAGTAATTTTACCCTAAACGAGGAGGACATCTACCAAGGTTACCTCCCGTTGAGTCCCAGGCGTTTGCTCCTTCTGGGCACACTGCTTGGTCCTTTTATGGTGGGATCTTCTGTCACGGTCGTTGAGAGACGGGTCAGACCAAGGTGCAGCGTGGTATGCGTACATGTTTATTAGAATGAATAAACACTCCTCAAAAAACAACAAAAGCAACGTATCCGTGACGGTCCTAAGGGCTATGACACCACAAGCCTAACAGGAACACAAGATCCCACAACTAAGGTAGGCAACCAGGCTACCTAAGTATGATCCCCAATCAGAGACAACGAGCGACAGCTGCCTCTGATTGGGAATCACACCCGGCCAAACCTAGACATACACATACTAGATCTCCAACATAGAATATGATCACATAGATCTCAAACTGAAACTCACACCCTGACCCAACCAACAAGAGTTCTCTAGGTCAGGGCGTGACAAAATAATGGATATTTTACTTGAATTTTGGCTTACGGTAGCCTATTTGCAAGTAATGATAAAGGATTTCATACGATGGCCAGTTTGTCACATTGAGGCCAATTTGTCACATTGTGTTTCTAATACTACATATTTTACACAGTATTATCAATTCCTAAATGTAGGTCAAGTGGCAGACATCTCTAATCTTTGCCAATACAACTATAGGATCTTCATTCGATCACCCTGTTGCAGGATAACTTTTCTGCAATGCAGGAAATGTAAAGCTTGTAGTGTATTTGAGGTTTAAAAAGGCTTCTGAAGTTTGTAATTTCCACTTTGAAAAATCTATAAATCCCTACAAAAATGTCCATTAATTATAATCCACATAATATTTCACATTACCTGTTGCTGCAGTGTTATTTTCCTGCTGTAGCAAACTGGCTCAAATTAAGATCCTACATCTGTATGTTGAACGAGATCAAGACTCCGATAAAATTAAATCAGAAAGACATTGATTATGACAGGTTCCATCTGACCCAGCATCTGATTGAACTATTGAACCCTAACAAGGGGGTCAATATGATTACACTGGCAATTCATGGACCGCTTTTTGCCTTTAAGAACATACACATGGGGACCTAGTTACACTATGTATAACCTAAAAATACATTAACAAAATGTCCTTTTACAACCAGTATACAACCTGCTGTGATAAATGACGTCACAATAACATAATTGCAACCAGTTTTGCCCATTGAGACACTCTTTGGGATCACAAACAATGCAGCTACTGTAATGCCTGTGGGTATTGGTAGTACTCTGACTTAGGTCTTAGCGTAGCTCAATAAATCTGAAATGTACATCCATATGTGCAGAAGGAAGCCTCTTTATTGCAAGACCTGTGGGTTCGCTTTAAGAGGTTCTTGAAACCACTGTGTTTAGAACTGGTGCGTTGACCTGGGTTAACCAGGTTCGTGTAGATAATAATTCATAATAGTGACAGTAGGATGCAGTGTCTCACTGAGATACATTTCCAATGACCCCCACTCATGAGCAGCTGTTGACTGAGAATTCAATATAGTCAGCTTGATGATCAAAGTAAGACATAGATTGTCATTATAACCTAATGTATTATCTACTGTATGTATCTGTTGGCTTTTCCGGTTCGTTGGTCTAGAATTTAATCCCAGGTTTTATTAGTCCCATGACTTCAACCATGTCATAATGAGGGCCTGTTGTTTTCATAACAAAATGTCCTGCATAGAGTAGATTAATTGATTGAATAAAATAGATTATCTCTCTTCCTCCATTTAATTTTCAACATCATAGGTCCGCAAGGAGGTTGTTAGTATGTCTGCAAGGCTGGGGTTGCTAGTATGTCCACAAGGGGGTTGTTAATATGTCCACAAGGGGGTTATTAGTATGTCCGGTAGGGGGTTGTTAGTATGTCCGGGAGGGGGTTGCTAGTATGTCCACGAGGGGGTTGTTAGTATGTCCGGGAGGGGGTTGTTAGTATGTCCGGGAGGGGGTTGTTAGTATGTCCGGGAGCGGGTTGTTAGTATGTCCGGGAGGGGGTTGTTAGTATGTCTGGGAGGGGGTTGCTAGTATGTCCACAAGGGGGTTGTTAATATGTCCACAAGGGGGTTATTAGTATGTCCGGTAGGGGGTTGTTAGTATGTCCGGGAGGGGGTTGCTAGTATGTCCACGAGGGGGTTGTTAGTATGTCCGGGAGGGGGTTGTTAGTATGTCCGGGAGGGGATTGTTAGTATGTCCGGGAGCGGGTTGTTAGTATGTCCGGGAGCGGGTTGTTAGTATGTCCGGGAGGGGGTTGTTAGTATGTCCGGGAGGGGGTTGTTAGTATGTCCGGGAGGGGGTTGCTAGTATGTCCACGAGGGGGTTGTTAGTATGTCCAGGAGGCTGGGGTTGTTAGTATGTCCGGGAGGGGGTTGTTAGTATGTCCGGGAGGGGGTTGTTAGTATGTCCAGGAGGCTGGGGTTGTTAGTATGTCCGGGAGGGGGTTGTTAGTATGTCCGGGAGGGGGTTGTTAGTATGTCCGGGAGGGGGTTGTTAGTATGTCCGGGAGGGGGTCGTTAGTATGTCCACGAGGGGGTTGTTAGTATGTCCAGGAGGGGGTCGTTAGTATGTCCGGGAGGGGGTTGCTAGTATGTCCACAAGGGGGTTGTTAGTATGTCCGGGAGGGGGTTGTTAGTATGTCCGGGAGGGGGTCGTTAGTATGTCCACGAGGGGGTTGTTAGTATGTCCATGAGGGGGTTGTTAGTATGTCCGGGAGGGGGTTGTTAGTATGTCCGGGAGGGGGTTGCTAGTATGTCCACAAGGGGGTTGTTAGTATGTCCGGGAGGGGGTTGTTAGTATGTCCGGGAGGGGGTCGTTAGTATGTCCACGAGGGGGTTGTTAGTATGTCCATGAGGGGGTTGTTAGTATGTCCGGGAGGGGGTTGTTAGTATGTCCGGGAGGGGGTTGTTAGTATGTCCGGGAGGGGGTTGCTAGTATGTCCACGAGGGGGTTGTTAGTATGTCCGGGAGGGGGTTGTTAGTATGTCCGGGAGGGGGTTGTTAATATGTCCATGAGGGGGTTGTTAGTATGTCCGGGAGGGGGTTGTTAGTATGTCCGGGAGGGGGTTGTTAGTATGTCCGGGAGGGGGTTGTTAGTATGTCCACGAGGGGGTTGTTAGTATGTCCACGAGGGGGTTGTTAGTATGTCCGGGAGGGGGTTGTTAGTATGTCCGGGAGGGGGTTGTTAATATGTCCATGAGGGGGTTGTTAGTATGTCCGGGAGGGGGTTGTTAGTATGTCCGGGAGGGGGTTGTTAGTATGTCCGGGAGGGGGTTGTTAGTATGTCCGGGAGGGGGTTGTTAGTATGTCCGGGAGGGGGTTGTTAGTATGTCCGGGAGGGGGTTGTTAGTATGTCCGGGAGGCTATGGTTGTTAGTATGTCCAGGAGGCTATGGTTGTTAGTATGTCCGGAATGTTGGGGTTGTTTATTCTAAGGCCTTATATCATATTTATTCTATATGTCATAATGCTGAATCACCACTACACTAAACTCAATTAAAGCTTCGATCTTTGAACGCTCTATCTATCGCTAACTTTAACAGTTCTTTATCTGGTTGTTGATACCTTTAGATGGTACAGCACAGCAACCCTTCTTTCTTCGCATGATTCTATATAACCACCCACTGTACAGTGGAAAGTCATCCATGAGTCCATCATCCTCGTCACAGTGAAAACCAGGTCATCCATCTGCCTCCAGTGATTGTGCTTTGTGGCCCTCAGGACCTCTGCTGTGGACAAGTGGATGATTCTACACCTGAATCACAGTGAGAGGTTGTCACGGACACCATTGTTGCCTTGGAGAGGTCGCAAGGGGGGTTAGAGACGGGTCAACTACTGGTGGTGATGACACAAGGCACTATTCTCAGGTTTAATGGTGGCCATTGTACCGGTGATGACCTTTTACTGTGTCATCATGTTACATGCCATTTATACAAGTTGTTCTCTATATGTCTTATCCCAATAACAGCATTACCTAAAGACTCAAACCCTATGACCTCTTGTGATATAAAAGACCCACAATTACAAAGCAAGGCATGTGGGAAAAATTCTGTGAATGTTCAGTGAAATGAAGAACAGGTCATAAGCTATATGGGTAAAAACAATGGCATAAAAAAATTGCTAATGTCTACATACATAAACTAAAATATTGTAATCACACACTTTTAGCTGTCTCCATAGGACACGTGTTAAACTCATTCCACGGAGGGCCGAGTGTCTGCGGGTTTTCTCTCCTCCCTTGTACTTGATTGATGAATTAAGGTCACTAATTAGTTAAGAACTCCCCTCACCTTGTTGTCTAGGTCTTAATTGAAAGGAAAAAACAGAAACTTGCAGACACTTGGCCCTCCATGGAATGAGTTTGACACCCCTGCGCATAGGACAACCCTTTTTGGTTCCAGGTAAAACCCTTTTTGGTTCCAGGTAGAACCCTCCTATGGGTACAGACGAAGAACCCTTTTAGGTTCTAGATTGCATATTTTTTTCCCAATAGTGTATACAACCACTTCTGCTACACATATAGGATCTTAATTTGACCAGTTTCTTTCAGCAGGAAAATAATCCTGCAGCAACAGGAAATTATAATTATGGTGTGAATTATACTGTATTTTTGTAGGGGTTGATACATTTTTTTGTTAGGGCAAATCAAGTCTGACATTTTAAAGTGGAAATTACTAACTTTAGAAGTCTTTTTAAACCTCAACAGGGTGTCAAACTCATTCCATGGAGGGCCTAGTGTCGCAGGTTTTTTACTAATTAGTGATCTTAATTCATCAATCAAGTACAAGGGAGGAGAAAAAACCCACAGCCACTCGGCCTTCCTTGGAATGAGTTTGACACCTGTGCACTACAAGTTTACATTTGCTGTTGTTCAGGAAATGTCCTTAACAACAGGGTGATCAAATTAAGATCCTACATCCTACATCTAATTGGGTTCTTTGTTTTTCATGTAATCCATTTGTTTTATACCCACAACAGTCTTGCTCTCCACATATTGCTCTCCACATCTCCACGTTTTATCAGCTCACTTCCTACATCCGCTTGCTGCATCCCACAACAAAAGAGATTTATCGCCTAAAATGTCCTGCATTCTAATTCATATAGATGTGCAATCATGCATAGCTATGATCTGTCACTGAACTTGAACAAATGGTTTAATGTCTACCAGTCAGAATATTGATCAGTGTTATTGCTCACAGGTGACAGTGCTTATTGATTGGCTTTTAGTAGGGTACTATTGTTGGTAGTCACTCACATTTAGTGCTCATTAAATCAAAGAGGAACCGGGAACATGGAGAGGATCGCATCCAAAGCCGACTAATAAAATCATAGAGACATTTGCACTAACTCACTCCCCCAAACCATTTACTCATATAAGGACAGGTCTAGACAGATACCACCCAACAAGGATGGTCAATTCCTCATTTGCATACACTGATTTGCATACACTTATATGAAGAATGGCGCCGAAGGAGATGGCTGCCGTTTTATGGGCTCCGAACCAATTGTGCTACTGTGTTTGTTTTTTCGCGTTATTTGTGACTTATTTTGTACATAACATTTATGCCACCGTCTCTTATGACCGAAAATAGTTTCTGGATATTACTCACCTCGTACTGGACGAAGATTTTTTATTTAACGAGTTGGACGCAAATAATTTTCTTCAGACACCCGACAAGGCCCAAATCCCTGTCATTCGCATGAGAAAGAGAGGGAGATATTGGGGACGTAGGTCGGGGTGCCTTGTAAGGATCCGACGCGAGAACGTAATCTGCCTCTACCATTAGTCCTATTAGCCAACGTATAATCATTGGCACCAAGACCGCACTCAATGAGCTGTTTAAGGCCATAAGCAAACAGGAAAACAGCATCAGCTGTTCCGGACGACTGTGTGATCACGCTCTCCGTAGCCGATGTGAGTAAGACCTTTAAACAGGTCAACATTCACAAGGTCGCAGGGCCAGACGGATTACCAGGACGTGTACTCCGAGCATGCGCTGACCAACTGGCAAGTGTCTTCACTGACATTTTCAACCTGTCCCTGACTGAGTCTGTAATACCAACATGTTTCAAGCAGACCACCCTAAATGACTACCGACCCGTAGCACTCACGTCTGTAGCCATGAAGTGCTTTGAAAGGCTGGTCATGACTCACATCAACACCATTATCCCAGAAACCCTAGATCCACTCCAATTTGCATACCGCCCCAACAGATCCACAGATGATGTAATCTTTATTGCACTCCACACGGCCCTTTCCAACCTGGATAAAAGGAACACCTATGTGAGAATGCTATTCATTGACTACAGCTCAGCGTTCAACACCATAGTGCCCTCAAAGCTCATCACTAAGCTAAGGACCCTGGGACTTCCCTTTGCAACTGGATCCTGGACTTCCTGACGGGCTGCCCCCAGGTGGTAAGGGTAGGTAACAACACATCTGCCACGCTGATCCTCAATACGGGGGCCTCTCAGGGGTGCGTGCTCAGTCCCCTCCTGTACTCCCTGTTCATCCATGACTGCATGGCCAGGCACGACTCCAACACCATCATTAAGTTTGCAGACGACACAAGAGTGGTAGGCCTGATCACTGACAACGATGATACAGCCTATAGGGTGGAGGTCAGAGACCTGGCCATGTGGTGCCAGGATAACAACCTCTCCCTTAACGTGATCAAGACAAAGGAGATGATTGTGGACTACAGGAAAAAGAGGACCGAGTAAGCCCCCATTCTCATCGACGGGGCTGTGGTGGAGCAGGTTGAGAGCATCCTGACTGGTTGCATCACTGCCTGATATGGCAACTGCTCGGCCTCCGACCGCAAGGCACTACAGAGGGTAGTGCGTACGGCCCAGTACATCACTGGGGCCAAGCTTCCTGCCATCCAGGACCTCTATACCAGGCGGTGTCAGAGGAAGGCCCTAAAAATTGTCAAAGACTCCAGCCACCCTATAGTCATAGGCTGTTCTCTCTGCTACCGCACGGCAAGCGGTACCGGAGCGCCAAGACTAGGTCCAAAAGGCTTCTTAACAGCTTCTACCCCCAAGCCATAAGACTCCTGAACAGCTAATCAAATGGCCACCCGGACTATTTGCATTGTCCCCCCCCCCCCCTCCTCCCTCTTTTACGCTGCTGCTACTCTCTGTTTATTATCTATGCATAGTCACTTTAACTCTACCTACATGTCCATATTACCTCAATTACCTCGACTAACCTGTGCCCCCGCACATTGACTCTGTACCTTGTACCCTCTTTATATAGCCTCGCTACTGTTATTTTACTGCTGCTCTTTAATTATTTGTTTTTTAATTTATTTATTATAAATTTTTTACTTAACACTTATTTTTCTTAAAACTGCATTGTTGGTTCAGGGCTTGTAAGTAAACATTTCACTGTAAGGTCTACACCTGTTGTATTCAGGCGCATGTGGCAAATACAATTTGATTTGATTTGATTGCTGCCCATTGCTGTGACATTTACTGTAAAACAAATCTGCTAATTAAGAAATTATTATAAAATAAAAAGATAAAACATTCAACTTATTGTTATACTATAATTTTGTTTATCTGACCTTCCACATCTGTAAAGATAGCACAGAAGAAGACAAGTATTCTACCTGATAGCTAGGCTAATATTTATCTGTGTATTTTTCCCCTTCGAACATTTTTGCCATTTGTTTAAACCCATTAGAGCAGCAAGGAAAGTGGGCACTGGAGATGTTTTGTCTTGTGTATGGATAATACGCTTTTACGTTTAGCTGAATGAATGCAACTTTGATGTCGATGTATGATTTGGGTGTAATGGTCTGGAAACCTAATAGGGTGATCAAACATATGTAGCTAGAGTGCTTCCAAACTGGAAAAATGTATGTGTAAAACAACGCAGCCAACTCAATGGTTTTCAATGAGAAAAATAGGATTGCAGGAACATAGGGAGGGCCTAAGGTTGCATGCTGCTGTCTTTCAGAAAATGTGTTTAAACTTTTGATACATCAAGAATCACAAATGGTGCTCCGTGTGAGAATTTCTTACACAACCTTCAAACCAACATTTAATAGGATACCTACTGGGCGTGTAGGACGATCAAAACCACAACTTCTTGTTGTGCAGGTATGTACACTCCTTCCAGAACTTCAGCCACACAGATAGTACAACTGCCCTATTGAGTCAGATAGCAGCACTCTTGGTAAAACAGACAACGAGACAAAAGCAGTAACTCAATCAATGCTTTCTGGTTAAAGGTCTCAGTCATTAGTCCTAAATGAGAGACATTAAATTCAACTCCCCACATGCTGATTAATACAACTTAAATACGTCCAGACATGTATGCCAGCTGTGTCTGTTTGGTTTGGAATTAACTACTCTCCCACTGATATCAGAAAACATGCTCATATTGTACAGCACATTTTGTGAAGCCATTCAGCTCATGTTCCACAGCACAATTTCAATTCGATTTTACGCTTCTTGGCTTAGACTTCCTCAATTCAAAAAGAGAGGAAGGAGGAGGTAAATATAGTAAGTGAACAAAACAGTTTTGTCATCACCTTAACACTGAGCTAACTAATCTCCCTGCTTGAGATGAATTTACCCGTTCTAAAGGAACTACATGCGCTTTCTGGGTTCACTAATAAGGTGGAAGTAATAAGCTCCTGGATACCACTTTAGTATGCCAGTCGTGCGTTATAAAGACACATTGCATCAGACTTTCACATTACAGTGGTAGCTGTTGTAGCTGTCAACAAACAAACTTTGCTTGGGGCGCATAAGCAACTTAAAAAGGGATCTCACAGTCATCTAACGTGCGTGGGAAACCATGTTCTATGTTAAGTAAGTGCAAAGCAACATTTGTTTCATGCATGAAAGGACATTTTAGTGGGAAGATGGTTTTCTGTGGTATTCAGCACAGATGTTTAATCCTGAACCTGATTGTCACGTTCGTTGTGTAAAGGATTGGACCAAGGTGCAGCGTGGTATGCGTACGTGTTTAATTATAATAATAAACACTTGACAAAATAACAAAGCAACTGAACGTGAAGTTCTAAAGGCTATACATCAAACAAGCCAAACAAACAGAAACAAGATCCCACAACTAAAGGTAGGCAAAATGGCTGCCTAAATATGATCCCCAATCAGAGACAACGATCGACAGCTGCCTTTGATTGGGAACCACACCCGGCCAACATAGAAATTGAAAACATAGAATCTACACATAGATATTCATACCCTGACCAAACCAACTAGAGATCTCTATGTCTGGGCGTGACAGTACCCCCCCCCCCAAAGGTGCCAACTCCGGCCACAAAACCTGACTCGTTAGGGGAGGGTCCGGGTGGGCATTTAGCCTCGTTGGCGGCTCCGGCTCCGACGTCAACCTTACTGTCCTCTCCTTTTCTGGCTCCCCGTTGCACACCTGGTCTGGTCTGTACCCCGGCGCGATGCTTCCCCTCTCAGTCCTCCCACGATGCACCAAGCCCTGTCTGGACCCTGGTGTGGGAGGCCCCGACCCTGGATAGGGGCTGACGTCTGGGCCTGGACCGGCAATCCTCCCGCGATGCACCAAGCCCTGTCTGGACCCTGGTGTGGGAGGCCCCGACCCTGGAGAGGGGTTGACGTCTAGTTCTGGAGTGGAGCCGCTGACTGGAGCTGAACTGGACCCCGGTGGAGCGGACTGCTCTGGCTCTGGACTGGAGCAGCTGACCGGGAAAGACTAGGCACAGGTGGAGCGGACTGCTCTGGCATTGGACTGGAGCAGCTAACCGGAGCTGGACTTGGCACCGGTGGAGCGGACTGCTCTGGCACAGGAGTAGAGCAGCTGACCGGAGCTGGACTAGGCACCGGTGGAGCGGACTGCTCTGACCCTGGACTGGACCGTACCGGGCTGGGGACACGCACCACTAGTCTGGTGCGAGGAGCAGGCACGGGCCGTACCGGGCTGGAGACACGCACCACTGGTTTGGTGCGAGGAGCAGGAACGGGCCGTACCGGGCTGGAGACACGCACCACTGGTTTGGTGCGAGGAGCAGGAACGGGGCGCACCGGGCTGGAGACACGCACCACTGGTTTGGTGCAAGGAGAAGGCACGGGCCGTACCGGTCTGTGAAGGCGCACTGGCGGCACAGTGCGTAAAGCCGGCGCATAGCCTGGTGCCTGCATGGTCACACGCTCCTCAAAGCGAGTGCGGGGAGTTGGCTCTGCTAACCCTGGCTCCGCTAGCCTCTGCTCTAAGGCCCGAGCTCTCTGCTGCTGGAGGGTTAACTCCTCTCGCAGCTCCTCCTGTTGCCTGGCCAACCCCTCTCTCAGTGCATCCACTGACTCCTTCTCCCTGTGAGCCTCCTGTAGCGCCTCCTTCTGAAGGGAGAACTCCTGCTCCCTCTGAGCTAACAGCCTCCGCAATGTGGTGGTCTCCTCTCTCAGACTGCTGAGCTGCAGGTCTTGGAGGGCCTCTACTATAGCGGCCTCCTCCTCCTCCACAGTCAGCCTTTTCACGGCCTCCTGCTGCTTCGTCGACCATCCCTTGTGCCCCCCCAAAAAATGTTCTTGGGGTTGCCTCTTGGGCCTCCTTCGTCGTTGTGCACGTCGGCGTCGCCGTTGATCCTCTCCTGCCTGGGCTTCCTCCTTCGCCCAGGGTCCTTTACCGGCTAATATCTCCTCCCATGTCCAAAATCTCTTCCCCACCTGTGTCTAGGGTGTCTTCTCCTCCTGGCCACGCTGCTTGGTCCGTTGGTGGTGGGATCTTCTGTCACGTTCGTCGTGTAAAGGATTGGACCAAGGTGCAGCGTGGTATGCGTACATGTTTAATTATAATAATAAACACTTGACAAAATAACAACGCAACTGAACGTGAAGTTCTAAAGGCTATACATCAAACAAACAGAAACAAGATCCCACAACTAAAGGTAGGCAAAAAGGCTGCCTAAGTATGATCCCCAATCAGAGACAACGATCAACAGCTGCCTCTGATTGGGAACCACACCTGGCCAACATAGAAATAGAAAACATAGAATCTACACATAGATATTCACACCCTGACCAAACCAACTAGAGATCTCTATGTCAGGGCGTGACAATGATCCCTCCTGTTGATTGACTTTGATTGAAGAATTCAGAGAGGGGTAAAGCACAAATAGTAGTGACGTACTTTGTTTTTATTACTTCTAACATAAAGTTGACAGCACAAAAGTCCTGACAAAGGCACTAGCTGCAACGTGTAGGTGTTTTAATACTCAATATGTCTGGTAAATAAAAGTGTATTTCTA